>NC_045440.1:50721519-50864385 GCF_002776525.5 Piliocolobus tephrosceles
GAGGAGGAGGAGGAGGAGGAGGAGGAGGAAGAGGAGGAGGAGGAGGAGGAGAAATGCATAGTTACTATAATTATTTCTTTAAAGACATATCATTCTAAATAGCAACACAGTAATGTAAAAATCCACCATACACCTAAGAATACATCATAATGTAAAGAACACATTGGTATAGTAAGTATATGAGACCAAGCTCCATCAGTTTCTTGTTGTGTCATCTTTAACCAGACATAGAATCTTTATGGGATTCAGAAATGGGGTAAATAGTATCCCTGTGCTGGAGACAGTAACAATGTCTTGAGGCTGCTATATAGATAAATGAGATAATAGTGTCTATAAATGCTGTAATAGATACTTGTATAAAATGCTTTGTGTTATGAGGGTAAAATGATCATTGATCCCTTGAGATGGAGTGGAGAAGGATCCAGAAAGGCTTGAGAAGGCAGCTAGACTGGAGTCCGATACTGCCATGTGAAATCATGTCAACATACTAGTAGGACAGATGATGGAAAGCAAGTGCTATCAAATCCTGGGATTCCAGGGAAAGTAGAAGAAGGCTGATTATTAAACCAATAAGAACTTCAGATCCTCCCCAACACCGATAAATTTCCTTGAAGGAGACCTGAACCTTGGTCAATATCTTAAATTTGTAATAAATTCAATTGGATGAAAGTGCATTTAATTAAGTGAAATACAGTAGCCTAGCAGTTTGTTTGTTTTGTTCTTTCATTCATCTTCTTGCTCAGGACTACTTACTATCTGTGTTTTCAGGAGGCACTGAGCTGCCAGGGCATACCTGGATTTGGAAATAGTGTCCATGTTGTTCACTAGGCTCAAACCCAAAATGCACAGTTATTGGTTAAGTAAAGAGTTGAGGGGGTGAACCTTGACTTTTTATTTATTCTCAGACAGTATACATGTTTGTTTGGGGCAAAGAAGTTCCTGGTTTTCCATGTTAGGAAAGTGTTTCAAAATTATCCTAATAGGAGTTAAATACACAATTAGAGTTATTTCAGTGGCAAATAAACCAAAAGAAAAAGAAAAACTGTACAAACAACTAAGTTAGTTAATGTTTTCTGTGAATATACAATAGGAAAGCTATGTCAACACCAGTCTGAGAAATCCAGTCCCCAAGGGGTGATCAACAAGTTTGGCAGTGAATGGATGGTGAAGTTGAAGTCCATTCAGGCTCTGGAAGAACAGAGTTTGTTTGATATCCAT
Source organism: Piliocolobus tephrosceles (assembly GCF_002776525.5). Classification (NCBI taxonomy): domain Eukaryota; kingdom Metazoa; phylum Chordata; class Mammalia; order Primates; family Cercopithecidae; genus Piliocolobus; species Piliocolobus tephrosceles. The sequence goes on from NC_045440.1 coordinate 50,722,738, forward strand.
TAGCAGGGAGCCTGTGGAGAGGGACAGATGGAAAAGTTGAGAGGGAAGCAGTGCATGTTTTGAGTTAAAGTAGTGTTATTAACAATCAGAACTTGAGTAAGCTAGTATTCCATTACTTCATCATTTTCTCCAGAAGAGCACATTGGTTACATGGCCCAAGTTTGGGGAGACACATAGCTATGGATTTGAATAAAGAGATATGGAGAGAAGAGATATTTTCATCCTCATCAAGAAGGGAAGAATTACAAATTTAAAAGAATTCAACTGGCAGTTAAGATGGCATTATTTTGTTGATAACTTTCCAATCACAGTAGAAGTTATTCTCCTTAAGGGTATCAGTATGAGGTTCAGAGGGTAAAAGCTAAAGCCTGTTGTCCTTAAAAAGATTATTCATGTATGCAAATATGAATTTCTGAAAACTTCATGCCATTTTAGCAGGTTTTAAAGATGATCTTCTTAGCTTTTTGACCGTAAAATACTTGGGAACCTCTTTCTTGGTCTTTTTCAATAACAACCACATCTTTCAAAGACTCCTGCTGCCCCAGTACAAAGCAAATGCAGTTTCCCTTTTTTCCAGTATATTTAGTAAGTCAGTCTTCACTAAAAAAAAAGGAATGAATGGCAATCATAATAACAAAAATGTCTCAGGTTTCATGAAATGCAAATAATGATTGACATGAAACAGGAGCCTCTGTGGAGGGTCTGTGCCTGAGGCCTCCTGACCATCCACTGTTGTGAGTCCATAGGGTTTTGGCCTCATAACCATGGGGTTTCAGGCTCTGGGCCTTGTTGTATGAGTTATATGTTAAGCCATGGACAGGTCAATGTGTATGGTGAAAGAACATACTTAAATTCCAAACTGATTCTATGCTAAGGTTTATCTTAATAGTTGAGATATAGAGTATACATTGGCAAAAAGAAGGGCATTCTCATTTTTTATCCCACCCGTTCTCTGTGTATGATCCCTCAACCAACTGCATTGCCATCACCTGGTAACTTACTAGAAATTCAAATTTGGTTCCCATCCTAGAGCTACTGAATCAGAAACTCTGACAGTAGAGCCTAGCCATGGCTTAGGCTAGTGAACTCTCCAGGTGATTCTAATGCACAATCAAGTTTGCGAACCAGAATTTTAGGCAAACAGAATCAAGAACTACAAAAAGGAATAATTATATAACTTCAAAGCAAGACGGCATTTGTCACTTACTAAAGGAAACCTGCAAACTCATGCAGACTGGATTTCTTTTAGGAAATTTATTTTTAAACAAATGAAAATAACTTATTTTATGTTAGTCATGTTTCATTACTCTCAATATATTTTCTGTCCAAAAGTCAGTCAAGTAGTTCCCCTTATCAGAGGGAGATATGTTCCAGGATTTCCAGTGGGTGCCTGAAACCTTGGATACTGCCAAATCCTCTACATGCCATGTTTTTCCCTTCTACATGTGTATCTGTGATAAAGTTTAATTCATAAATTAGACACAGAGATTAACAATAACAAAATGAAATGATTAAACCAGTATACCATAATAGAAGTTACTGAATGTTGTCTCTCTCTCAAAATATTTTATTGTACTGTACTCACCCTCCTCCTATTTGCGATGATGGGAGAGTATGAAAAAGATGGCTACTAAGGGATTAATGGGTGGGCAAGTAATGCAGACAGCACAGATATGCTGGGCAAATGAATGATTCATGTCCTGCAGCAAGATGGACTGGATGGCATGAGATCTCATCACGTTACTCAGTATGCATGCAATTTAAAATTCTATAAATTGTTTATTTCTGAAATTTCCAATTTAATATTGTTTTACCTCAGGTAACTAAAACCTCAGAAAGTGAAACTTTGGAGAAGGGCAGGCGGCTGAAGGCTACCAGTTGTCTTTACTGAAATGCAATCTTTTACACCTTATTCTTTCTAATATGTCTTCACAGCAAACACCCTGAAAGATATACAAAACCAAAAAAAGACTTGTAAAATAAAAATTTTTAAATATTATAACAATGTTAACTCTGGAACTTCTCTGGCACAAAATAGAATATAATTCCACATTTGAAAAGTATATATTCATTAGTTTTAGTCATCTATAATAAGCCCCTTTCTCATTAATCTTAAACATAATTCATCCACAATTCTAATTATTAGATATTTTTTCCTCTACTAATTTTAACATGCATTCAATGTGTCTGCCAAATTATTAATTAGTTTAGAATGTTAAATTCACCCTTCCAAAAATTAATGGAAGCTAAGAAGTCTAGTTCTATGAGATGGTGTGATAGCCACCGTGCAAGAAATATATTTTCTTTTTATAATTATACTCAGAGACATATAATAAATCAAAGAGAAGAGCTAATAAATGAGAACATTTGAAGAAGATAGTTAGGGAAAGAAATGGCCATGGTAACTCCTGCAGTCGGAAAACCTATGTTGGTATTTTTAAGCCTTTCAACAGCAATTCAAGATTTCAAATGCTGAGGAAAATCTCATATTTTTATAAACCTTTCCATTTCAGAAAAAATGTGTGGATATCTCAGTATGGTAAAAACAGTAGAACCACTCTGAATCTGTTATTTTATTTTGTTATTTCTTTAGAAAATAACTTTCCTAATCAACATATTGCAATTCTTTTCTTCTCTCATGGTTATGTGTTGGTATGCAGAATGCATCCTACTGATTGTAGTGAAGAAAATACTTCTGTTTCTCACATTGATAAAATGCTAGACTAGTGGTTACATAAATGAGCTTGCATGCAGCCAGCAATCCTCCCTGGAGCTCTGTATTTAGGTCTGTGGCCCAGATTTTCTCAAACTTTTAGGCTGCTATATATTTAGAGTAGACTACAAATGAGTTTCAGAAGAACATAAATTATCTAAAATTGTCCCATACTGCAAAAAGTTCAAATGTTTATCTATAAAGATTTTCTTTGATCACTTGCTTGCCATTTTCAATCAACATGCATTCTGTTTGTGTATAAAAAACTACATTGTTACCAAGTTCAGTTTCTAGATTATTTTGAGTCCATGCATACCTTGCCAATAATGATTTTACTGTATTTGTATGGTTTTTAAAAATGGCTTTAGAAATGTGCAGAGGGTGGTGGTTGACTATTTATTTCAGGGCTCTTGTTCTGAAAAATCTTTGCTTTTTGAATTCTATGTTGTTTCAGACTAGTTAAGTGAATGTGCACAATAGCCTAATAGATTTCTGTTCTAATTGTAATACATGTCCAGCAAGTTGGCTCATTTGGCTAAAGGGAGTTGACAATGAGATAAAGGTTGAAGGTTCAAACTCCCTGTTGACCAATTAAATTCATAAGAGTTTTCCATACTCCTGTCCCTAAGACTACCACATCACAAATACAAAATGTTGCACGAAAGACATTTATGAGCTTAAGGATGGTTCAACAGAAACCCAAAAACAACCATAAATTTAAAAATAGACCATATTTAGAACTCTCAAACAGAAGGCTATTAATACCTTCATTCAAAAATTATATTTATGGCGTTTGTGTATATGTGTGGGGGTGTGTGTGCATCCTAAAAATTATCTTGCCCCCTTGAAAGGAACAAATTTTAAACAAAACATCAGGAAGAAATGGGTTGTAGATTTTTAAATTTATAGATTTTGCATTGTTTTAAAGCTATATTTTTTCACTACTAAGAAAATATGTTTGAAGTGTTGATGGTAAAAGCACAATAAAATGGGTAGATAAGTCAAGGTCAAATGCACAAGCCCCAAATGTGCTTGCTTGACAGTGCTGTTCGTTCCTGCCTCTGGTCTCCATTCCTTCTGTGCAAAGCCCATGTCACTCATTTGCAGGATTGCTATGTCCTTCCTTCTAGCTGGCCACCCTCTTCTACCCTCCTTTCTTTTGAGTACATCCTACACACCACTAGTGATTGACCATTCGACACATTATTTCTAACCATGTCATTTCTCTGTTTGAAAAAAGCAAAAGTGAGGGTGAAAGCGGGTGATTTGATGGTCAAAGGGGGACAAAATTCATTTTTAGAGCAAAATGTAGCATTAACTCTCAAGGCTGCTTGCTCTCTAGGCCTCACTGTGTGCCCAAGGTTTTGTTATATTTCTCTGACCTTAGCTTCTCTGATCTCTCATCAGCTGGTAACCAGGTGTTCACACCAGCCATATCCAGACACATTCTATGCCATTTTGATGTCCATCTGTACTGGGTTGAATGATGTCTTCCCAAAATCTCTGTCTACCCAGAACATCAGAATGTGAGGATATTTGGGTAAAGGGTCTTGTAGACATAGTTAAGATGAGATTATATGGATTATGGTGGCTCCTAAAGACCTGTGGGGACAGACATACAGAGGAAGGGTGCCTTATGACAACAGAGGCAGAGACAGGAGTGATGCTTCTGCCAGTCAGGGACTGCCGAACACAAGAAGCTGGAAGAGGCAATGGGGCATTCTTCGTTAGAGCGAGCACAGGCCTGCTGATGCCTTGATTCTAGACTTTTAGCCTTCCTTACTGTGGAAGAATAACTTTCTGTCATTTTAATCTATTCAGTTTGTGGAGCTTTGCACCAAAACCCAAGGACACCAATGCTTCATCCAACACAATTCATTGTAAATAGCAGCTGTTCAGACTATATAAGAAGTGCATTGATTTTTGTTCACCTTCACTATTCTCTCAATTCATCCCATCCCTTAAATGATTAATCCTTTTTTATCTTTTCATTTTGGAATAAACTCCCAGAAAGTTGCAAAAATAGTACAGAAAGTTCAGCTTGCCCTTCACCCAATTTTCCCCAGTGGTTACATTTTAGAGTATCAAAAGTAGGAAACTGATATGGTTATATTGTGTGTGTGTAGTTCTATGTCACATTACCACATGTTCTTGAAACCACCACTGGCATCAATATACAGGACTATTCCATTACTAACAAAGAGTGTATATACATAGTCACACCCACCCCAATACCCTGGCAACCACTAACATGTTCCCCATCTGTATAATTCTGTCATTCCAAGAATGTTGTATGAATGGAATCATACAGAATGTGACTTTTCAGGTTGACTTTCTATATTCAGCTAAATGACCTTGAGATGGTAAAAGCTATTGTGTGTATCAATATTCAGGTTGTTTTTATTGTTTAGTAATATTTCACAGTATAGATGGTTAAACAATTTGTTTAACCACTCAGTTTTTCCTCCCAAATATATTAGTTTCCAGGTTTTGGTTATTGAAAATAAAGCTATTATGAATAATTGTGTATAGATATTTATGTGGACATGTTTCCATTTCCATGAAATAAATGGCCAGATGTGCCATTGCTAGGTGATAGGGCAGTTGCAGGTGTATCTTTAAAAAAAAAAAAAAATCTGCCAATGTATTTTCAGAGTGAATGCACCATTTTACTTCTCTACAAGCAATGTTTAAGAGATTCAGTTTTTCTAACTTATTGCCAGAATTTAACATTTTCAAAATATTTTTAATTGTTTAACTCTTCCAATACATGTGTCATAAGTCTATTATTGTCTTAATTTGTATTTCCTTAATGGTTAGAGATGTCAAGCAGTTTTTTTGCGTGCTTATTTTCCATCTGTATAGTCTCCTCATAATATGTCAGATCATGTCTTTTGTGCATTTTCAAATTGGATATTTTGGATTTTAATCTTGAGTTTTAATAATTCTTTGTGTGTTTTAGGTACAAACACTGTGGCAGATATAAGATTTGAAATTTTTGTTTTCTAAATTTTTAGTTTGTATTTTTATCTTATTAACAAGATTTATTGAAAAAAAAAAAAGATAGAGCCCATTTTTCAATGTTCTCCTGTGTTGTGCATGTGGTTTCAAATCTAAGAAATCTTTTTAACCTTTTCATTTTGGAATAAACTCCCAGAAAGTGTTATAAACTCCCATTCGTTTATGACTGGTAACACCTGGTAACACCTGGTTACCAGCTGATGAGAGATCAGAGAAGCTAAGGCCAGAGAAATACAACAAAACCTTGGGCACACAGTGAGGCCTAGAGAGCAAGCAGCCTTGAGAGTTAATGCTACAAACTCCCATTTGTGTTATAATTTTAATTATTATGGGCTCGTAAATAGTTGTATACATTTACAGGGTTACATGTGATGTTTTGGCACAGGCACACAATGTGTAATAATCTCAATGTGTAATAATCACAGTGTTGTATCCGTCACCTCAAACACTTATCATTTCTTTGTGTTAGAATCATTTCAATTCCATTCTCTTTGTTCTTTTAAAATATACAACTAATAATTATCAACTATAGTCACTCTCTTGTGCTATCAGATACTAGATCTTATTCATTCTATCTAACTGTATTTTTGCCCCGATTAACCATTCCCACATTATCCTCCCCCCCTTCCCCCCACTTCCCTTCCCATCCTCTGGTAATCATCATTCTATTCTCTATGTTCATGAGTTCAACTGTTTTAATTTTTAGCTTCCACATGTGAGTGAGAATATGTGAAATTTGTCTTTCTCTGCCTTGCTCATTTCGCCTCATATGATATCTTCTAGTTCCATACATGTTGCAAACAACATGATTCCATTCTTTTTTAAGGCTGAATATGACTCTATTATGTATATGTTCTACATTTTCTTTATTTATTAGTCTGTTGATGGAAACTTAGGTTGATTTCAGATCTTGGCTATTGTGAATAGTGCTGAAGTAAACACAGGAGTGCAGATATCTCCTTGATATACTGATGTTTTTTCTTTTGTATGTATACCCAGCAGTGGGATTCCTGGGTCATATGGTAGTTCTATGTTCCATTTTTTGAGGAACCTCCAAACCATTCTCCATAGTGGCTGTACTAATCTACATTCGCATCAACAGTGTATGAGGGTTCCCCATTCTCTACATCCTCACCAGCGTTTTGTAATGCCTATCCTTTAGATAAAAGCCGTTTTTACTGGTGTGAGATGGTATCTCACTGTAGTTTTGTTTTGCATTTCTCTAATAACCAAAGATGTTGAACAATTTTTCATATATCTGTTGGCCAGTTGTACGTCTTCTTTTGAGAAATGTCTATTCACATATTTTGCTCAATTTTTAACTGGATTATTTGATATTTTTTCTTATAGAGTTTTTCGAATTCCCTGTATATTCTGTTAGTCCCTTGTTAGATGCCTAGTTTGCAAATATTTTGTCCCATTTTATAGGTTGTCTCTTCACTTTATTGATTGTTTCTTTTGTTGGCAGAAGCTTTTTAGCTTTATGTGATCCTATTTGTCCATTTTTGCCTTGGTCGCTGTGATTTTGAGGTATTACTCTTTAAGAACTCTTTACCTAGCTGTAGGCCCCAAAGATTTTCTATGTTTTATTCCAAAATAATGTATAGTTGAAAATGTTACATTTTAATTTATAACTCATTTTGAGTGATTTTTAAATATATGGTATAAGGTTTAATTATACATTTATATTTTTGTCTATGGATATCCAATTGTTCTAACACCATTTATGGAGCAGACTATCATTTCCCCATTTATTATTGTTTTTCCTCTCTTGCCAGGCATTAGATGTCACACTCATGTGGGTCTATTTCAAGATTCCCAATTTTGTTTCATTGATCTATGTGTCAATCCCTCCACCAACACCACACAATCCTGATTAGTGCATAATATTTTTTTAAATTGAATGGAATGTTTTCTCCCACCTTATTCTTCTTTTCCAAATTGCTTTAGCTATTCTTAACTCACTGCCTGTCCATATACATTTTAGAATAATTTTGATTATATATACTAAAAATGTGGTAGAATTTTGGTAAGAATTGTATTAAACCTGTATATACATTTGTAGAGGATTGACATACTTCCTATGTTGAGTATTCTAATCCATGGATGTTTCATTTATTTATTTAGTTCTTATTTGATTTTGGTGTCAGCAGTCCTTTATGATTTCAACATAAAACTCTTACACAATTTTATGAGATGTATACTTACATATTATTTTACTCATTGTATTATATTTTAAATTTCTATTTGCATGTGCTCCTTACTAATACATATAAATATAGTCGAATTTTTTTCTTACAGATTTTTTAATTATACAGTTGATTTCTGTGTGTTGATCTTGTTGGATTCTGTGATTATTTTAGGTCATTAAGCATAGAATTCTCAGGGTTATTTCTATAGATCACCATGTCATCTACAAATAAGTACTATTTTATTTTTTCTTTCCAGATTTATATGTCTTTTATTTCCTTTACTTGCCTTACTGGACTGTCTATAACTTGCAGTATTATGCTGAAAAGTACTTGTAAAAGTGGATATCCTTGTCTTGGTCTAAAGTCTACCGGAAAACATTTAGTCTTTTACCATAAGAGCTGTATATTTTCGTAGATACTATTTATCTCATTGAGAAAGTTTTTTTTTCTATTTCTAGTTTACCGAAGTTTTTATTATGAATGGTGTTTAATTTTGGCAAATACTTCTTCCCATAAATGTATATGATTATCTGATATTCTTTCTTTAGGTTGTGAAGTTTTGTATCATATGGATTTGTTTTCAAATGTTAAACCAGAATTGCAACACTAGAATAAATCACCCTTGGATGTAGTGTGTAATTCTTTTTATGTATTGATAAATCCTTTCCATTAATATTTTGTTAAAAATGTTGTATCTATATTTATGAATAATATTATCTGCAGTTTGTATGTACTTTCCTTGGTTTTGGTACGAGAACAATACTGGCTGTATACAATGAATAGGGAAGTGGTGCCGCCTCCATTTTCTATAAAAGAGTGTGTAGAATTTATGTCCTATACAATTCCCCAATAAACCACTGAGTTTGTAGATTTCATTTTTGAAAAGGTTTTAATTGTAAATTCAATTTCCTTAACAGTTATGAGGTTAAAGTTATCTTTTTCATTTCGGTTGAATTTTGTTAGTGTACTTTTCCAAGAATTTATCCATTTTGTCTAGTTTATAAAATTTGTGTGTAGAGTTGTTTACAGTAATTCTTTTTATCCTTTTGATGGCTACAGTGACTGTAGTGATGTTCCTTCCTTCATTTCTATTTTTTAGTAACTTGCATCTTCTCAATTTGGTTTTACTTTGTCAGTCTTGCTATAGATTTGTCAATTCTATTGATATTTCTGGAAGAACCAACTTTTGTTTTATTGCTTTTTTGTTTTCTTTCTATTCTTCAATTCATTATTTTATGTTCTTTATTATTTATTTCTTTTTTCTTACTTGGAGTTAATTTTGCTCTTTTGTTCTAATTTTTTGAGATGGCAAGTTAGAGTTTTAGTTTGAAATTGTTCTTTTTCTTTTAACAGAAACATTTAGAGCACTATAATTTAGAAAACAACAGTCACGGTCTAAAGTTTTCTGTCTTGCTAGGCTGCTTTTCTTGTGGTTCTTTGGCTAGAAAGGGCAAATTTCTCTAGGGACCATTGTTGCTTTTGTTTTTGTTTGTCTGCACCCATAGGCATTTCCAAGTCACTGACATCTCCAGTAACCAATGTTCCAGTCATGCCCAGTCCCATAGCTGCTCTGCCATCTTCTTTCCAGCTTACTGTGCCTCCTTAGTTTGTTTCAAAGATACAATGTCTACACTTTTCAGTTGTACTTTGAAGACAATAGAGAAGTAACTCTCCTTCACTTCTAGGAAGCAGAAGTCAAAATTTGACTAATCTTTTAATACTATATATATTTTTTTCATGTTGCTCACCTGCTAAAAATCCCAGAAACCATCAATTAGCCAATTAGCTAAAGTATATAGTCAAATTTTTTATCCTGGTTTTTAAACTCACAACAATCTGGTCCCATCCCAAATAATCATGCATTAAATTTGTCCATTCTTCTTTAGATAACCACTCACAATTTCCTACATAGACATTTTATTGACCTCAATTTCCTCTTTCAGTTTTTTTTTAAACTTGGGTTTGTTTTAGAAAACAAAATAAGATGTTACAGATAATACTGCTTTGAAAACTGCCTTGCATAGTGCTAAGGAACTATGAAATAAGAAGTAACTTCTTCTTCTTCTTCTTTTTCTTTCTTTCTTTCTTTCTTTTTTTTTTTTTTTTTTTTTTTTTGAGACAGAGTTTCACTCATGTTGTCCAGGCTGGAGTACAATGGCGATATGTCAGCTCACCACAACCCCTGCCTCCTGGGTCCAAGCGATTCTCCTGCCTCAGCCTCCCAAATAACTGGCATTATAGGCATGCACCACCATGCCTGGCTAATTTTGTATTCTTCGTAGAAACGGGGTTTCTCCATGTTGGTCAGGCTGGTCTCAAACTCGTGACTTCAGGTGAGCCGCCTGCCTCGGCCTCCCAAATTGCTGGGATTACAGGCATGAGCCACCTTTCCCAGCCAATTTATTATTCTTAACAATAATAGTCGATATACACCTAATGTCGTTGTATTAGTTTGGTAGGGCTGCCATAACAAACACCACAGGCTGAGTGGATTAAACAATGAAAATTTATTTTCTCTCGCTTCTGGATGCTACAAGTCCAAGATTAAGGTAGCGGAATGGATTTCCTCTGAAACCTTTCTTCTTGGATTGTAGATGGCTGCTTTCTCCCCGTGTTCTCACGTGATTTTTTTTCTCTGTCAATGTAACTCCCTGGTATCTCTGTGTGTCCTAATGTCCTCTTATTATTGTAAGGATTCCCGTCAGATTGAATTAGGACCAAACAACGACCTCATTTTAACTCCATCACCTTTTTAATGGCCTCATCTTCAATACAGCCACATTCTGAGCTACTGGGGGTTAGGGGTTTAACATATAAATTGCAGGGAAGAACTTATTTCATAAATGTTCCTATTATTTGGAATGAGAAGGTGTTCTGTAATCTCTTGAACTGATTTGTTTAAAGTCACAGATGGGAAAAGATAAGCAGTAAGAGAAGAGATTGTAGGTTTTTAGCAGTCACTCTTCTGATTGTGATAAAAAGATTATTTAATTAATTGCTTTTTTGATGGCAGCAGGTCACAACTCAATGAAAAGGAAGTAGCAGAAATGAAAGATTTTCAGCTAACATAAAAGTCTGGAACAAATAGGCACATTTCTCTCAGGATCTGGACTTTGAAGTAAGTGAGGGTGCTTTTCCTTCTCAATCCAAACAAATTCAGCAATTGGATCATCAAACTTGTTGCCAGAATGCTTACAAAGCATTAGAAGAAAGCTTTAAAACATGCAAGAAGGATAATACAAATCACACTCCTATATTCATTTTATTGAAAGAAATAAATGATACAACATTGGTGAAATTTTTCTTAGACTTGTTAACTAATGTAGTTAGAAAACAAGTAAGGCTGTTTGAGCTCTTAGAAATACTAATTGTTTTCACTGTTTAAGAAGTTTAAATATAAGGCTAATGCCAGCATTTAAAAATCAAAGCTAATTCCTTTTTTTGAAATTCCTACAGCAGTGAGAGCAGAGGTTGTTCATCAGGGTGGGATTGGGGTGGGGGAGTCTCAGTTTCCACTTAGTATGAGCCCCTGCCCCAAACCTGGGATTTTGTGTCAACCTGGATCTTCTAATGCAGGGTGTCCAATATTTTGGCTTCCCTCGGCCACACTGGAAAAAGAAGAATTGTCTTGGGCCACACATAAAATACACTAACACTAATGACAGCTGATGGGCTAAAAAAAAAAAAAAAAAAAAAAAAAAAAAAAATCACAAAAAAACTCATGATTTTTAAATAAAGTTTACAAATTTTTGTTGGGCTGCATTCAAAGCTGTCCTGGGCCACATGTGAGCCGTGGGCCGCAGGTTTGAGAAGCTTCATCTAGTGTTTTAGCAATTCACCTCATTTTCTGAAAGCAGTATTTGCTAGTCCTGGATTGCCATGATGCAGATTGGGATGAATTACCCACCAGTGCCTAGCATCCTTCAACCCAATTTCCAGCAGCGGATGAACAGAGGTTCCTTGCACAGAACAACCTGCATTCCAAGTTGTCTTTCTGGCTGGGTGACATCCCACATCGTTCCCACTAGAAGTCACTTTGTTATTTCCCACTTGGCTAATGTGAGCTTTCCTTCTGGTTGGTTCTTTCCTTAGCATGCAGTGCACCAAACTTCTTCCTGAGATCACCCTCATTGGAAGCCTCACTCACTTTTCTAAGGAGGCTGAGCTTTTTGCAGTGTTTCCTGTTGAGTGTTTCTCTTAGAGTTGATGGTATTTTTTGAATAAAAGAATCCGAGTGCCCCCACTCCATGTCTGCGTTTACTTGCGAACAATCTTTTACTCACACATCTCACCTCTGTGGGCTCCCTCTGTTCTTTTCCAACTTCTCATGCCATGTGCTCTCCAAGTCAAAGTTACTTACTTCTCCCCTCACCTGGGTTGTGAACACTCTCTGTGTTTCAGGAAGTAAGGTTTGGGCCCACATATCCTTCTTTTCTGGGTGTACATTTTTTCCCAGAGATGGCACATGAACAAAAGTGTGAAGTTTTTAGAAAGATACAGTCAAATATTTTGTGTGTTGTTACACTTCTCACTTTAGTGTGAAAATGAGGAGTGTGCCTTCAGAAAATGTTTCAGTGTGTCCTCTGTGGTCAGTTCAATCCAAGTTTCAATCACATTTATCAGTTGAGATTCCAAATTTAGGCAAAGAAAAGACTCCCTCAAGCACCCAGCATCACAGGTCTTTGCTGAAGACTAACACAGACCATTGTGAAGGACCCAGACAAGCCTGTTTAAGGAGCAGAGACTGGAAGAGAGCATCTGGGACTGGACCGGAACACACAAATCCGACAGCACGGAGGGCCAGATGGTGTTCCTCTGAACAAGATCTGGGTTAAGCTCTAGGACAGATGTCCAAGCACAGACTGCACCTGCCATCACCAGACTGAAAGACAGCTTGGTGAAGGCCAGCTTTGGGTTCATTTCTGAGATCATGTGAGAAATAAAGCAAGGGAAAATATAGGACATAAAGAATTAATCCTGAAAAATTAAAAAAAAAAAATGGTCTCCTTATGCATCACTTTCTCTCCACAACAACACCATTTGGGATGGTTTAAGATAGTCGAAATAGATGTAAAATATGCAACTATAGGAATATAAATTAATTAGACTTGTTTCATGTGAATGCACAAGAATATGCAATAAATGAGTTTCATTTCACAGATATGCTTTCACATACATTATCTCTCCTAAACACACACACACACAAAAGCTACAAGACAGTTCAACACCATTTTATTGATAAGAAAATGAAAACTATGACATCTCTATGCAGCTCCTGCACAGTCTTTTCTGTTCCTTAATGCACTGTGCTGTGTCACCCACAATTCTGGGTACGTTCTCTTTTCTCTGCTTAAACATATCTTTCCCACTAACTTTCATTTGGTTCCCGCTTGCTTATTCACTAAGCTTCAGCACAGATAGCCTTCTTCCAGGAAGCCACCAAAGTCTGGAATAAGTTATCCTCAGAAATAGTTTTTATATCATCACACTTACTGCACTCCATCATCCCAGCTGCTTTCTTGTTCATCTCCTCACTGAATGAGACCTCCCCATGGACAGGGAGAAAGTCTCATTTTTAAGGCATTCCCACCTCTTAGAATTGTGTGTAGTCCATGTAAACAGACAATAACACTTGTCAAATGAATAAGTGGCATAACTGAAGATTTATTATGTACAAATATGTATTTATTTCTTCTGCATAAACAGGCTTAAAACTAAGCTCCTCTTCTTCAGCTGAAATAAGCATTCTCTATAAGTTTATAACTATGATTTGATTTTCTAAGAAGTATGATACCATCTCTTATTTTCCCTAAAATTGTATTCTAACAGTAGGTACTGTTCACTAGCTGACACTATTTTTGGGACTACAAACTTAAGAAATATACAAGACCTTATGTAGAAATTAAAAAGTTAAGGTTATATAACCTGCAATCTCTGGAAGTGAATGTCTCTGTAAATTTCAATAATATGAGTTCGTCGTGCTTAATGATTCATTTACACCATAGATACGTAACTTTCCTAGCTCTTGCTTTTCAGCACTGGGTGGTCCTGCCTCCCTTCCTAATTACGTTTGTGTGACAACTGGCTTGCACAGTCAGTGCATTTATTCTCTAAGTTTAGAAAATCATAAACATTGCATATATTTCCACAATTTAATTCGCTGGCAGTTCTGTTAAAGTGCAGATTATTAAAAATATTGTTTTAATGTAGGTTATCTGAAAGGTTTTTTGCTGAGTCTATAGTAAACCAGTGCTTCTCAACCTTTATCTCACAGGAATGATATGAAGATTTTGTTAAAATGGTGATTCAGGTCCAGCAGGTCTAACGTGGGCCTGAGATTCTGCATTCTAACCAGATCTGTGAGATGCCCAATGATGTCAGCCTGTGAACCAGGACCTCAAAATAAGAGCCCTCATCTGGTTCACTCATGCTCCCTAATGCTGAACATGAAATTTATAGTAAAGTTGCTAATAAAATGCAATAGGTAATAGATAGTTAGAAGGTAAATGCTTCAGATTATTTTATTAATGTGAATTTAAAATTATCTTGCTTCTCCTAATACATGTCATATATTTTAAAAGAAGCAATGATGCAGCAACATAAGTTTTAAAGCCAGATTTGACTTCTGGATTGTCCCTTTAGTAGCCAGTTGTCCTTGGACAAATTCATTAATTATCTTGCCGAGTTACAAACATTGGGCTAGTTATCAAATCTCAGATCCATTGGTTTGAATAAAATGGGTAAATTAATATAATAGCAATAAGTCCGGGATGTGGTAAATGCATAATAAACCATAGTTAAAGTAGTAATAACAATCTCTTTTTAGAAACTGATAAAAGAGTGTGGAAGAATCACTCAATGTTAGCCATGAAAGGGACTTTGTGGGTGCTCTAACCCAAACCTTCCTCTAACACTCAAATCCCTTCTGGAATGCCATCTTGCCTGAAAAGCTGAGCCTCCTTGCTCTTGCTTTTAATTAAATCATCAGAAACTCCTTCCATACTCCAACTATGATACACTTTCCTAAGACTTCCACCCCAGCCTTGTTCTTTCTTATGAATTCATACAGGAATGGCTCCATTATTTTGCCCTGTGCTGGTCCTCCTGTGCTTGACAATTGCCCATAGCCTTCTGTACACGTCGAAAACAATCACTCCTTTCCACCCTGCCCTCTGGTGCTGATCTATGTACCCCTGAAAATAGAGCATTCAGAGGCAAAAGGCAAGAATCGAGTGGACTAATCCTAGGTGTGTACTGCAGAATGGGCTCTCCCAAGTTTCTGCTTCCGGTAACTGTAGTTCTCTTAGTGCAATCCAAGATCACATTGGCACTGTGGTCACATCACAGTAAGAACCCAGTGGAAAATTATGACTGTCTTCACTAGCAACTCTATCACTCCTCTTTCCAACCCTCCTGTGCAGTGAGTATAGGGGATGCACAGACCTTATCACTATTCCTGTCAGAGACATTACTATTTCATTCCTGTTATATTACTCTCATGGCAGGCCACATTGATTTAGATATTTTTTCTTTCAATCAGGGAATTTGCTGCTCCTCCCTAATTGATGTCAAAGCTAAAATAAAATAATTCATCTTTCTGATTTCAAAGTTCTTGTCTAAGTAATGAATAAAAATCCTGAAAAGGATAATTCTAGACACAAAAATCGTAGTGACCAAAATAAGTGACTCCCACCTGTAAGTCAGATCTACTGACACAGAGATAAAGACAGCGCTAATCACACATTTGATACTCTCTTAAAATAGCGAATGACACATCAGGACTCCATGGACTTTTGGGTTGGCCCACACTGAGTAAGGAAGAGTGTCTTCCGTACATTTCACTTTGGTTAATCAGGTGTTGGTGTGTGTTTCACATCAGCCAACCATGCCCCATCAGGTTGCATATAGGATTTCATCAGTGGTGGTATACCCTGCAAGAGCCTTTTGGGGCACTCTGATGGGACATAAGGATGCCTTGTGCTTCTCATAGCTTCCCATTATCCCTGGTTTCAGAAATTAAAATGGTGTCGTTTGCTTAAGATGGCTATAGTAGGTCCTTGCATTTATCTCAGTCGCCATTCGGGTGTGATGGTTGTATCTAATAAATAACTTGTGGAATAAGAACTCAAGTTCGGCGGGGTGTGGTGGCTCACGCTTGTAATCCCAGCACTTTGGGAGGCCGAGACAGGCAGATCACGAGGTCAGGGGATCAAGACCATCCTGGCTAACACGGTGAAATCCCATCTCTGCTAAAAACAGAAAAAATTACCAGGGCGTGGTGGCGGGCGCCTGTAGTCCTAGCTACTCCAGAGGCTAAGACAGGAGAATGGCATGAACCCGGGAGGTGGAGCTTGCAGTGAGCCAAGATCGTGCCACTGCACTCCAGCTTGGGCTACAGAGCAAGACTCCGTCTTGGGGAAAAAAAAAAAAAAAAACTCAACTTAATTCCTAGGCCATTTCTTTATCTAAAATGGGTGTCAGCACAAGCGAGGCCTCTCACTGGGATGCATCAACTGATCCATTTTATTTAATCGGAATCACCATATTATCTTCCTTTAATATTTCCCTATACATTTCTCTAATTCATGATTTACATTTTTTTTTGCCTATAGAGTATATTCCCGATTTTCCATATCAAATCTTGCCATTATTAGATTCCTCTGAGTACCTTAATAGATGTGAATTGTACTAGTTTGTATGCTTTCATTTTATTTCCAATTGGTCAAATTGGTGTTATATTTTTTCTAGTAATCTGGGAAGCAGAAACTTAAACCTCAGACCCTTAAGTCTTGGTTCAGAAGACAATGAACTTGCTAATGGTTGACTGCACGAGGTGTGGAGGGTGAATGAGGCCTTTGCCTGCTACAGAAGCTGCACAGACCGCAGCCCTAGTGCACATGATGTCCAGCTCTCTATGTGCCTTCGAGGAAGGTGTCCAAGGGGCCCTGCACACACTGACTCTTGGACGCCACGGAGTTGATGAAATCAGAACTAAGATGAGTCATGTTGAGTCAAGGAATTGTGCAATTTATAAAACAGAGAAATGGATGGGCAAGCTAAGAGCAGTTTAGAACACCACTGACCAAGCACCTGAAACCGCCTGTGCTGCTCCGGCAGTCGCCGGTTGTTGGCACTGGTGTCTCTGCCTTGCCTGATGACTAAGAAAACAACTCACTTTTTGCTTCAGGTAGAAATATTTGCACCACACACTGAAAGCGACTACATTTAACTCCGTATCTTTTTATAAAAATTTTGTGTGTCAAAAAATTTTAGAAATAAATGAGACACAGACTTTTTGTTATAAAACTTATATAGCAGGCTTATTTTTTTCTATCTCATTTTGAGGCATTCATTATCTTTCTTTTTAAGCACTTCTAGTCATAGTATGTTAATTATACTATATATCTTAATTTGTTAGTGGCCACTTGGAATGTGTACAAACTACACCATATAAACTTTTTGGAGAAGAGTGACATGATTAAGTCAATGCAAGGATTATTAAGTATTGCAGGTAAATTCACATGTAAGATATTCTGTAGGACAAGCAATCCTATTTCTTCAACTAATAAATGGCAAGAAAGAAAAAGGGAAGGAGATGCTTATAAATATAAGACATTTAAAACCAAAGCAAAGAAAGACATTATGTGAACCTCATTTAGACCTTGGTTTAAAAAACACATTGTTGAGAAATTTATGACAATTTTAGGAGAAATTTAAAAATGACTTGGGTATTAGATGGCATTAAATAGTAGTTACTAATTTTATTAGGGATTTTCATGACATTTTTATTGTTTGAAAGTACCCTTATCTGCTAGAGAAGCACAAAGGGGCACTTTTTTATTAATGATTATTATTATTAATTTTGAGACAGAGTTTTGCTCTTGTTGCCCAGGCTGGAGTGCAATAGCATGATCTTGACTCACCACAATCTCTGCCTCCCAGGTTCAAGTGATTCTTCTGCCTCGGCCTCCCAAGT
Organism: Piliocolobus tephrosceles; assembly: GCF_002776525.5. NCBI lineage: Eukaryota > Metazoa > Chordata > Mammalia > Primates > Cercopithecidae > Piliocolobus > Piliocolobus tephrosceles. The sequence continues at coordinate 50,740,640 of NC_045440.1, forward strand.
AGCTGGGATTACAAGCATGTGCCACCACACCTGGCTAATTTTGTATTTTTATTAGAGATGGCATTTCTCCATGTTGGTCAGGCTGGTCTTGAACTCCTGACCTCAGATGATCCGTCTGCCTCAGCCTCCCAAAGTGCTGGGATTACAGGCATGAGCCACCACGCCTGGCCAAGGAGCATTTGTAGTTAAAATAAAATCATATTATTGAGTCACTTTGAAATTCAACAAAGGAAAGCAAAAGGCATTGCCAAATGTCAATTGCTGTTGGAGATGAATGGTGGGTAGAGGCAGAGTCAGTACACTGTTCTCTCCCAGTTGATGAGTTTTTGAAATTTTTCATAATAAAACATATATGTTAACTAAAATAGCACTAATAAAGACTCTAAACATTTAATATTGCAACACTAATGACAGTGTAAATCACTGTGAACCTGGAGAGATTGTTGACAACACTGAGAATTGTATTCAATGTAAAAATAAGACTTGAGATTAAAAGGAAATGAGCTCAGTAGAAACTTTATTGTAAATATTCTTTTTCTTCTAAATTGTCCTTACTATTTTATCCAGTTTGTTCAGCTTCCACAATTTATACCTTCTTTTATTCAGGCATCACAGCTGCAGGAAATCTGTTAAGTGACTGTGGAGTCATATTTGTGTCCCAGTTGAAAAGTGACAACATCCCCTTTTGATTCATGTCTCCCTGTTGTGGAACTAGTTTCTAGACACGGTATTTCATAATAATTCTAATCTAGACACTATAAATTGATCTTTCCTCTTAATGAGTTTGTTCAAGAGCAAAGGAAAAATATTGGTTGCTGTTCTTTCATGTAGAAGTGGCCTTTGCTCCCAGCAGAGGGGCCTGCAAAATTCACAGCTGCACCTGGATCCCATCCTTTCATACGCCACACTTTTGAATATCTTTATCTTGTCCTATATAGATGTTCCTCAACCTACAATGGGGTTACATCCTGATAAAACAATTGTAATTTGAAACTGCATTCAACACTCTGATAAATCCATTATAAAGCTAAAAAATTGAGAATGAAACCATGGTATTCCAACCTTTTCTTCTCCTTTTTCTTTTTTGTCATCAGCCTTTATACATGAGACAATTTAAGCAACAATTAAGTATAATTTTACCACCATCTCTCTCTGGGATCTGTTCCCATCCCTTCATTCCCACAGCAATCTCTCTAGTCCCTTCCACCACCTCCCATCCCCACAGTCCACCCCCAGGGTGCTGCTGATGTGTTGTAGGTCTTACCCCCATTCCATTCTTCACAGAGCAGGTTGAAGAAACTTTTCAAAATGCAAGTCTGAAAATAATTCTCATGAACTGAAACCTTCCGTGGGCTGGGAGCTCCTATAGTCCCAGCTACACTGGAGGCTGAGGCGAGAGGAAAGCTTTGACCTAGGAATTTGAGGCTGCAGTGAGCCATGATAGCATCATTGCTTTCCAGCCAGGGTGACAGACAGAGACTGTCTTTAAAAAAGAAAAAAGATAAAGGAAAAAAAAAAAAAAAAAAAAAAACCCATGGAACCCATTTATGGAGTGTAGTGGTATGATGATAGCTCTCTGCGGCCTGAAACTCCTGGGCTCAAGTGATCCTCCTATCCCAGCCTCTCAAGTGGCTGGGACTACAGGCACATGCCTACATGCCTGGCTAATTGAATTCTTTTTTTTTTTTTTTTTTTTTTTCTGCAGAGCTAGGGTCTTGCATTGTTGCCCAGACTAGTCTAAATTCTTGGATTCCAGTGTTGCCCAGGCTAGTGTAAATTATTGGATTCTAGTGATCCTCCCACCTTAGCCTCTCAAAGTGGTATGATTACAGCCATGAACTATGGCTCCTTGCCAATTTTACCAATAATTTTCTATTTAGCAATTAAAGTAATGTAAAGACTTTGGTTTGTGTCCACACAGGTATTAGCCATTGAGTAATAAAAAACTAAGTCATGATTTTTTAAAATTATGTATATTTACATTTATGATTACTAGTTTTATTTATTTCCCTTCCTTTCTTCCCTCCCCTCTGTTATTTTCTTTCTACTCTGAAAGAATGAAGATAACACAATTTTAGGCACTTTCTCAAACTTTAAGATGCAACACAATCATTTAAGCAGAACATGTAAAAATGCAAATTTTCTTTATCAATAGAGAATCTATATTATCAAGTCCAAACTGAAGCCAGGAATATGATTTTTTATAAGTAAAGCAAATGATTTTGATAGATGATGTCCATACACAGAGAACCCAAATGTTTCTGGAATTATTTCTTGGATAGCAGGAGATTAAATTAGAATTTTTTGGCTAAGGCACAAATGTATGCTATATATGGCATACCAGCAGGAACAAGGTGAAAATTTTAAAAAAAAGTAACTGGATACCATTTACATGACCCTTCATTCCTTATTCACATCGAGTTTATGAAAGCAGCCTGCTTTATAAAATAATTTGTGAAGGGGATGCCTTTGCACAGAGTTGCAGGAGTAAACTGTGAGTTCCTTCACACTCCTGGCCTCACACTCTTGAAGCTGACTATGCATTCCTTCAATTAAGTGACCTAGTGGACAGATATTTGACTCATAACCAGGCCATCCAGAAGTTGAGACAGTGATATTCAACAGTATTCCTTCCTTGTCAGAAAGTGTTCCTTGTAGAACAGTGAGATTACAACATAGGGAGATAAGCACTCTTGTGCGTGCACACACATACACACTTACAACAAAAACAGCAATGTGGGCTGAGGTGGCAAGCAGCCACCTGAGAAAAATGCATTGCTCATGTCATAGCAGCCTAGGGAGATGGAGATGTCCTTAGTGAGGACATTTAAGAATCAACAGAAAATCAATAAGCTTTAAACATCTCTCTGGTTTAGGGAAAAATAAATCATCTATGATAACACTAATCACATGAAACCTTATTATCACTCTGACATCTCTCTGAATAGCCATCTTTATGTAACACTAAAAAGATTTTCCAAAAAACTACAAGTTGCAAGGAAGAGAAGGGCCATATCACCCTCTTTTCACCAGGGGTCAGCTCACCAAAGTCCCCAGTTATGGAAGAAAGAAGATACAATTTTAAGTCAAGTTAAGTGCTTTGAATGTAACATAAGTCAGACATATTTAATCAATAAGTTAAGAATGTCTTTCTAAGTCACCATCACATTTTCTAACCAAGAATTATCAGATAAGAAATGGGAAGACCAACCTTTTTATCTAAGAGCAGGGGAGAAATGTACATTTTAGAAGACCTGATTGGAAGAATCAGAAGACCTGCTTCTAAGAATCTTTTAAATTTCTTTCTTTTTGGTCAAAATTAAACCGGATTTCAAAACCATATTAAAATAACACAATTGTGATACTAATGTCTTCTAATGGTGAAATTAGCTTAAAAATCGCCTTTCAGCCCGGCGTGGGACTCAATTCTGTAACCCCAGCACTTTGGGAGGCCGAGGCGAGCAGATCACAAGGTCAGGAGATTGAGACCATCCTGGCTAACATGGTGAAACGCCGTCTCTACTAAAGCAAAACAAACAAACAAACAACAACAACAACAAAAATTAGCTGGGTGTAGTGGCGGGCGCCTGTAGTCCCAGCTACTAGGAGGCTGAGGCAGGAGAATGGCGTGAACCTGGAGGTGGAGCTTGCAGTGTGTAGAGATCAGGCCACTGCACTCCAGTCTGGGTGACACAGTGGGACCCCGTCTCAAAAAAAGAAAAAAAAAAAGTCTTTCATTTTATCATTCTCTACTGGGTTATGTGAGGATCACCTTTGCTTTTAATGTGGCATTTTCTGATCTTATCCAGAGATCATGATTCAGAAGGTGTGACATGGAACCTAGAACCTGGACTTCTTAATCTCTCTGTGAAATAATCTGGAATAAACTCTGCAAGAGAACTATAGATTCATATAAAGGTCTAAAGGTATAGCCTTGGCATTTCTTCTTGGTTTCTCATAAAATAACATCTATAAACTGCTTTGTCCAAAATCTGTGACAGAATTAACACATTGTTTCATCATATTTGCCATTGAAAACTTTTGATCTCACAAGGACAGAAAAACACATTGATTCTTCGAGAACTTCTAGATATAAGGACTTAAGAGATGAGTTTATGGTCATAAGGAATTTTTCCATTTGTTCAGTGAATTAAAATAGATGATATCTGCAAGGCACTTAAAATAGTGTCTAAAATATAGGAAGCACTCTGTTGATTTAGACAGATAGATGATAGCTAGATAGACACAGAGATTGAGACATACTGAAAGAGTAAGTCTACATGATGTAAATCCTTTTCCTAGGGCTGTGGTGACAAACAGCTCCCAGTGTTAGGAGACAGTAGGGTGCAGGACCAGAGCGCAGGTGCTAGAAGTCAGAAAATGTGGGTTGACATCCACCCAGTCCCTTAACTCGCTTGGGGTATTAGGCTGTTCTTTGCCTCACTATAGAGAAATACTTGAGGCTGGGTAATATATATAAAGACAAGAGGTTTCATTGGCTTATTTTTCTACAAGTTGTACTGGCATGGCTCCAGCATCTGCTTCTAGTGAGGGCCTCAGGAAACTTACAATCATAGCAGAAAGTGGAGCATGAGCATGCACATCACATGGAGAGAGTAGCAGCAAGAGCCAGAAGGAAAGCTGCAACACACTTTGAAACAATCAGTCTTGTGAAGATTTACACATTATTGTGAGGACAGCTAAGCCAGTAATGACAATTTCACCCCCATGATCCAATCACCTCCCACCAGACCATATCTCCAACACTGGGGATTAAAATTCAACATAAGATTTAGTGGGGACAACATCCAAACTTTATTACTTAAGATTTACTTCTTTTGGGGAGGGAGTCCTCAGTTTCTTCATTTCTAAATCAGAGATAATAAAAAACTATCAAAAATATGTGTTGTCATAATCAAAATAATAAAACAACATACTCCACAAAAATGACTACATATAGTAAGACAAATAGTGGGTAATTTTCTAACTTTCAAACTCTTATAGCATCAAATCCTATGGATATTTGATTCTCTTAGGACAAAAGAGATGCAAAGATGTAGTGTAGTCAGCCCATCTGAGTTCTGATTTTAGCTCTGTTGAGAACAATTTGTAAGACACCGTACGGGCCATCAGAGCTCTAAGAACTTCCTAGCTGTGTGAAAAAGCTCAACTAGATCAGGGATTCGCAAATTTTCTTTAAATGGCCAAAGGGTAGAGTTCAGGCTTTGAAGAGCCACAGAGTGTGTGTAGCAAATACTCAACTCCGTGATTTCAGTGAGGAAGCAGTCTTAAACAATACATAAACAAATTATCTTTTGCTTGTGATCTAATAAAATTGTATTTATGGACACTGAAATTTGAGTTTCACATAATTTCAACTTGTCGTTAAATAATATCTCTCTTTCAATATTTTTCAACCTCTAAATATGTAAAAGTCATTCTTAGGTACAGGCCATAAATAACAGGTGACAGATTAGATTTGATGCCAGGATTGGAGTTTGCTATCTCAAAACTAGATTGTTTTCAAGAGCTAGTATCCTCTCAAAACCTTGATTCTGTTATTGTAACTGGTACTCTTTGATCTATTTTCTCATTCTCATTCCCACACTCCCTTTTCTGCACATCTACTTGATATTCTTTCTGAAAATTACCTTGTGGTTGCAAGTTCATAATTTTTAAAGGGCTGTTACCAAGAAAGATAACATATTATTTTAAATGTTTACATGTTTAACTCACTATCATTCATCAAATGGTAAGTTAATTCAACTCTTTTTAAAATATTCTGAAATCAGTAATTATAACCACCCCATTCTAGAGTGAATTTATATTACCAAGACTTGGGCCAAGAGTAATCATTCATTAACCTGAATTCAATTAAAGGAACCTAAAATAAAACAGTTCATAGAAAAAACAAAGATAAATAATCTCAACATTTCTTTGTTTATTGTATGTGTTTGTTTATATAAACAAAAGTGATTTTCCTCTGCCACAAATGCTGACCATTCAATTTTTGCTTCTTGTCAAATTTTCCCAAGTATCTGAATTTTTGATGTGTTATGTCTTAGCCTTTTTTACTTTTATCTACTAGAAGTTGATGTTTCTTCATAACCAAATTATTAGTTTTTGCACAAATATATTTTTGCATTATTTATAAATATTAGTTTTGTTCTAGTTACACTTTACTGTTCCAAAGAAATTTAAAGTGTCATTTATGTTATTAGGATGAATTACTTTCTTTGAGTTTTCTAAATTCCAAAATTCTTACTCTCCTTTTCATCTTTCGGAATATTAAATTTTCTTGGAATATAAGGTAAAAGTCTAAAAGAAACTTATTTTTAAATTCCAGGACTTTGGGAGGCTGAGTAGGGCAGATCACTTGAGCCCAGGAGTTCAAGACCAACCTGGACAACATGGCAAAACCCCATCTCTACAAAAAACAAAAATGTTGGCCAGATATGGTGGTACACACCTGTGGTCTCAGCTGCCTGGGAGACTGAAGTGAAAGAAATGCTGAGCCCAGGCAGTCGAGACTGTAGTGAGTCATGATGGCGCCACCACACTCTAGCCTTGGTGACACAGAGATGCTGCCAAAAAAAAAAAATAAATTAGTTCAACATACAATCAATCTTTGATATTATTATTTACCTATATGTAGACCTACTTAAAATTTATAAACATATATTTTTCATATAAAAGCTGGCTCTGTGTAAAATGTGAGAGATAAAGTTTAGATCCAAGAAAGGACTCAAAATTAAGAGATACTAGGTAATCATACAAAGCTATTTTAGTTACACGACCAGAATACATTCATGACCAGAATGTTTGTTGGGACAAATTGATGGGGGAAATAGTTGCCATTTTAGAAAACTTTCTAGTTGTAAGACTCAAATTAAATAACTGTCATTAAGTATGTATATGTAATAGAATAAACAGAAAATGTCCTCCCACTCACCTTCTGCAAAGTAAGGTGATGGGAAAGCTTATCCTGTGTTTCTCAAACTTGACTGTCATAACAACCTGGGGGTGTTCCATACTAAATTAAATATTCTCCACACCTTAGAGATTCTAGATGAAGATGGGCCAAATAATCTGTGTTTTACCAAGTCGTTAAGATGATTTTTAAAATTATGCAAATTTGATAAATCCTGAGTTAGTGGTTAAGACTTAAGGATCAAAATTTTAAGTTTCTTTTGCTTTAAAATTCAATATTAATACTAATTTCAAGGTATTTTTTCAGAGTGTTAAATGAGAGGGCATATGGAATGGACTTACTTGAGAACCTGGCACAAAGAAAACAATAAATCATCTTTACAGGTGTAATATATTGTAAATACATTTTTTTGTGTTGGCATCCATAAAAATATAAAGTAATTTACATTTATTTATTGCATTAAATAACTTTCTTTAAATAATCAGGCAATTTTATTAAATCTTCTGAATTTTAGTTTATCCTCCTCAAAAATAAGGGGTTAAAGTAGGTTTTAAAAATAATGGGATTGAGAGAAATTTGAATTCTTGAAGATAAACCAAGAGAAAAAAAGAGAAAGACAGAAAAAAGAAAGTCATGCCCAGCATTCACAGTAAAATAGTTGTATATATGAATAAGAAATCTGACAACTTGTCTTTACATTTGCTGCTCCTAGCCCTGGAAAATGACAGAGTGTGGGGTGAATGCATGATCCTTATGTGCAGCATTACCTGCACCTGCAAATGTGCTCCTTCACTTTAGTGTATCTCTTTGTTTTCTTTCCTTCTTTTACAATAGTGATTAACTTAGATACTTTGATTTTTAATTACATTCTTTCATTTTCAGCACTATATTTATCAAAAAATACAAAAGGTGTCAGCTCCTAATTAACAAAACAAATATTAAATGAAGGTGAGAAAACTCTAGTTTTTTCAATTAATTTATTAGTTCTGTTTTGTAGAATGGCGCTTAGGTTTTTTAATACTAATTAGTAAATTATGGCAATATCATAAACCTATTTTTTATGTGTTTGACCTTATCATTAATATTTTGACTGATTTCTTAATATTTTACCTCTGACTTGAAATTAGTTTAGTATTGTTGTAAATAATGGCAGTTGCCAAGTGAGTTTTGTCTGATAGCACTGGTCTGGTTTTTAATTTCATAATTCGTTACATTGTACCTAATTCTAATAGTATGTCATTTACGACTCTTGCAGGCAAGAACTCTATTATATTAATAAACAGTGCATCAATATTCTTAACCACTCAAAAAAGTTAAAAAAATAAGTATAATTGGTTGCTGAGAGAATTAAAAATAAAGTATGTAAAATGCTCCATTAAAGCTAAAGAAGGCAAGATAGAGTGAAAACAAAAAAAGAAAAATGGAAAAGAGCCACGAATTGTAAGGATTAGCAAATATGCTATATATTAAGTCAACTATAATCACTTTAATTTAAATTTAATTTAAATTAAATTTAATTTAAATAATTTAATTTAAAAAGTTGTAAATACGTAATTTAAAAGACAGGCTATCAGAATGGGCAACGAAACAAGATCCAACTGCATTATCTACAAGAAACTTACCTTAAATATAAAGACACAGATAGATAACTTGTAAATATATAGAGAAATATATGCTATGCTAACATTAACCAAAAACAAGCTAAAGTAGCTAAATTAATATCAGACAAAACATATTTTAAGTCCAGGAAATTAATCAGGGATAAAGGAGATCATTATTATATTGATACATGGATCGATTCACCAGAAGTCATAATAGTCATTAACATGTTTGCACTTAAAAACAGAACATCAATATTTGTGAGAGTGAAAGCTGACAGAATTGTTAGGAGAAATAGATGAATTAACCATTATATTTCAGTACCCATCCCCTCTCCATCAGAAACAGATAGATCTAGCAGGTAGAAAATGAGTGCATAGTGGAACTAAGCAGTACCTCAATCAACTAAATCTAGCTGGCACACATAGAATACTTTATCCAACAATGGCAGAATCCACACTAGACTACATTCTAGGCCATAAAGTACATCTTAAGAAATTTAAAATAATAGAAAATAAGAAGTATAATTTTAAGCCACAATAGGATTAAAATAGAAATCAATAATAGAAAGATAGCTGGAAAATTCTAAAATGCTTACAGGTTAATCAACTTTTCAATAACACATGGATCAAAAGAGAAATCTCAAGATAAATTTAAAAATATTTTGAATGAAATGAAAATAAGAATACTATAATATATATCAAAATTTGTGGGATTCAGCAAAAGCAATATTTAAAGGAAAATTTGTAGCATAGAATGTATATATTAGAAAATAAATATTTGAAATCAATAATCTAATCTTTCACCTTAGGAAACGAGAAAAACAAGAGTAAAGAAAATCCAAAATGAACAGAAGAAAAAATAATAAAATTAAAGCAGAAATAAATTCATTTAAATATAGGAAATCAACAGAATCAATGAAAGCAAAAGCTGGCTCTTTGAAAAAACTCAATAAAATCAAAACACCTCCAGCAAGTTAATTACGTAAAAAGGAGAGAAGACACAAATTATTAATATCAGAAATGAAAGAGAGGCCATCATTGTTGATCTCATGGATATTCATAGGGTAGTAAGAGAATATTATGAACAAGGCTGTGATTACAAATTTGATAACCTAGACAAAACGGATCAACTTCTTGAAAGACATGATCTGCCAAAACTCATACAAGCAGAAATAGAGAACCTGAATAGCTTCTATATCTATTAATGAAATTTAATCAATAATTAATAACCTTCCAAAACAAAAAACATCAGGCTAGATGTATTTACTTGTGTATTCTTCCCCAAATTCAAAGAGTAAACAGATTGAATTATAAATAAAACTTCCCAAATAAAATCCTAAGTACAGATGCTTAATTGATAAATACAACTAACAGCTTATGAAATAAATAATACAAATTCTTCAAAAATCTTTGAACATACAAGAGGAGGGAGCACATAAAAACTCATTCTGTGAGGACAATATTATCTTGATATAAAAACCAGGCAAATATATCACTTGAAAAGAAAACTACAGGCCTACATCCCATATCGATATAAACACACAAATCTTCAAAGTAATACAAGGAATCCAGAAACTTATTTGTCCCAGTATTGTAAATTTTATTTATCCAGGAGTGTAATATTGGAAACTAAATAAATTTAATTTTCCATATTAATAGAAAAAAGATAAAAAGCACATAATCACCTTAATATAAGCATAAATTATAGTTGATGAAATCCAACACCCTTTCATGATAAAAATACCCAACAAACTAAAAGTAGAAGAGAAATTCTTCAACTTGATACAAGGTATCTATGAAAAATCCACAGCTAATTCCCACTTATTGGTGAAAGATTGAATACTTTCCCCCTAAGACTGAGAATAAGACAATGATATGTGCTCTTGCCACTTATATTAAACATTGCAATAGAAGGTCTAGCTAGGTTAGTATGGCAAGAAAAAGAAATGAAACAGATGCATTTTGGAAATGAAAAAATAAAATTACACTAGAGGACATTATCTTTAGATGGAAAATCTTGACACAAACACATACAAGAAGAAAATATTTAAATTAAAAACATACTCAGCAAGATAACATCATATAAGATCAAAATTTAAATATAAATTGTTTTTTATACACTAGCAATATGCAATCCAAATGGAATTGAGAACTGTTCCATTGACAGCAGCATAAAAATAATAAAATGCTTATGAATAAATTTAATGAAAAAGTGCAAAAATGTCTGTATTGTTTGCTAGGGCTGCCATATTAAAGTGCCACAAATGAGGTGGCTTAAAATAACCAAAATGTATTGTCTCACAGTTGTGTAAGTTTGAAGTCTGAAATGAAGGTGTCAACAGAGCCATGAAACATGTACAAAGAGCCTTACCCCTTCCTAGTTGTTGGCGGTTGCCAGCAATCTTCAGCATTCCTCGACTTGTAGCCACGTAACCCCATACTCTGCCATTCTGCCACCCAGTATTCTTGTATGCCTCTCTCTTCACATGGTTGTCTTCCTATAGAAACACCAGTCATATTGGACTAGGCAGTGATCCTACCTTTAAATATGTTCACATTCAGAAGTACTGGGGATTAGGACTTCAGCCTACTTTTTGGGGGGAGACACAATCCAAACTATAAGAATTTGCATTCTGGGAACCACAAGATACTTTTGAACAAAATTAAAGATGATCTAAATTTTTACAAATATCTCGTGGTGATGGATTTTAATATTGTTAAGATGTTTATGCCTCCAAAATTGACCTAAAGAAACAATGTTCTCCTTTTCAAAATTTCAGCTTTTTTGCATAAATTGAGAATCAGATGATAAAATTCATATGCAAGAGACCTAGAATAATTGAAACAATTCCAAAATGGTGGAACAAAGTTGGAGGACTCATACTATATTTCCTGATTTCAAAACTGACTGAAAGGACAGAGTAATCAGATAATGTTATATAAACAGATTACTGTAATGTAATATAAACATACACATATAAATTGAGTAAACTTGAGAGTTCAGAAATACAGTTTTACACTTAAATTCATTGTTACAACATTTTATCAATGTGACCAAGACAATTCATTAGGTGAGTAATAGTATTTTTATCAAATGGCACTAGGACCTCTGGATATCCACATGCAAAAAGAATTAACTTGGATGCCTAATTTGCACCATATAATAATTAACTTAAAATGCATTATGTACTTAAATGGAAGAGCTAAAATTACAACACTCTTATAGGAAAATGTAAGAATACATTCTTGTGCCCTAAAGTTAGGCAATTGTTTCTTGACCATGCCAACAAAATCGCAAGGAAAAAATTTAAAAGTAGATAAGTTGGATTTCATTAAAATTAAAAACGAATTTGTACCTCAGTGGACACTATGAATAGATCAGTTTATAAAATTAGATAAACTATTTGTCAATTACATTTCTAGTAAAGGCCTAGTATCCAGAATATATAAGCATTTCCTTTAACTGACAGTAAAAAGACAACCCAAATTTAAAAATTCAAGGAATTAAAAATATATTTCTCCAAAAGAAGATACACAAATGCACCATATGCAAATGAAAGTATGTTTAATATCATTAGTCATTATTGAAATTAAAGTCATAATTTTTTTATGGCATTTAGGATGCCAATTTAGGATGGCAATGGCCATCCTAGTGGACATAAAGTGATAGCTCAATGTAGTTATTTTATCATTTTAAAAAATTGTTTGTCTTATAGACTTAATAGGCCCTGTTTTTCTTAAGAAAATATATTTTACTGTCTTTTTATTGGAAACAATGGATAATGTACCATGCCAGGTAATTCTGTTTGACCCCATTTTTCTATCCTTTCTGTTTTGAAGGGCTTGGAAGCAGTTCCAAAGGGAGGGAAAAATGAATCATCGCCTTTCCATGCAAGCATTTTGGATTGTCATATTGGATTTGAAAATAACCTCATATTGTTCCACTTCACAATAGAAAAAGCATGAATTTCTATCAGCCTCATGACCTTCTTGTTTCCCCTGGTACTCCTGCTTTAATCTAAGTATTCTCTGTTCTTTAGCTTGCATAGGAGCTGAGTTACAGCAAATTAATGAAAGACAATGTGTCCTACTATGTTCTGCAGATAAAATATCAGGATCATTCATAAAGGTCAAAGCTGAGTGAGCCCAGAGGAGATTTTTGACCTGGGATTGGCCTTAGGCACTTTGTCTGAAAGAGCCTGGACCTTACTCGAAACTACAATATCTTCCTCCTCCTATTGCTATGGAAACGTTTCTCTTATTTTTTAAAGCAAACATCCATGCCAGATATATGACACAGCAGAAAAGCTGTGGAGAAGGATGAAGTCAGGAGTTTGGAACCATCTTTCAAAATATATAGCCCAGTGCTTAAATTTTCAGGCCCTGGAATGTGTCCAATCTCTTGGGTTCCAATCTGTTCACAAACCACACAAAGTCAGTTTCTTAATCACTTCATGCAAGCAGTCACATCATTAGTAAAGTAAGAAAGATGACAACATTTCTTTCCTGTGATGCTGTGTGGTTTACTGTATGTAAAGTCGTTTAGAACATTGGTGCAAAGCACCAGCAATGTTAGCTCTAATTATCAAGTTTCAGCTTCTAACAATGTCAAGCAAGACAGATGAGTGAATGGGCCCCGTGGAGGCAATTGGGGATTGCTGGAACAGCAGGACACTGGGCTGTATGTGTTAGGATCAAGGGCAGACATGTTTTATTTCAAAATAAACAAGCAAACCTACAAATCCTCACTGAGCCTCCAGGCTTAGGTTTATAGAGTATAACCATGTCATCCACCCTGTGTTTTGAGATTTAACCTATAATTTATTATATCAAACCTAAGTATATTGTTGTAAGAGATAAGACAGGAAGTCATATTTCATCATGCATTTCTTTAGTGATTTAGAAAAACATAATTTAGAGGACATATTTAAACTTGTTATAGTTACTATGAAATAAATTACATGGACAGTTTCTCTCTATCATTTCTTTCATTTTTAAGGGAAGAATTGTTTTACTCAGAACGTGGTGTTCTCCTAGCCAGAGAAACAGTCAGTTTGTCATATGCTAATCTTTTGTCATATTTGTTAGAGGGCTATGCTAAGTGGAAATGCAGCTGTCACAGGTAAGTTCAGCTCATAGGTGGAAGCCAGGATGCATGAAGACACAATGGGCTAGGGTGATTATACGCTATCGGGAGCGATGCCTTGGCTGAGCCCGTACATTCTTTTTTTTCTTCTTTAGAAGCTTTACACTTTTCTGTTTTTGTTTTTCATCTTTCTAACTTTATTTGAAATGCCACAGTGGAGCAGAAAATGTGTAGGCTGTAAAATGAAAGAGAACAAGGTCAAAGTCAAATCCAAGATCTGGTACCGACCTGGGAAAATTGCATAATCTCCCCAAGCACTGGTGTCAAAATCTGTAAAATGGAGGTGATATGTCATCATAAGGACAGCTTTAAGGATTAAATGCATAAGATATATAGTAAGGCCTAGAGCACTATGTACACAGGATGAAGTGTCATCAGAAGCTTCTTCCTCCTCTGTCTTTAGATTCTACAGAACCTGCAACCTGGAACTGTTTCCATCCCTGTTTGAGTTGTTCAACAGGACTTGGCTAGGCCCTTTCATGTCAGCACATGGATGTCGGAATGAACCTATTTCAGGGATGTTAGTGATCCCAGGACCCAGGATCATTTCAGTTTAGGGAATAATATGCACACAGTTTTTGACTGATGATATGTCTTGCAGATAGTGATAGTCTACGTGCACTTTTTAACTTATTGAATATTACTTGCATGTAATTTGATAAGGCATTTACACATGTTGGAAAATATGACTCACAGACAGTCAGTGGTTGACGGTAAGTCAAAAATTTTTGTAAATTTCTAGGAGTGAAAAATCTAAAGCTCCACCTCAGAATCCCAAGTCTGAAAGAGATCTTTGAGATTTCTAAAGCCACTTTTTAAAATTTGTACACTATCAACTGCATATTCTGAGGGGTTGGAGAGTTGCCACCAGAGGCCCTTGTATCACACAGGCTGCAAACATGGTATGTGGAAAAGATAAATAATATTTTCACAACAAATGCTATTTTTTCAAATGCATGTAGATGTTTATATGATTAATAAGAGCAGAAACACACAGATGAGATTGTTTTTAATGTAGGTATCTCGATTAGTGGTTTCTAAATACACTCATATGGTAAATGTTTTCTTCAGGCTGGAAGCCACACACCTTATCTAAATCTATCCATTTCCTATAAGGAAGCTGAAGCTTAGAAAATCCAAATGATTTTTGGAGTGGCACAGCTAAAGGTGGTAGAGCAGAGTTTAGAAAACATATCTTCACGCAAAGTCCAACTTTCCAAAACTATCTTGAATTTTTTAATTCGTTTTAACTTTGAAGATTGACATAGAGTTGTGAAGTTATATGCAATGATCCTGAGTACCCTTTAACCAATTTTCCTCAATAGTTGACATTTTCAAATGATGGTACAATAAAGCAACGAGGATACTGACATTGATAAAATCAGTTGATGTTTTTCAGATCCACAGTTTTACTAAATATTTGTGTGTGTGTGTGTGTGTGTGTGTGTGTTTAGTGCCATGCAATTTTATCACAGGTAAAATGTCTTAAGTACATCACCTGCATCAAGATACAGAGCAGTCATTGCCACAAAGATTCCTGCTGTTGTGTTTTAATAACCATACCTCTCTCTCTTACCCTCTCCACCTGACTTCCTTAATCCCTGGTAAGCAATAAATTGTTCTCCATTTTCCAAACTTTGTCATTTCAAGAATGTTGTATAAATGCAATCATACAGTGTGCAGGCGTTTGGGATTGCCTTTTTTCACTCAGTAACATTCCCTCAAGATTCATCAAAGTTGTTGCTCATATCAACAGTTCATTCCTTTTTTATTTCTGAGTAGTATTCCATAGTATCCATGTGACCCTTTTTTTAGCCCTTCTTCCATTGAAGAACATTTGGGTTGTTTCTACTTTTTGACGTTTATGAATAAAGCTGCTATAAACATGCATTTCAAATTTTTTGTATAAAATAAGTTTTCATTTCACTGAGATAAATGTTCAAGATTAAGATTGCCAGATTGCATAGCAGTTGCTTGTTTAGCTTAGGTCAATTTTGTTGTTGTTTTGACAGATTTATTGAGTTATAATTCACATAGCTTATAACTCACTCATTTGAAGCATATAATTTAATATATTTTAGTGTATGTACAGAGTCATATACTCATCAACATAATCAATGTTAGAATATTTTCATTACTCTTAAAAGAAACACTACACCTCTAAACATTACCCTACCATATATCCAACTCCTCAAGCCTTGGTATACCACTAACCTACTTTCTGTTCCTATAGATTTGCCTATTGTAAACAATTCATATAAATGAAATCATATAATATGTTACTTTTGTGACTCACTTCTTTCACTTAGCATAATGTTTCTCAGGTTCATCCATTTTGTAGTGTGTATCACCTAGATTTTGAAATTGTTGAATAGGATTTCACTATATGACTTTATCATATTTTATTTATACATTTATCAGTAAATGGACATGTGGATTAACTATACCTTTTGGGTATCATGAATAATGCTCTGCTTCATATTTGTGTACAATTTTTTGTGTGGACATAGTGTTGTCATTTCCTTTAAGTGTACACCTGGAAGTAAAATTGCTGGATAAATATGGTAACTCTACCTTTAACTATTTGAGGAACTATGAGACTGTTTTTCAAAGCAGGAGCATTATTTCATTTTACGTTCCTACCTGCAGTAGATGAGGGTTCTAGTTTCTCACCATTCTCACCATATTTGCCAACACCTGCTATTTTCTGTCTTGATACGGATATCGTAGTGAGTGTGAAGTGCTAACTTACAATAAAGGTGGTTTTGATTTACATTTTCCTGATGGCTAGTGATGGGAAGCATCTTTTTGTGTGCTTTTTTGATCATCCGTATAGATTCTTTGGAGATATATCTATGCAGATCATTTGACCATTTAAAAAAATTTGGGTCATTTGTCTGCTTATCACTGAGTAGTAATTAATTATTCTTTATATAATCTAGATAAAGTGCCTTATCAGATTTGCAATTTTTTTTTTCTCATTCTATGGCCTTTCACTCCCTTGATGGTGTCTTTTGAAGAGCAAAAGTTTTTACTTTTGATGAAGTCCATCTTTTTTGTCATTTGTTGCTTATGCTTCTTGTGTCATATCTAACGTTTATTCCAAAACACGAACACTTGTACCTATGTTTTCTTCTAGTATTTTTATTACATTAGCTCTTACATTTAGGTCTTTAACTAATTTTGAGGTTTTTTAGATGGTGTGATTTATGAGGATTTCTTGCCTTTTTTTTCTTATCACAGAGGCTTAACTTAGAACTTCCTGCACTATGTTGAATCAAAGTGGTAAGAGCAGACATCCCTGCCTGCCTCTGATCTTAGGGTTTCTCACTATTAGGCCTTTCACTTCTTAAAAAATCTACAGCTTTTTATAATGCTATTTCTTTAGTTGAGGTATTTTTCCACTATGTTTAGCTTGCCCGGAGTCTACCCTACCCCTATGGATATGTTTTGAGATTTGTTTAATGCTTTTTTATGTCAATTTGTCTGATACAGTTTTTCTTCTGTGGCCTGTTGATATTGTATATAACATTGATTGATTTTTGCATGTCAAACCAGCAATCCCTGGAATAAATTCCACTTAGTCACAGTGTAAATATCTTATTATATACTGTTGGATTCAGTTGGCTAATATTTTGTTGAGACTTTTAATGTTTAAGTTCAAGAGAAAGTTTATTTGTTTTTGTTCTGTCTTTGGTGCTGCTACCTGGGTACTGGCCTTAAAAATGAGTTGGAAAATGATCTCCTCTTTAATTTTATGAAAGGGGCTGTGTAAAATTATTGTTAAAAGCCTTATTCAAACGTGTAGAATTCAAAAGCAAAACCATTTAAGCCTAAAGACTTTACTGGGGGAAAGATTTTAAATTATGACTTCAATCTATTTAATGATTATAGAATAATTTAGATTAATTATCCTTTTTGGTTGAGTTTTTACAGTTTGTAGTTTTCAAAGAATTGATCTATTTCTCCTAGTTTGTCAAACTTCTGAACATAAAGTTGTTTATGGTGTTCCACAGTTACTTTTTTAATGGTTTCAGGATCTGTATTAATACACCTCTTTTATTCTTAGTATTGGTCATTCGTGTATTCTCATTTTTTTTGTCATTTGTGCTAACAGTTTAATTCCTTTACCTCCTGGCTCCTTCATATCATTCTGGTTCCAGTTCCCTTGCTAGCTTCTCAAGGAACTGACTCTTGACAACCGTGTCTGAAATATCCTGCAACTCTTGATGCTTTTGTCCACATCACCATGTTTAATTGTCTTCAGAGCAGTTATAAATTTCATACAGTATCTTACATTTATTATTTACTTCCTTCTCACTGGTAGGTTAAAATATGGATTCCCTTGTAATGTTAAGTGCTTAGGACAAGTGATTGGCATACAGTGATTCCTCAGTAAATGTAGAATAAAAAATTTAAGAAGAAATATAAAGCCATAAAGTGAGTAATTAAATATGATTGAGAGAATTCCATAAATTAAGGTTTTAGGTTGATATCTTAAAATAGTTATTCAAATATCATGAGTCAATGAAATAATTTACATATTGGCAGATTATTTACAAATAAATGAATTGGATTATGTTGCATATTTAATAACATGTGATACATTGAATTTACTGTAATTAGGAAATGTCTTTCATTTTAATGTCTGAAAAAAGATCCTGTTAAGCATCATGTTTTTAATCTTATTTTTGTTTAGCTGTTTGCAGAATAAAAACAATTGTAATTATGCATAACAAATATCCTGAGGCAAGCAAATGAATAAATAAAAAGATGCATAAGTAAATTGAATCAATAAAATGGCATTTTAATTTCAAATCCAATTTAGTGATACTGAGTTGCTAGGCATTTCTTTGGTTATAACCTATCAAAAACATGAAATTCTAATTTTATACTACCCTTAAGAAAAATATGTGACTCTATTATATTTTTCTTTTACTGCATCTTATAGAATACTATAAAATTCTTATTAAACAACTTGTTTCAGGAAATATTATAGACATTTTCAGGATCATTTCAGAACATTTGACCACTGATTCAACAGAATGTTATGAATTTTGTTATAGGTACTCTGGCAGTTTAATAGAAATACAAGAGCTTAAGTTCTTAAATATGCTATTTAACCAATATGGAAAGTATTTGAAGGAGGGAGTACATTTGATGAAGTATATACATACAACATAAATCCACTACCTTCCTCATTCTTCCTAGGATGCTTTGGATAGAGCATCAGTAAATGTAGATTAAAAAATTTAAGAAGAAATATAAAGCCATAAAGTGAGTAATTAAATATGATTGAGAGAATTCCATAAGATTTAGGTTTTAGGTTACTAGCTTAAAATAGTTATTCAACTATCATGAGTCAATAAAATAATCAATTTACATTTGATTGTCTGTGGCACCTCATTTCCCATGATACTTTCTCAGCTTAAAATAAACCCCACATCATCTGGGCGCTGTGGCTCGTGCCTGTAATCCCAGCACTTTGGGAGGCCAAGGCAGGTGGATCACAAGATCAGGAGTTCGAGACCAGCCTGGCCAATACGGTAAAACCCCATCTCTACTAAAAATACAAAAAATTAGCTGGGCATGCTAGCACACACCTGTAATGTCAGCTACTAGGGAGACTGAGGCAGGAGAACCGTTTGAACCTGGGAGACGGAGGTTGCAGTGAGCCGAGATTGTGCCATTGTACTCCAACCTGGGTAACAAAAGCAAAAACTCCATCTTAAAAAAAAAATTAAATAAACCCCACATCATAACAGCTTTTCATTTTCTTGGCTCTTCCTCCCAACTTTACATATACTTGACAAATAAAAATTATGTACATTTAAGATGTACTGTGTGGTATTTATATATATATATATATATATATGATTACCACAGTCAAGCTAATTAACATATTCATCATCTCATGTAGTTTTTAAAATTTGTTTTATTTTTGTAGTGAGAACTGGAGTAACAACTTTCTGGAAATAGTGTCAATAGTAATACTTAGGATAACAACACAATGTCAAGTTTAAAAACAATTAATTAAATTCCTTTCCTTTTCTCCCCCTGCCATTTTTGTGTGTTTCTATATCTATGCTATAACAATAAAAATGCTTCCAGGCAGAAATGAATGCAGGCATTGAAGTAAAAACACATGAACTCATAATTCCTTTTCCATGTTCCATGTTGCAAATCTGCAATGAAGAATAAATAGAAACTATTTTCACTTCAGTGTGTAAAATAATACAGGATTTAATGAGAATATTCTAATTGCATGATCTTCACTTATTTTGACAGACAATTCCCACTGCACTTGACTTTGTACCGTTATATCTGTTGAACTAGCTAGTCACCAGTGGTTTCTAACACCTACTAAACAATTTATTGGAAAATCCTCCAATGGAAATAAAAAACAGTAAAGAAAATATTGTAGTCTTCTGTGGAAAACTCCACTGGAAAAAAGAAGGACAATGAACTTGATTGTAGCAATAAATGCACAACATGAATATCATTAACCATTACTTATTCTTTCATTAGTTCTTTTCTCTTTTTTTTTTTTCTTTTTTGAAAGACATATAAAGCCATTCTGCTGTCACCAACAGTCAGCTTACATTTGTCTTAAATGTGCCTTCTCTTATGAAAGACAGCAAAGGTCTATGCGATTTTTGCATTTAGTATTGTTGCTGTCTCTCTTTCATTAGTTTGTTCCTTTTCTGTGCAAGCAATTCCAAAAGTTTTACAAACTTGGAAACATTCTTATTTCCTACATATGTGGTTTTTTACCAGTTTATTTCAAAATCCAAACTAATGCCATTACTTTAAAAATTGAACTATTAATTTACACACCATTTAACTTTCAATTGCATTCTGAACCTAATTTAACTTTAAATTTACCTTTAAGCCATTAAGAAAATAAGATTAGTCGAAATACAATTGTACACCATATGGTTGTTTCAGGTCTCTCCATTTCTGATGTGGGATTTTATTTTCAATGGGCTTGTTTACTTAGCTCAGTGTGAAATTAATCGGTTTCTCAAACTACCCTTCTACATCTTACATTTTGTTAAACCTTTTTTAGTCTTCCCTTTGATAATTTGTAAGTTGCTTTCTTTTGACTTCTTTTCAAAATATAGTTTGGTAGCTATCATTCGTGTATTACTTTTGTTAGGTAAAAACCCACAGTTGACCAACTTTCCCTTTTTCTTGGAGTTCGAGAATCCACACCCTGATTTCAGTTTCATTGGCTGATGTCTTCAGCATGAACTCTTGTAGATGCTGCTTCCAGATGCCTGGATTGCTTAGGGTCACCCACAGATGACCTGGAATGATGCAGTGCACACAGAGCCCTGTGTCCGCAGTACTCGGGCACACAGCCTGCTGGGGCCTGTTGCAGGGTCTCCATCAACAGTTGCTGCATGAATGATAGCAGGTATCTTTCAGACAAATTTTGATTGTTTTCCCCTAAATATTCCTCTACGTGTATTTCATCATCTTCCCATGTCCAGGAACACCCAAACATTCCAGTAACAACAAAAATCAGAAAAAATACCTAGGAAAGCTTCCAAAGTCAATCTGAGGGTTTCCTATGAAGAAAAGTACAAATCTTTGTTGAAGGACATAACAGATGTAAAGGAACAGAACACGATCAGTTTTGGTCTTTGATCAGTGATCTACATGAGAATATTTCCATCTTTTCACATTGCAGGTTTGATGCCATCCTAATTACAACCTCAGTGGGAATAGTGGGTTGGACTGAGAGAGGCTCTGGGAATGTTACTGTCATATTCATCAGGCATTATCCTCAGGCAGATTACCCATGCATGGTATCCTTGCTAATTGTAGCTTTTCTTGCCAACAGACTTGTACTTTCTTCTCTTCCTCAGTGCAGGGTCAGAACACAGTAATCACTTTCCTGAGTGAAAAATCATTTCCAAGGTGTTTGACACAAAGAAAGCCTGAGGACATTTGCTGTCATCTTTGTTTGAGTACTCCAGACTCAGTGAGCTGGGCCTGCTCTGTGGAAGATAAAGCTGGGGACATACCCCCACCCCTGCCAGCCAGGACAGTTCCTAGACCCTTCCCCTGAGCTAAGTTTTCCAGTCGCATGGAGCACTTTTTCACATATTCCATGCTACTGATTTAATCTCGCTTATTTTCTACCTCTTCTACACAAATGGATGCCCAGTTGTGATAGGATTTTTTCTTTTTTTCCTGTTGATTCACTACAGTATCTGTAGTGCCTGAAACAATCCATTATATACTCTGCGTCTGCTGCTGAATGTTGAGTAGATGGCTTTGATTTTGCTTTTGCTCAGCTCATGTTAACAATCCTTTTCCTCTGCTGCTGCTGTCTTGTCAGTCCACTCCCTGTGTGTCTTCGTAAATCTATTCACAGTTACAACTACTTAAAACATCATTTTTAAATTGCAGGTTTTATACAGCTATCATGTCTGATCTCTTCATTGCAGTACATAGTTCTCGACAAAATTGAAAACAAGCAAAACATCATATCTTATTTATGATTTACGATTTATCTGTTTTCTCCAGACAGTTGATAATTGTCACTACCGCTTATAAACTTGTATCCAGTATCTTCCTTTCAAAGGAGATGCTAGGGTGACAGATACGGTTTATAAAGGAAATGTATGTAAATTAAGTATCCAAGAACAGAAAAGGGGAAATGAAGTTTGGGTTACTTACACGAGTGAAAATAAACTCGGTGAGGAGCCGGCGCCAGCACAGGCTCTTGCAGTTTCCTCCCAACTTTGGGTTCAGTTGCATCACGTCGGTGGCCAGTTTAGGAGTACTTATATCACAAAATCCACAAGTGCCGCAAATCAAGACTTTTCTATTCCAGAATGCTGGTTGATAAATAGTCGCCTCAACATTTACCAGAACACTATAAAAACAATTCAGTGATCATAAAGTTATTATCCACAGAATATTTACTGGCATGGAAAAATGTTCACAATAAAAATTGGTGTTTAAAATTGTTTATTGCAAAAAATTGTGTAATGAAATCATCTTGAAAATACTTGCATTACTAAGATATAAATGATTCTGTCTGGGCAGTGAGATTGGGAGGAATTTTTTTTTTTGCTTTCTCTCCGGCAGTTTGACAACACAGCTTCATAACAAGATACCTTTTCCTTTTAAAGCCCCCACTGTGTTCTCCTTCCTCCTGACTTCTCCCCAGGGTACCCATGACAAATCCCTGGTGTGGATC
This sequence comes from Piliocolobus tephrosceles, assembly GCF_002776525.5. NCBI lineage: Eukaryota > Metazoa > Chordata > Mammalia > Primates > Cercopithecidae > Piliocolobus > Piliocolobus tephrosceles. The sequence goes on from NC_045440.1 coordinate 50,763,535, forward strand.
CCATGCTTCAGTCCTGCCCTGCTACTTGCTCTGCTGTCAGCTTGCTGCACAATCCTCCACCCTTGCTGCTCCGATTCACTAAGGGCTCTCTAGGCAACACTTGCCCAAGCTGCTCTCCTCCTGTAAGTCTGTGCTAAGGCTGCCTGACTCCCCTGGGACTGGGTCTGCATCTGCAGCCTCTGGGTGCTTCTCTGAGGGCAAGTAAGGCTGTGCAGCGGGTGCTCTGTTCTTGTCAGTTTCTTGTCTTCTGACCATTTGTGCGGCTGTATTGGCAGTAAAATACCCATGACACACAGAACATTCAATGTATGTTTGATAAAATAGTAAAGAATGAGTGCATGTGATACTAAAAATATCATCATTACAATAGTTAATAAGGTATTTTAATGCAAATCAATCTTTTTGTAATATATTGAGAAGAAAAACACATGTTCACTGGGGAATATTAAAAACAGATCTTAGCTCAGAGGGGTTATTCAAATATGGAGAAAAAAACATTATTCGAAAAACTCTTGTGATTTCTTTCTTTTTGGAAATCAAGATGAAGAAAAATTGTTCTTTATTGTGGCTCCCACAATTTGAAAAAATAGCTTTTCTTTTGTTATACTAACTTTTAAAAAACGTTTTGGAAACTGTATTGAAAATATATCATCCACTAAAAACTAAAAGCATTTTGTTGTCTTCTTGTGAACAGATGCAATCATAAATTCAATCTGATTTTTTTTCCTCTTAGAGATAAAACCATTAAATCAGATGACATAAATAGCCATGCACCTGTGAATTACTGGTCAGGCCAAATGACTGGTTTCAGCATCCAAATTCCACAAAAGCAAGCTGAATAGGGCTTCTGTGTTAGACATTTGAAATTGAAATGAAAAAAAACAAAGTGAAAACAAAAACAAAAAGAAATGATTTCAATTCCATTCTGCAAAACAAAATTGAGTTTCCTGGTCAGGTTCTCTATTGCTGCATAACACAGTACCCATGAAAGTTAGTGGTTTAAAACAGCCATTGTATTATCATATCCAATCAATGTGTGGGTTAAGAACTCAGACACGGCATTCTCAATCAGGCTTCTACCCCATGGGTTGCCATTCTTGGTCCAAATGTGTTCAGTTAGTGGCTAGGCTGCTCTGGTAAGTCAAACATGGCTATTCTCACATGCAAGGTGCCCTGTTGGGAGTGACTGAAGTCTGAGCCCTTCTCATCTCCTTCTTCATGGAGAGCAGGACTTGCCACAGTCATTTAGCTGCGTGGTTGTTATTCTTACCTGGAAAGTTAGGGCTCCAAAGGAGAGTGTTTCAAGAGGCAGGAAGTGGAAACTATCCGTGTTCTAAGGCCTGGACCCATAAGCAGGTACAATCTACTTACTCTGCACTCTGTTGGCCAAGGTGGTCACAGAGATTGCTCAGATTCAAGTGGAGATCCCAACTCCTAAAGAAAGAATGCAAAAGAATCCGTGGACCTCATTAGTTCATCACATATACATGAATTTATTTTTCCTGTTTTCAAGACAGTCTTACTCTGTAACCCAGGCTGGAGTTCAGTGGCATGATCATAGCTCACTGCTGCCTTGAAAGCCTAGGCTCAAGCCATTCTCTCACTTCAACGTCCTAAAGTAGCTAGGACTAACTTTTTAAAATTTTGTTCAGAGATGGGTCTTGTTATTTTTCCCAGACTCACAAACTTGTTTGTTCTAAGATATAACGAGATTACACACACGCACACACACGCACACACACACGCACACACACACACATTTATTTATTTTTGAGTGGAATTCTACTTTTCTTTGCCTAGGCTGGAGTGCAATGGTTCAATCTTGGCTCACTGCAACCTCCACTTCCCAGGTTCAAGTGATTCTCCTGCCTCAGCCTCACGAGTAGCTGGGATTACAGGCTCACACCACCACGCCAAGCTAATTTTGTATTTTTAGTAGAGAAAGGGTTTCACCACGTTGGCCAGGCTGATCTCGAATTTTTGACCTCAGATGATCTGCCCACCTTGGCCTCCCAAAGTACTGGGATTACAGGCATGAGACACCGCTCCCAACCTAAAATATGCATATTTTTACAGAGAACATACTAGTACTAAAAAAAAAAAAAAAAAAGAGAGAAAAACTAAGATGAATTATGCAATAATATAAAGTTTCAGTTGATATATTTTTGCTATCCAGTAGAGATAAGCATCAGTGATAAAATGTAAAAATGTTAAGAGCTGATTCATCTTTTGTTCTTTTCCATTAAAGAATATTATTTTCTTGCTATTATATATATTGCTCCAAGAAACATAAATTATCAAAATATAGCAAAATGAATCCCCCAGTGTGATTTGTACCAACTCATTCCTGAATGCATTTTTGAAAGTCAAATATCAGAAAATTAAATAGCTGATTACAATTTAGTACTTTGACTAAGAGCTTGAGCTTTTAATTCAGACAGACATGGATCTATTTGCCTTGGACAAGTAATATGTTCCTTGGACAAGTAATATATGAACTATGATGGTTCACTGTGATAGGCAGAGGAAACATAGTAATGGCCATAGAGAGTTGTTTGTTATTAAATAAGAATACACATAAATTACTTAACATAGTGCTGAGACATATAGATATCCAATAAGTAATATTATTTTTATGAGTGATACATGGTTCTATTCCATTTTGCAGATTACAAAATTGAATATGAGTTATTATTTAGGAGGAAGACACTAAACATAAAAAATTCTAAATTATGGCTTGAACAGTTAATATTTGCCTGAGCTCAGTCTTTTTAACCATGAAAATAATAATAGAAATCTAAGCATCTTCCCTTTCATGAGTTGACTGCTTACATCAGTTTTGTAGAGTTGCTGTACCAAAGTAAATATAATACTTTATTGTTAATAAAGTTAATTCAGTGGGAAACATCATACTTTTATCTTGAAGTACCTGAAGATGATATATACCCTTAGAAGAGTTATGTGGGAGGAAATCTGATCAATTCTAAAACTAAAATAGCAATGCTAACCTTAATACAGGCATAGCTCAGAGATATCATGGGTTCGGTTCTATACCACAGCAATAAGGTGAATATTGTAATAAAGTGAATCACACAAATATTTTAGTTTTCTAGTGCATATAAAATTAATGTTTACATTATACTACATGCAGTATACTGTGTATAATAAAATTATGTCTAAAAACAGTGTACATAATTTAAAGTAATTTGTACCTAAAAAATGCCCCCAGTCATCTGAGCCTTCAGTGAGTCATAACATTTACACTAGTGGAGGGTCAGGCCTCCATGTTGATGGCTGCTGACTAGTCAGGGTGGTGTTTCCTGAAGGCTGGGATGGGGGCAGCAATTTTCTAAAATGAGACAACACTGAAGTTTGCTGCATCAATTGATTCTTCCTTTCATGAAAGATTACTCTGTAGCATGCAATTCTGTTTGATGGCACTTTACCATCAGCAGAACTTTTAAAGTTGGAGTCAACTGTCTCAAACCCTATCACTAATTATCAAACTAGTTGATACAATATTCTAAACGGCTTGTTGTCACCTTAACAATGTTCTATTCACCAGGAATAGATTTTGTCTTGAGAAACCACATTTTTTGCTCATCCATGAGACAAACTCCTCATACATTCAAGTTTTATCATGAGATCAATAATTCAGCAATTCACACATCTTCGTGCTCCACTTCTAATTCTAGTTCTTTTGTTATTTCCATCACATTTACACTTACTTCCTCCCTTGAAGTCTTTAACCCCTCAAAGTCATCATGAGGTTTGGAATCTACTTCTTCCAAGCTCCTGACAGTGTTGAAATTTTGACCTCCCCTCATGACTTCTGAATGTTATTAATGACATTTGGAATGATGCATTTTTCCAGGTTGTCAATTTACTTTGCCCAAATCCAGCAGAAGAATCACTATAGCCTTAGAAATTGTATTTTGGAAATTATAATACCTGCAACTCAAAATTACTCTTTGATCCATGAGCTGAGAAATGGATATTGTGTTAACAGGCATGGAAAAAATATTAATCTTCTTGTATGTCTGCCTCACAGCTCTTGGGTATTCATGTGCATTGTGAATAGTAGTCTGCTTTTGAAATAAATCTTTTGAAAGAGATCTTTTAATTTTTATTTTATTTTTTCTGAGAAGCAGGTCTTAACAGTGGGCTTAAAATGTTTAGTGGACCATACTGTCAACAGACATGGTGTTGTCCGGCTTTGTTGTTCCATTTCTAGAGCACAAACATAGTAGATTTAACATCATTCTTAAGGGCCCTAGGATTTTCAGAATGATAAGCGAATGTTGGCTTCAACTTAAATTCATTAGCTGAATGACCTCCTGACAATAGAGTCAGTTAGAGACTACTCATCTCTAGTTATGAAAGTCCTAGATGACTTCTTCTTCCAATATAAGGCTGTTTGTCTACATCAAAAATCTGTTGTTTAGTGTAGCCACCTTCTTCACTTACCTTAGCTAGATCTTCTAGATAACTAGTTACTATTTTTCCGTCAGTACTTTTATGTTATGGTGATTACTTCTTTTCTTAAACCTCATGAATCAGCACCTGCTAGCTTCAAACTTTTCTTCTGTAGCTTCCTCACCTCACGCAGTCTTCATAAAATTGAGAATTATGGCCCTGCTGTGGGTTAGGCTTTGGTTTAAGAAGAGTTGTGGCTGGTTTGATCTTCTACCTATCTAGACCACTAAAACTTTCTTCATATCAGCAACTGTAGAGTTACTAACTTACCTAATTTCAATATTGTTTTGCCTTTGGATCAGGGAGGTCTGAGTAGAGTGAGAGAGAGAAACAGCTGGTTGTTGGAACAGTCAAAACATACACATTTATCAATTAAGTTTGCAGTTGTATATGGTCGTGATTTGTGCCACCCCAAAATAATGTACTCCTAAGGTACAAAATTTTGAGTTCCTTGGAAAAAAAAAACTTTGCAATAATCATTATAAATTATACCACTGCATTATTTATAATGTATACTGTATTTAGAAGTTTAAATGGGTAGTAATTCAGGAGATATCCAGGACTTTATTTTCGTGTGTTTTTAAAAAAATATTTAAGTAGATTTAAGTTAAAATTATGACTAGCTGAAGCCAATGTAAATGGGTAAAATATAAAATAAGAAGTATAGTTGTCAGTGACACAAACTTTTCAGTTTCAGTACAGTGGATACTATTTTTCAAAGTGCAAAAGATTATCAAAATTAGGTGACTATCTTTTCTGCCACTGGCTTAATGTTCTGTGTTTACTCCTTGATGTGTGGTTTGGTGGATTTTGTAGATTGGCAGACTGAAAATGCACAACACAACATCTATTGCTTATTTTGGCTACAAAGTAGTTAGATACAGAAACAATGAATTTGATATTCAATTTGGCAGTTTTGTGTATAATTATTCTTGCATTTTTTTACTTATTCCTCTTGAATCTGATTGGCAGATATTTTGACTATCATGAAGGGCAGGATAACTAAAGGAAAATTTTCCGGCAAACATCTGGCATGTAGATAATTTTACCCCTTCATAATTTTCTGATATTATTATACAGGATATTACTAAGAGCTAAATCCCTTATCTTCTTCAGAGTAACTTTTTTTCTATTTTTCTCTTTGAGAATAGCACTGAATTAAAATCAGTTTAGTTTTCTAACACATAACAACTCATAATATGGTTATTAAGCATTATTCAATAGAACATTCTGTTATATATATCATTAATATTGTCTAATTTGTGCATTTTAAAAACTTCAAGCTGTAGTTTGTGTAAGATAAAATTCACCCATTGTAACAGATAAGTTGTAATGTTTTTAGCAATTTATATTGTTGTGCAACCATCATCAACCATCATTAGAACTAAATTTTAGTTCCATCATCCTAAAGTGTTTGCTTGTAGCCATTTGGAGACAATTCCTGCTTCCAACACCAGTTCTTTTGGTGTGTGTCCAAGAATCTTTGCCTAATTCAATATCATAAAGATTTTCTTGTCTGTGTAAACACCTGTATGCATGTAAGTCTGTGTGTGTGTGTATGTTTACATATGTTTTAAACTTTTATAACTCTAATCCTTCCCTTTAGGTCTTTGATTAATTTTGAGTTGATATTTTTATAGTGTGAAATAATGGCCTAAATATGTGAGGCATGTGTATGTGTGTATTTATGTACGTATGTGTGTATTGATGTATCTGTGTGTGCATTTGTATTTACATCTATAGGTACATATATGGACACAGATATGTATCTAATTGGGCTTTCCCAATTTAATTGTCATGTCATATTTGTTGAAAATCATCTAAAAATACATGCGAAACCTTACTGCTGAACTATCAGTTCAGTTCCGTTGGTTTATATGTCGTCTTTAGACAATACAACACTGTCTTGATTTCTGTAAGTTAATAAGTTTCAACACTGGATAAGGTACATCTTCTACTTTTGCTTTTCATTTCAAAATTATTTTGGCTATTCTAGTTCCTTTCCATTTACACATTAGGTTCAGTTTGTCAATTTCTATCATAAATGTCAGTTAGGCTTTTATAGAGATTCCACTGAATACATATATACATTTGCAGAGAATTTTCTTCTTCCTGGCATTCCATCACCATGGAATATTTCTGTATTTCTTTTGATCTTCTGTACTCCTTCTTATCAATATTTGGTACATTTCAGTGTACAAGTTTGCATTCATTTTGTTAGTTTTATTCTTAGATACATTATAATTTTGTTTGCTGTTGTAAATGAGATATTTTTTCTTTTTTATATATATTTATTTTTATTTTACTTTAAGTTCTGGGATACACCTGCTGAACATGCAGGTTTGTTACATAGGCAAACATGTGCCATGGTGGTTTGCTGCACTTATCAACCTGTCATCTTGGTTTTAAGCCCCGCATGCATTAGGTATTTGTCCTAATGCTCTCCCTTCTCTAGCCCCCCAACCCTCGACAGGCCCCAGCGTGTGATGTTCCCCTCCCTGTGTCCATGTGTTCTCATTATTCAGCTCTCACTTAAGAGTGAAAACATGAAGTGTTTGGTTTTCTGTTCCTGTGTTAGTTTGCTGAGGATGATGGCTTCCAGCTTCTTCCATGTCCCTGCAAAGGACATGAACTCATTTTTTTTTTTATGGCTGCATAGTATTCCATGGTGTATATGTGTCACATTTTCTTTATCCCATCTATCATTGATGAGCATTTGGGTTGTTTCCAAGTCTTTGCTACTGTAAATAGTGCTGCAATAAACATACATGTGCATGTGTCTTTATAGTGGACTGATTTATAATCTTTTGCGTATATACCCAGTAATGGCTTTGTTTGGTCTAACAGTATTTCTGGTTTTAGAACCTTGAGGAATCACCACACTATATTCCATAATGGTTGAACTAATTTACGCTCCCACCAACAATGTAAAAGCTTTCCTATTCCTCCACAGCCTCACCAGCATCTGTTGTTTCCAGACTTTTTAATGATCACCATTCTAACTGGTGTGAGATGGTATCTCACTGTGGTCTTGATTTGCATTTCCCTTATGACCAGTGATAATGAACTTTTTCTCATATGTTTGTTGGATACATAAATATCTTCTTTTGAGAAATGTCTGTTCATATCTTTTGCCCACTTTTCGATGGGGTTGTTTGCTTTTTTCTTGTAAATTTGTTTAAGTTCCTTGTAGATTCTGGATATTAGACCTTTGTCAGTTGGGTAGATTGCAAAAATTTTCTCTCATTCTGTAGGTTGCCTGTTCACTCTGAGGATAGTTTCTTTTGCTGAACAGAAGCTCTTTAGTTTAATTAGATCCCATTTGTCAATTTTAGCTTTTGTTGCAATTGCTTTTGAGATTTTAGTCATGAAGTCTTTGCCCATGCCTATGTCCTAAGTGGTATTGCCTAGGTTTTTTTCTACGGTTTTTATGTTTTTTGGTTTTATGTTTCAGTCTTTAATCAATCTTCGGTTAATTTTTGTATAAGGTGTAATGAAGGGGTCCAGTTTCTGTTTTCCACACATGACTAGCCAGTTTTCCCAGTACCATTTATTAAATAGGGAATTCTTTTCCTATTGCTTGTTTTGTCAGGTTTGTTGAAGATCAGATGGTTGTGGATGTGTGGTGTTATTTCTGAGGCCTCCGTTCTATTCCATTGGTCTATATATCTGTTGTGTTACTAGTGCCATGTTGTTTTGGTTACTGTAGCCTTGTAGTATGGTTTGAAGACAGGAAGCGTGATGCCTCCAGCTTTGTTCTTTTTGCTTACGATTGTCTTGGCTATATGGGCTTGTTTTTCTAATTTCATTTTCTAATGGCCATTGCTGTAATATAAAAACACAATGTGTATTTATGGTGATCTTTAACCTGTGACTTATAAAACTTGTTTATGAATTATAAAAGTTTTATTGTGGTTCATACTATTTTCTATGTTTTTTGATATACAGACACATTTATCATTATGAAGTGTCCCTCTCATCACTGTACTATTTCTTGTCTTAAAAATCTATTTTGTCTGATATTGATAAAACTAGATCAACTCTCTGATGGATACAATTTTAGAGTATACCATATGCCATCCTTTTAATTTCAATCTATTTATGTCCTTGAGTATAAGATGTGTCTTCTGTTGATAATATAAAATTATATCTTACATTTTTATCAAGATTGACAATATCTGCCCCATTAATAGAAAATTTAGTACATTCACATTTAAACATTATTACGTTTTGACTGTCATTTGCTACTTTTTAAACAGTTGTGTCTTTTCAGTTCCTGTTTCTCCTTTACTGTCTCCTTTTGTACTAAATAAGTATTTTTAGTGTGCCATTTTAATTTGTTTATGTTTTGCTGTATTATTTTGAGTTATTTTCTTAGTATTGGTTTATGTTAGGGGTTGGCAAACATTTTTTAAAGATAGCAAATATTTTAAACTTTGTGGGTCATATGATCTTTGCTGCAACTGATCAATTTTTTATTGCAGTATTAAAACTGACACAGCCAATATGTAAGTGAGGAACCAAGTCTGTTTTTCAATAAAAATGTACCTGCAATCAGCTAGCAGCCCAGTTTGATCTATGGGTGATAGCTTATCCACTCAAGTTCTAGGGATTGCATTGAGTTTATTAACTTGTTCAATCTACTTCAGAATTATAATTGCTTATTTCTAATAAAATATATCAAGTTTGCTCCAACTTATTTTCTTTTCCTCCTACATCTTTTGTGCTAATAATCATATATATATCTGTGTGTTATAAACTCCAATTATAATGTCATGAATATCAATGTATAAGATCTATATTTGATAAGTTAATAAAAGAAAGAGAAAACATTTATAGAATCTTTCATGTATATCCACATATTTACCACTTGTGACACTTTTAATTTTTCCTGTCAACTTGAATTCAGGTCTGCTAACAACAGTTTCTTTCCAAAAATATTTATATTTTGCCATCATTTTTAAAGACTGGTTTTGCTGGTTATAAAATTCTTTGTTGATAAATATTTTTTAACATAATTTTTTTGTCTGTTATTTCTAATAAGAAGTCAAGCAGTAATCATGTTGTATATGATTGGTCATTTATCTCTAGCCTCTACCAAGTTTACTAAGTTTTTGGCTTTCAGTAGTTAGACTACTATGTGTAGATGTGTTATCTCTTTGTCTTTATTCCATTTGGCATTTATCAGGTCTCTTAAATCTATAGGTTAAAAGTTTCCATAAAATTGAGATGTTTTCAATTATTATTTTTTCTTGTATTATTTTTCTGTCCCTTTCACTTTCTCATCTTCCTCCTGTGGTGTCATTTCATGTATGTTGCTGTGGATCATACATGGTGTCTTCCCACAGGTATCTGAAGGTCTGTTCATTTTGTGTTTTTGTTTGTTTGTTTGTTTTTTAGATGGAGTCTCTCTGTCACCCAGGCTGGAGTGCAGTGATGCTATCTCGGCTCACTGCCATCTCCGCCTCCCAGATTCAAGTGATTCTTCTGCCTCAGTCTCCCAGGTAGCTGGGACTATAGGTGCATGCCACCACATCTGACTAATTTTTGTAGTTTTAGTAGAGAGGGGGTTTCACCATGTTAACCAGGATGGTCTCAATCTCTTGACCTTGAGATCTGCCCACCTCAGCCTGCCAAAGTGCTGGGATCATAAGCGTGAGTCATTGCACCTGGCCTGTTCACTTTGTTTTAATCTTCTTTCTCCCTGTTCATCAGACTGGAAGATTAGTTTTGTTATATCATCAAGTTCTTTGATTGTTTCTTCTCCTATCTCAGATCTTATGCTAAACTCCTCTAAATAATTAATTTTTGTTACTGTCCATTTTAACTCCAGAATTTCCATTTGATTTATTTTTTCTTAGTAATGCCTATGAATATTGAGTTCCTCTATGTGGTGAGAAATTTTCATTGTACTTTCCATTAATTATTTAGATAGGATTTCCTTTAGTTCTTTGAATGTATTTGTAATAGCTGCCTTGAAGTCTTTGCTGAATTCCACATTTGTTGACAGAGACAAAAATCTATGGACTTTAAAAATTTTTGCTAAATATTGGTCACACTTTCTTGTTTCTTTTTACTTTTATGCACAATAAGGAGCATTTTGAAAATTTATGTTGTAATTCTAGATTCTGACTTTCCCACAATATGTTGTTGTTGTCTTGTTTGGTTGTTTGTATAACTTGCCTGGACAAAATTTGTGAAGTCTTTCTTCCTGAAATATGGGCCAGTTTATTTTTCTGCTCCTATTTTTTCTTCTTGTTTTTATTTTTAAATCTGGCTTCCTACTGTAACTGCTCATCTTAAGAGTGAGTTCATCTTAAGAGTGGTAAAAGAACATGCTCAAAGACAGAGCCAGTAAACTTCTTATTCCATGATGATGAATTTATGAATGTTCTCGAGAAAGTTTTCAAATCTCAGGCTGTTTTAAAGCTTCCCTGGCTTTTACCTCCAATAGACCCTTTCATGCCTCCTCCACACATGTACTTAGACTTCTTTTGCCAAGAATGTTTGGGTGTCTTAACACCCCTCTACTCTTTGCTGGACCTACACAGTGACTCCCGTCAATCAGGGATATGTGGCTACTTTAAGTCTTCCTTTGACTATCTGACTTCTACAGCTCCCTGTTACATCCCATGCTACTCTTACAGTTCATTGTTTGCCCCAACTACAACCTCAATCTCAGGCTAATGGAGCCACTGACCTCTCTTTTCAATTGCCACTGAGATTTCCATTTTCATGTATAATACTCCCAATCAAGTGAGTCCTTTCTGACAATAGGTGTGAAGCTGCTGGTTTTCATATCCTGCCGATTTGGGTTAAACTACTATTACCAATAGAACTGAGGGAGTACTGGGACTAGTGTGGATGAAGCAATCACAGACTGTTAGGCAAGGTTTTTAACTATTCTTAGCTGAAGTTCAGTAGTCTCAATAAACTAATGTTTCTTAGTTGGTTTTATGACTTTTGTTAAATCCCAGAGCTCTAAAACTGCTGATTTGACCATTTGTTCAATTCTGTAGTTGATTTTTGAGGGGAAGATTTGTCAATCTCCTCACAACAGGAGTCAGAACAACATTTTTATATAAATGCTTATATAAAAAGCTAAAGAGACTTAAATAATTCTTTTCAAATTCATTGCTCAATAATTAAAGTTGATTTTGGACCCATAAATTATCTTTTGATGGATACATTGAATCAAATGCAGAAAGTACAAGCCAAGCCTTTTAATTAAAGAAAGGACCTCTAGTAAAAGAGAAAGCGACTGGAAATGTGTGAACTTCATTATCTACATGCACATTCAGTTTTTAAGCTTGTGAATTTTATATTAAGCAAAATATTATTTCACTAATAGGATTCTATTCATCAGAAATGGTGTATGATACATGTAAGCTATAAGATAATGCAAGCAACTACTTCAAACATTCATTTTATTGGAGTGTTAACATCCATTGTGGTGTTGTGCTAACACAGATATATCTCTGTGTTGTGATAGAGTCCTGTTTCTTAAGAAAATATTAGCTGCTAAAGTGGTGGGACTATGTTTGCTTACACTTTTCGTTTGTTCATTTTATTATGCCTTCTGACTACCCAGTCAGTAATTTTGCAATATTTGAGTATTATTCAAAACTATAAATCTTCAGATATGCAAATAATATCAAATGGTTTTCTTATTCTGCAATTTCTAGGAAAACCAGAAAAGCCTTAATTTGTTGATGTAACTTTAATTTAGAACCTCTTTCAATTCTGAGTTCTTTATTCTTTTAGCATTAAACACAAAAATTATTTTATTGCTATAGCCATTCTAAACGGGATACTCTAAAAGTCATCTCTAAAAGACACCTCTCACACTAAATGGTTCATGTGGGGGAAAATGTTGTGCTAAATAATGTATGCTAGAAAATATTTAAGTAGACTGTAAAACTGGCCAGGCGCGATGGCTCACGCCTGTAATCCCAGCTCCTTGGGAGGCTGAGACAGGAAGATCACGAGGTCAAGAGATCGAGGTCATCCTGTCCAACTTGGTAAAACCCCATTTCTACAAAAAAAAAACAAAAATTAGCCTGCCGTGGTAGTGGGCACCTGTAGTCCCAGCTACTGGGAGGCTGAGGCAGGAAGGAGAATTGCTTGAATCCTGAAGGCTGAGGTTGCAGTGAGCTGAGGTCACACCACTGCACTCCAGCCTGTTGACAGAGTGAGACTCCATCTCAAGGAAAAAAAAAAGAAAAGTAAAACTAGTTTTTTGGCTAAAATTTAGATGACCAAAATCTATATGACCTCAGATAAGTCGTTTGCAGGTCCTTGGTTTATTTCATGACTTACATGAGAGTAAATTATTGTGCTATAATGTCTAAAATCACAAATTGTAAACATGTCTGTAATTGTAATATGTTGCATGTGCTATGGCTTAAGTGTCTCTGTAAAAGCTCATGTTGAAATTTTGTTGCCATTGTAATACCTTAAAGAGGTGGGGTCTTTAAGCCGTGATTAGGTTACAAGGGCTCTGCTCATATGCATGGATTAATGCTGTTATTGTGGGAGTGTGTTAGTTATTGTAGGAGTTCAGCCTCCTTTTTCTATCTCTAGGGCTTGCTTGCCCTTCTGACATTTTATGGTACAGCAAGAAGGCCCTCACCAGATGTAGCCCCTTGATCTTGGGCTTCTCAGCCTTCAGAACTTGTTTCTCATAAATTACCCAGTCTATGGTATTCTGTTATAGCAGCAGACAAGAAACTAAAATATGTTTGTAACTACAATTAATGATGAATATGTTTGTAGTTTAACATGTATCAGTGAAAGTGCACTCTCAAGTTAGATGATGCAAGAGCAGGAAACTGGTATGCTTTGTCTTCTCCAGGTAATCTTATCTGTCCATGTTAGAAAGTAATTATGGAAGAATTTAGATAAAGCCTCTTTTATTTACTTTTAAAATTTACTTTTCTTTCAAATTCTAGGATATTAATAATATAGGGAAAATGTGTGCAAGTCAGAACAAACAATTTAGAGCACTAAGTCTTTATAGAAAAATTTGTCAATCATTGACAACTCCATAGCAGCATCTACACGCTTCCTTTTAAATGTCACCATTCACAAAACTGACTTCCTTCTTTCTTTTCTTCCTTCTATAGTATACATTTAGTACCAGAATGCCTCTATAAGCATGAGTAGGCAGTATTGGATAATGCAAACAAAATATTTTTCTCATTTACATTACATTCTTCTGAAGAAGTCAAGAGCTTAAGGATTCAAAGATCAAAGACAAGGCTGTATGCACAGTGTAATCAGCACCTTCATAGTATCATCAAACCCTCAGGTTCTTTCTATTTGTCTCTACTGCTCTAGTGTTCATTTCATTCTTAGGCTGGTCTCCTCATTGTCACATTTAGTAGACAGTCTGTGCTGCAGTCTGCACTGCATGCCTGTTTATATTCAGCGGGATACAAAGTAATCCTGACCTGGAGCATAGAATGTAAATCATTATTTTTTCATCTGATTAGCTCATTAATTCATGCACCAAACCCTGGAGCAATAAACAGCTTTGGGAACTCCACATGCTCTCACAATTTCTCTCATCCATGGCTGTACTTTAAGATTTGGAAAACGCTCATAACACACACTGATGTCCAAGCCTTGTGTTGGATCAGTGAAATTGGAATCTTTGACACTGGGTCCTTGGCAATGGTATCTTTTATAGGTTCCACATTTTCTGCTGGCCTGAGGACTGGTGGCGTAGCACAATGAGGATTTACTTTTTGTCTTATGATGAGTTCATACCCAAATTAAACTGGAATTCTCTGAGAAAAACAACAACAACAACAACAACAAACAACAAAGGATTGATTTGGGATAGCAACCAACCATGTCCATACACGTTTTCATGATTTTCTTGAGAGTTAAAACAAATGTGGAATCCTGTGCAGGAGAAAAATGAAGAGACAATCAGGCCACAAAGGGGACAACAGAGAGCTGCATCTGATGTTTGAGCTGAATCTTAAGGAATTAACAGGAATTCCCCAGATTACTGTTAGGCATGATCACATTTTTAGTGTTGGTCTTTCTGTTGGAAGTGTGGAGACAACCATGGGAACAGAGGAAGAAGTTGGAGGCAGGGAGACCATTTGGAAGCTATAATTGTGGAAACTTTATTAGGAAGGATTATGGACTGAAATAATTTAGAGAAATGGAATCTGGACACCAGGCCACAGAAGGGATATGTAGAAAAAGGGTCAATATGATGTAATAATCAGTTAGTGTTGCACTGCATAATGAGAGAGGTCATATTTTAGGATGATAGCCAGTTTTCTGCTGAATGGTCAGATGAATGTCTGTATCATTTATAGAGATAGGAAATACCAGGGGAAGGAGAAGCTTGGAAGATAATGTCATGGGTTATGTTTGAAGTGGCTGAGGCATGGGAGGCTATGCCTATGATACAAGAGAATGGCAATTTTTGGAATCAATTTAATATGTTCATAACGAGAGACATGGATTTCTGTGTTGTTTGCAAAAGGTGGTTGAAAATATGGGTTTGGTGACCACCATTGGAAGGAAACAAACCAAAAACTCACCTTATTTTAAAAAGCTTATAAACCTATCATATATTGTGTAAAGCAGTGAAGGGTTAGGATATCTGCTTTAAAATCACCAATAGTAAACTTTTAGTTGTAGCAGTGAAATAAAGTTTTCAAAGATTGGAAATGGACATTGTTTTGAGAACACTCTTTTTGAAGATAAGCATGTACTGTGGTATTCACAATTCTAAGGCAAGCTCATTGTTCTTTTATTTGTTTCACACAGGAGGCAGCTTCAAGGTCTTGTCAGGATTAAGAGTACCTTCAGCTTGTGATATTACATCATTATGTTCCAGATAGTTTTTGTGAAATAAGTGAGATTGCCATGTCTATTTTTTAACTGCCCTCTGTGATTGATCTCTTCTGAATAAGACATGGTTTACAAAGACTTAAGAACATCTGATTTGTTTTCAGCTTCTGCATTTAGAAATATAATAACGTCTCTTAGTTGTAATCTCCTGGGGATTTGAGCCGCCCCTGAAAGGGTCAAGTTTGTCTTTGTTTGTAACAAGACTACTGCTCAAGTACCCTGTGCTTTGGTATCTCAAATAGAGAGCTTCCACAGTTCCAGAGCAGCTGAAACTCTTAGTCATGTGGTTTACTATTTTATGATGTCTTGTATAAATGTTTGTTTCAATAATGTCAAGCCTCTTTACACTGTGTCAAAATTGTGCCAAAACGTCACACCTTTTCTTGCATACCTCCTCCTCCATTTCTGTTTTGTTTCTAAAATATTTTAGGTGCTTTCATGGGAAAAATATCCTTACATAACCAAACCTTATAATATTTTATAAATATATTCTACTTAATTTTGTGTGTATGTTTAATCAAAGCATAAACTCAATAACTGTCCTTATTGCAAAATATATGAGATTAATAGTGTTATTAACCTTTAAATGCAAACAATTAGACAACTGTGGGCAGTCCTATTATGCTTTTAGAAGTATTTAGAATTTATTTTAGAAGAAAAAAGTTCTGTAGGATCAGTCTCAGGGCCAGGGCCATAAGAGTGTCATCTTCAAGTAACCCAAAGAAATTAAACAAGCCTTTCAGAGCTAAATTAATTAAGTAAACATCAATTAATTGTATACCAGTCCCCTGCTTTTTCTTCTTAAATATTGTAAAATCTTTGAGCAAAGTTTCAAATTTCATTAGTTTTGTATATTACTCAGGCTGTTTCAGTTGCAAGTGACAAAATCCAGTTGTAAATTGGCTTAAATAAAAGGGGAATTGATTGGCTCATGACTTGTAACTGAAGAGGTAAGGATAGGGCTGGGTCTATGCCCATCCTAAGTGGGGGCCTCAGAAGACATCCCTGGATGTAGTTTCTCTCACTTTGTTTCTCTTCTCTTTCTCTGGATTGGTTCTTGTGCAAGACAGGCTTTGCCTTCATGGTGGTAAGACGGCTTCAGTCCTAAGTTCTCACAAAATCAAAGAGCAGCAGATTTAGAAAGGTTCATCTGCAGAAGGTTCTCTAGAAGTCCTGATACTCACTCTGGAAACACTAGCTCAGGTCAAAGTCTATATACCTTCTCTAACTTATTAGCTTGGCCAGGTGAAGACAATGCACTGATTGAGTCCTGTACACTAACTTTGGAACCCAGTGCTCCCCTTCTCTCAGATTATACTGAATGGTAATTAAAAAAGAGTGTGTGATACAAAAATATCAAGGGCTGCTGACAAAAGTAGGGAGGATGGGTACTAAGGCAGAAAATACAATCAGGAAGAACCATTATATCACTGCACACATTGTACTGGTTATAACCTCAGACACAAGAATACAGACAGCATATGAAAAAAGTGCATTGAAGGTAGGAAAAATAATAAAAGAATGAAAGGATAAGTTTACTGAAATTAAGACCAAAATGGGACCTTTTT
Organism: Piliocolobus tephrosceles; assembly: GCF_002776525.5. NCBI lineage: Eukaryota > Metazoa > Chordata > Mammalia > Primates > Cercopithecidae > Piliocolobus > Piliocolobus tephrosceles. Next base: position 50,780,457 of record NC_045440.1, read on the forward strand.
TAAAATTATGCTTTTGGAAAATTTATATAGAAAGGACTAGTTTACTATTTTTAAAAATGCTGAAAGATAGTAAAGAGATGAGGAGTGCTCAAAATAATCTTAATGGACCAAAAATATGTTTTCAAGGTCAATACTTACTTTCCCATGAATAGGAATAAACATAGTGGCATCGATAATTAAAATATTTGGTAATAAAAATATATTTTTTCTTAATTTGGAGCAAGAGAAAATTAGATTATCTATTTTTCTTTCTTCTTGTTTGTATTTTAGGTGTACAGCATGATGTTTTGCTATACCTACACTCAAGGAAATTTACATAACTGTCTCAAATTTCTTTTCTTTCTTTTTGATGTTTGTGCGTGTGGTAAGAGCACTTGAAATCTACTCTTTTAGCAAACTTCCAGTATATAATACAGTATTACTAATCATAGTCGCCAGTCTGTACATTAGGTCTCCAGGTTATTCACCTTACATAATTTCATTGAGAAGCAACTCCTCATGATCTCCAACTCCCAATCCCTGGTTATTATCGTTCTACTACTCTGTTTTTATGTCATTAACTTTTTTAGTTCCATACATAAATGAGATCATGCAGCATTTGTCTTTCTGTGCCTGGCTTATTTCAGTAAACAATGTCCTCCAGGTTCATCTGTGATGTCTAAAATGGTAAGATTTTCTTATTTTTAGAAGTTGAATAATATTGCACTGTGTGTGTATGTATCATGATTCGATATTTCATAAGAATATTTCATGTAAGATGATGTTTTTGTTTTTCTAGAGAATAACCTGCCTGATGATATCCCTGAAGACTGGTCAATGAGAAGTTTTGTGTAATCCATAAGCAGGATAATAAACAGATAACTAACCTTTAAATTTTTTTTTTCTCCTATTTGATGGTCTGTAGAAGTCCCACATAATTTTAATTAAAATGTCAGATTTAATTTGTAAACTACAGTATGTTAGGACCTCTGCTGAGCGAGATAGCAATGACAAAATATAAAATCTGTCACCTGGGAACCCCCAGTCTAAAAAAGACAAAACACTAAAACTCAAACCAATAAAACCCTTCTTTTCCCATTTCCTATTCTACGGAAAATATAATGCATTTATTTATTGTATGCCACTGAATGAGATTATAATTAATAACTGGCTTGCATCAGGTTTGCTGTTTTGTGTCCTTTAGTTTTCTGATGGCAGAAACCTGACCCACCTGGTTAAGCTATCTGTTCCTGGAAGGAGGACATAGCAGGGACTTCACACATGGGGATGAACCAATGTCAAATAAGGAAAAATGCAAAGATCTTAATTAGATGCTCATTGCTATCAGTGGACATGTTGTGAAAAACCTAAATACATCAGATTTGGGAGGTGTTTGAGAGTCACTGAGGCAGCCATCAAAATGCTCTTCCAGTCTCCTCTTTAGGGAGGGCATGTCTCTGTACTAGGAAGTCTACGGGTTAGTTTGCTCCAAAACTACATTTCCCATGGGCCATACTCAGCCTGACTGACTGGCAGGAATGATAATGGGCACACCCGTTTCTGGAAAACTTGAGTGGGATTTGGCTCACACCTGATTTTGGCTTCAGGACTCCCTGATATCCTTGCTGAACTTTCTGCAGCTTAAATAGCTACTTAGGACACTTCCACCCCACTTTCCCTCTCTTCTTCACTCAGAGTCAGCCTTGCATCATGGGTCTTCTAGACTTCTTAGGCTTCTTCTTCATTTTCTTTCACAGGTATTTTCCTAATACAATTCTTGCACATTGAATCCCATCTTAGCATTTGCTTCTCAGGAGACTAGGACTATCACATCCATGTTACACTGACAAACAGTTTTAATATTATTTGGCAGTCTCTGTGGAGTACGATGTTGCTGTGCTAGATTCTAGTAATGCAAAGATAAGAAAGACAACACTCCCTATAAAACATACTGTGTTGGGAGAAAGTATAATTCAATACAATAAAAGTATGATAGTTTACTTTCTATGGATTTATCCCAAAAGGAAAGCACTGTGGCTGGTGGTAAGACACCAGTGGATTTTGTTGAAGGAGAATTCTCAAGAGCAAATAATATTAACACTTATCTGTGTAGAGTTAGCCATGCAAAGCATTGATTCTAGTTGTGGAGCAAATATACCCAATGATGAGATTCATATGTGGGTGGACAGTCATTGTTAATGATTCCACCTAAAGAAGAGGTTTGCCAAACCCTACCATACTCTAAAGTAACTCTCAAACATTACTATATATATCCAAATGATCTGGAGCTTTCATTAAAACTCAGTAAGTCTAGTATAAGGCCTGAGACCATATATTTTCTTTCAATTATAATCTTACTGAGATATAATTGATATATTGTAACAATCACCCATTAAAGTGTACAATTCATTGGTTTTTGGCATGTTCATAATCACATAGACATCATCATTACCTAATATTATAATATATTTATCACACAGACCACATTTTTTTGTATCAAGGTGCAAAGTGGCTGGCATACTCACCAGTAATTAGCATCAAATAACACTAGCCACTCATGAGTGGTTTCTGTGAAGCCAAGTAAAATAGCAACCAAAATTCCATGTGGATTTCATTTTAGGGCCAAACTAGAACTTCAGTCCTGCCTGAAGTTCTTTCCTACAGAGTCCCTGGAGAAAGCACGATGCACAAAGATGTTATGCCATGAAAGAATATGGTCCCTTGTAAGACCTACAAGATGTTAAGTATTATACAATTGTGGTATAAAGTATAAGGGCAGTTTGCTAAGGTAAAGAAATAGACTGTTAACAAATTGTGAAAAGTCCACATCCATGGGGGAGTTTGGGATTTTATCTGAAGGTAGTGGAAAGCCATCAAGCAAGATTAAATCATAAAGAGACATGGGATAGGAAGTTGAATACAATGTTGTGAAATTTCAGAAGAAAGATGTGAAGGAAACAGCAGATTCAAATAAAACGCAAGATTCTAGTGTTGTTAACTCGAAAGGATAATGAGGACATTACTTGAGATAGATAAAACAAAGAAAAAGGAAAAGCCGTTTGTCTATGTGTTTGGTTTTTATTTATGTCTATATTTTAGGATGCAGTTGGAGTATAAGGCAGTATGTGGCTTGAAGATACTGATGTCTGAGTCTTGTGGAGATGTTTACTGAAATTATATGTGTGTTTGGGAGTGCACAGGGAGGGTAGGAAGAAGTAGATAAGTAGCACCAAGAACATGTCAACATTTCAAATGGGAACAGAGGTAGAAAAGTGTGTAAAGAAACGAGATTATTGTGCTAAGGGAAAGAAGATGGAAAGGAACTGTCAGACCAATTCAGGGAAAAAAGGTTAACAGCAGGGTTTACTTAGTGTCAAATGCTGTTTAGAAATTTAGTAATGTATGCAAAGTGTTTCTGTGCAGCAAAGAAACTATCAACAGAGGAAACACACAATCTTCAAAATGGACGAAAACATTTGCAAGTTATGTATCTGACAAAGGTCTAATATCCAAAATTCATAATGAACCTAAACAAATCAACAAGCAAAAAGCACACAATCCTATTTAAAAAAAGAGTAATGGATATGAACAGATACTTCTCAAAAGAAAACACACACATGACCAATAAGCATATGAAAAAAAAAAATGCTCCACATCATTAATCATAGAGAAATGCAAATCAAAACCACAATGAGATGTCCTCACACCAAATCAGAATGGCCATTAAAAAGTCAAAAAAATAACAGATGTTGTTGGGGTTGAAGAGACAAGGGAACACTTATAGAGTTGGTAGGAGTGTAAATTAGTTCAGCCTCTGTAGAAAGCAGTTTGGAGATTTCTCAAAGGATTTAAAACAGAACTGCTATTCGACCCAGCAATCTCATTACTGAGTATATATACAAAGGAATATAAATCTTTCTACCAAAAAGGACACATGCACTTATATGTTCATTGCAGCACTATTCACGATAGCAAAAACACGGAATCAGCCTAGCTGCCCATCAACAGTAAACTGGATAAAGAAAATGTGGCACATATACACCATAGACTATTACATAGCCATAACAAAGAAGAAAATCTTGTCATTTGCAACATGGTTGCAGCTGGAGGTCATTATCCTAAGCAAACTAATGCAGAAACAGAAAACCAAAATACGACATATTCTCACTTACAAATGAGAGTTAAACATTGAATACACATAGACACAAAGAGGGGAACAATAAACATCAGGGTCTACTTCAGGGTAGAAAGTGGGAGGACAGTGAGGGTTGAAAAACTACTTGTTGGGTACTATTCTCACTACCAGGATGATGTGATCATTTGTACATGAAACTCCAGCAACACGTAATTTACCCATGTAACAAACCTGCACACCTACCCCCAAACCTACAATATAAGTTGAGAAAGAAGAAAAAGGAAAACTAGTAGTTTAAGGACTGAAACCTTTCCATGGATGTGATCTCTGCAAGCATTTAGATATGTGAATGACAGAAATAGTCTCAGTGTTTCTCAAGATGAAGAGTCACTGTGGACAGCACCAAGGTCAGGTGGCCTATTGAGGAAGAGGTAAAATTTTGCCAGTTATACAGTGGATTTTACATACAATGGATTTTTATACAAGCACATTTCATAATGACATCCACATAGGATGTGATTTGGTTTTCTTCTGTGTGCAAAACCAGAAGGTAGAAGGTTGTAGCTATGCAGGTTACTATTGTGTACAATTGTGATATGCCCTTAATACTCAGAAGGGAATGTACAGAAATGTTGAGCCAGAATATGTTTGTTTGCTTTGTTTATTTCTTTTAAAGTGCCTTTAAGTACAGGTAAAAAATGTGAATAAAAACTGAAGAAAGATGTGGATTTTGTTTGTTTTTTTAGAATCTCTCCTTTGTGGGTCAGTTTTTCTTTACTAGTGCTTTTTTTTAAAAATTCTCCAAAGTAAGCACAAGGCTATCTCTGACATTTTTGTTGATAAACAATATGAAAATTATTTTGAAATGTGAAAATTATTAGAGCATTGTAAATTATTATCTTAATTACTATTACGTGAATCTAAAAAAAAAAAAAAAAAAAATTCCATGAATGACAAACATTTTTAAGGGCAGAAGAACCCCAGTCTAGTAAATGCTAAAACCTGGAAATTGCACTGTAATATATTTTACCATTTTAAATCTTTATAATGATGTGCAATTTGGTTTTATTGCCTCTCCAAGTTCAGATGGCTAAAAAATGTCAGAGTCCAAGACTAGGATTCAATTTCGATGGAATGTCAATATCCATCCACACAACCACACTTCTTGACAGTGTTGAATTTGAGGGTTAGCTGAAAGGGGATAGAAAAACAATAATGTAACAAAATTGTGGAAGAGTTCAGCAGTTTTTAAACTATAATAGTTCAAATTTGTTTCATTGATGTTTTTGGCTAAGGTGTAACTCTGGAAATCTTGGAGCTTCTGCAAAACAAAAAGAAACTTGCTGGGTAGAAGTGGTGAGTATAATTGTGAAGGAGGCTATGGGGAATTTGTCAGTGTGAATAATGAGATCCATATGAGTCTACTTTTGAGGTAAATAAAGGCTTTCCTTGAGTTACAGCTCAATTGTTGTAATCTACTGAAAATTGAATTGTGAAGTAATACGTTTTCAAGTGAAGGAGCAGTTTATATATTTCCCTGTTCATAATATTACCTACTGTCAATGGGAATCATAAAATAAAATGTGCACCAAAAGGTGGCAAGACATGATAACATATTTATGAACTAAAATAGATGATACATATTGTAAAATAGGGACTTTTTCCAGAAAGAATAGCTTCGTGAAAGTTTGTATTTGTTTTCCGAACAGCTCACAAAAATTTGGTAAGATTATCCGCAAAAGTTATGAATGAGCTATCTTGATGTTTCTATGCCAGAGTAGTCATTCAGGATACAAATGAACGAATACATTCTGCAAGTATTTGGATCTGAGGATGAAAAAAATAGTAGTAGTGTAACTCAAAAAAGTAGTATAATCGCTGTAGGAAAATACAAAACATTGAACTCTTACTAAAACTATTTATTTATTTATTTTTTATTTTTTATTTTTATTTTTTTTGAGATGGAGCCTCACTCTGTCGCCCAGGCTGGAGTGCAGTGGCGCGATCTAGGCTCACTGTAAGCTCCGACTCCTGGGTTCACGCCATTCTCCTGCCTCAGCTTCCTGAGCAGCTGGGACTACAGGCGTCGGCCACCACGCCCGGCTAATTTTTTTGTATTTTTAGTAGAGACAGGGTTTCACCGTGTTAGCCAGGACGGTCTCAATCTCCTGACCTCGTGATCTGCCCACCTCAGCCTCCCAAAGACTAAAACTTTTAAAAATTGCTGACATAATATTCAACTAATAATTATGTGTAGATTATTAGTTGCGAATTTTATATAGTCCATGTTGAAGAATTTGTTTTACCTAGGAACTAATAGTTTTAAACGAATATAGCATTACAAAAATTAAAAGGAAATGATTTATTTCATGTCGTTTTTAGAGTAATGTCAACCATACTCACAATCACAAAATTCCTTATACATCAGAGAAATACTCTTTCTTAACATAGCCAATTTTGAAACTAAGGAGAGTTACAAGTAGAGTGCATACTTTATGTACTTTAAGATTATGAAGAAAATACAGTTTTGTTGACTCTGATTGAGAGTGAAAAACTTAAGAGAACTTCATCATGAAATTCACCCATCATGAGTTTTGGCAGTACCAGATACAAAATAACTTTTTATATAAGATAGGTGTTGGTTGTTAAGTATGCTGTATTTCATTCAAAGTTGTTTATGCAACAACTTTTGTTTCAATGGTTATACTTGGCACACTTACTAAGTTTTCATGTCTTTTAAAAATATTAATATGTCTAAATTTGTAAATATTTAGTTTCAGTGTGTGAAAAGCAATTGTTTTTTTTTTCTGCTTCCTACTTCTCCTAGATCCTATAATTGTCATTATTATTTTTCTTACAGGAGTAGAAATTTCAGATTAATTAAAACATAGCACAACTCCGGGGAAAACAGAGACATAAATAGGTTCATCTTCATTCTTTCCTGACATTGTTTTTAATTATTTTCATGGTTTCAAATCTTTCCAATGAGCTCAGGATGTTGCCACCGACTTCAAGAAAAGGCTGTGTGGCAACCAATGTATCCCAATTTCGTGAATAAAATATTCTTCCAGTCAGTATTTCATTTCAAGATAGGGTAATGCACAGTGGGCCCTTTGTATCGATGGGTTAGTCTTTTGTGGATTGAAAATATTGAAAAACTAAATTGCATCTATACTGAGGATATACCAACTTTTTCCTTGTCATTATTCCCTAAATAATACTGTCTGACAACTATTTATATAGCATTTTCATTGCATTCAATATAAGTAATCTAGAGATAAGTATGCGGAAGGATGTGCACAGGTTAAACACAAATAGCAGGCCATTTTAGATCAATGGCTTGAATATCTGTGGATTTTGCTACCTGTAGAGATCCTGGAGCCAGTTTCCCCATGGATACTGAGGGATCACTGTAATGCTTCCTAATATAGTGGAGAAAGCATGGGTTTAGAATTTAGACAAGCTCATTTCACAGTGAGATCCACATAAGATGTGATCTTGAACAAGTTATATATTTGAATATCAGTCCTTATTTATAAGTCACATAATTTTACAAGTGATTTAACACGAATATATATATTCACTTATTCCTTAGGCAGACAGTGTTCTAGGTTTTGAAGATTCTGTAACACATAAGTGAACTTTCATTGGAATTCATAATCTAGCAAAGAAGACGGACTCATTACAGCTTTACACAAAATAGTGAACAAATCACGCTACTGTTCTTTTGTAGGAGGTAAACAATGTTCCATGTACACATAGAACAAGGGGCCACAATCCAACTAGAGGTTACAGAAAGCATTTTGAAATTTTTGACATTTTATACTAAAATTTAAAACTATTTAAAAGCACCTCACAAAAAATAAGTGATTCAACCAATCGGGATACGTGTCGAATGGTAGAATTTCAGACTCTGTTACTTGAATGGGAGAGATATTTAGGAACAGGTAGAATTCCATTCTGACTCCACTGATAATGATATTCTCTACATAACAAGTAGATTTTCTGCTGCTGGTCTTTGAGAAATTAGACAGTATTTTAATTGTTTTTAAACAGAACCCAGATATTCTTTATATTTTACATAGTGTCTGTGGCTAAAACGCACACAGCCACACATAGATACACAAACAATAAGACAAAAACCAAATTTGTGATTATTCAAGAAGGTTGGTTAAAAGGAGAACCTTCAAAATTGACATATTCCCGTTATCTTAGCAATTTCAATAGTGCTGCAGTAAACATGGGGATGCAAGTATCTCTTTGATAAAATTTCCTTTCTTTTGGATAAATATCCAGAAGTAGAATTCCTGTGCCAAATGGTAGATCTATATGCAGCTTCTTGAGGAAACTTCATGCTGCTCTCCATAGAAAATGTACCAGTTTGAATTCCCTTTAACAGTGTATGAATTCCCATTCTCCACATTCTCACTAGCATTTGATATTTTTTTATCTTTGTGATAATAGGCATTCTAACTGGGATGAGATGATATCCTGTAGTTTTGATTGCATTTCCTTGATGAATGGTGATGTTGAACTTTTTTTTTTTTTTTTTTCATAAATCTTTTGGTTATTTGTAGCTCTTTTGAGAAATGGCTATTCAGATCATTGGCACATTTTTAATTGAATTATTTGCAGTTATTTTTCTATTGTATTGAGTTCCTTGTATATTTTGGATATGAATTTCTTGTTGAATGAAGGGTTTGCAAATATTTTCTCCCATTTCTTAGGTTGTCTTTTCACTGTGTTGGTTGATTCCTTGGCTTTTTTAGTTTGACAGAATCCCATTTGTCTATTTTTGCTTTTGGTGCCTAAGTGTTCATCAATAGATGAATGGACAATGCAAATGTGGTGTACATACACATTGGAATACTATTCAGCCATAGAAAAGAATGAAATTCTGTCATTTGAGACAACATGGATGAACCTGGAAGACATTATAGTAAGTGAAAGAATCCAGGAAAAGTTAATACCACATGTTCTCACTCAACATTTTTTAGAAGCTAAAAAAAGTTGATTTTATAGAAGTAGAGTAAAATAGAGTAGAAAAGTGGTTACTAGAGGTTGGGAAGGACAGAGAGAGGGAAGGATAAGGAGAGTCTTATTAAAGAATGCAAAATTACAACTAAATAGAAAGAACAAGTTCTAGTGTTCTATATCACTATAGTATGACTATAGTTAACAATAATTTATTATATACTTTCAAATTGCTAAAGGAGAGGGTTTTTAATATTCTCAAAACAAAGGAACTGTAAGTGAGGTGACGGACATGCTAATTACCCTGATTTGATCACTATGCACTGTATGTATCAAAATGTCAATATCTTTCTGATAAATTTGTATAATTATTACCAGTCAATTAAAAAGCGACATATTCCTTCAAATATACTAACACAATATTATAATTGAATATTTACTTGACAAACTTTTGAGGTAAGGCTAAGTTGCTTTCTTTGAACATAAGCTTGTTAATTAGAGTTTTATCTAGATTTTTCTTGCATAAATAGTACCTGGTATGCATTTTCTATGTCATATTTCCATTTTCAGGTTTTTAAAAGCACAATTATATTTATATTCCTTTTTTTAAAAAAATTAAGGTTCAGGGGTCATGTGCATGTTTATTTTACAGGTAAATTGTATGTCATGGGGGTTTGGTGTATAGAATGTTTCATCGCCCAGGTGAGACGCATAGTACCCAATAGTCAGTTTTTTTATCCTCACCCTCCTCCCACCATCGACCTTTGAATATCCCCTGGTGTCTGTTCTCTTCTTTGTGTCCATGTGTATTCAGTGTTCATCTCCCACTTATTAGCAAGAACATATCATATTTGGTTTTCTGTTCCTACATTAGTTTGCTTAAGATAATGGACTCCAGTTCCATCTATGTTGCTGCGAAAAACATGATCTCACTCTTTTTTATGGCTGCATAGTATTCCATGGTGTATATGTACCACATTTTCCTTGCCCAGTCCATCATTGGTAGGCATCTAGGTTTATTCTATGTCTTTGCTATTGAGAATAGGGCTACAATGAGCATACACATGCATGTGTCTTTATGGTAGCAAATTAATATTCCTTTGAGTATATACTCAGTAATGGGATTGTTGGGTCAAATGGTAGTCCTGTTTTAAGTTTTTTGAGAAATCTCCAAACTACTTTCCACAGAGGCTGAACTAATTTACATTCCCACCAGCAGTGTGTAAGCATTCTCTTTTCTTCACCACTTCTTCAGCATCTATTATTTTTTTACTTTTTAATAATAACCATCTTACTGATGTGAGAGAATATCTCATGGCGGTTTTGATATGCATTTCTCTAATGATTAGTGATGGAGAGTGTATACTTATTGGCTATGTGTATGCCTTGTTTTGAGAAGTGTCTATTCATGCCCTCTGTCTACTTTTCAATAGGGTTGTTTGCTTTTTGCTTGTTGTTGTGATTAGTTTCCTTATAGATTCTAGATATTAGACTATTGTTGGATGCAGAATTTGCAAATATTTTCTTCCATTCCATAGGTTGTCTGTCTACTCTGTTGATGGTTTCTTTCACTCTGCAGAAGCTTTTTAATTTAATTAGGTCTTATTTGTCAATTTTTGTTTTTGTTTTTGTTGTAGTTGTTTTGGCATCTGCATCTTGAAATCTTTGCCAGATCCTACATCCAGAATGGTGTTTCCTAGGTTACCTTCCAGGGCTTTTATAGTTTTAAGTTTTACATTGAAGTCTTTAGTCCATCTTGAGTTGATATTTGTATATAGTGTAAGGAAGGAGTCCAGCTCCTATCTTCTGCATATGGGCAGCCAGTTATTTCAGCATCATTTATTGAATAGGAAGTTCTTTTCCCATTGCTTGTTTTTTTGGCTTTGTTGAAGATCAGATAGTTGTAAGTGTGTAGTTTTATTTCTGCACTCTCTATTCTATTCCATTAGTTTATGTCTGTTTTGTACCAATACCATACTCTTTTGGTTATTGTAGCCTTGTAGTATAATTTGAATTTGAGTAACATGATGTCTCCAGTTTTGTTCTTTTTGTTTAATATTGTTTTGGTTCTTTGGGCTCTTTTTTGTTTTCAATTTTTTTTTTTTTTTTCTAATTCTGTGAGGAAAGTTATTGGAAGTTTCGTAGGAGTATTTTTTTTTTTTTTTTTTGTGAGACAGAGTCTTGCCCTGTCACCCAGGTTGGAGTGCAGTGGTGCGATTCCGGCTCACTGCTGAGATGGGCGGATCAAGAGCTCAGGAGATTGAGACCATCCTGGCTAACACAGTGAGACCCCGTCTCTACTAAAAAATTCAAAAACTTAGCCGGGCATGTTGGCAGGTGCCTGTAGTCCCAGCTACTCAGGAGGCTGAGGCAGGAGGAATAGTATTTAATCTGTAAATTGCTTTGTGCAATACAGCCATTGTAACAGTATTAATTCTTCCTATTCATGAGTATGGAATATTTTTCTAGTTGTGATGTCTCCAATTTCTTTCAGCAGTGTTTTGTAAATCTCATTGTAGAGATCTTTTGCTCTCCTGGTTTGCTGTATTCCTAAATATTTTATTATTTTTGTGACTGTTGTGAATTAGATTGCATTCTGAATTTGGTTTTCAGCTTGGACATTGCTGGCATATAGAAATCCTACCGATTTTTATACATTGATTTTGTATCCTGAAACTATGATGAAGTTGTTTATCAGATCTGGAAGCTTTGGAGTAGATACTATGGGGGTTTCTAGGTATAGAATCATATCATCTGCAAACGAAAATAGCTTGACTTCCTCTCTTCCTATTTGGATGCCTTTTGTTTCTTTCTCTTGCCTGACAGCTCTAGCCGGGACTTCCAGTATATATTAGTCTATTCTTACACTGCTATAAAGAACTATCTGAGACTGGTTAATTCATGAAGAAAAGACTAACAGTTTAATTTAATTGACCAACAGTTCTGCAGGCTTAGCAAGAAGCATGAATAGGAGGCCTAAGGAAACTTACCATCATGGTGGAAGGAGAAGGGGAAGTAAGAATCTTCTTCACATAGAGGGAGGAGAGAGAGAGAGAAAAGAGAGGAATTGTCACACACTTTCGAATAATCAGATCTCATGAGAATTCACTCACTATCACAAGAGTAACATGGGGGAAATCCACCTCCACGATCCAATCACCTCCCACCAGATCCCTCCCCCAAAATTTGGAATTCTAATTCAACATGAGATTTGGGTGGGGACACAGAGCTAAACCATTTCACAGTACTATGTTGAATAGGAATAGTGAGGGTTGGCCATCCTCATCTTGTTCCGGTTCTCAAGGGGAGAGATACCAGCTTTTACTCATTCAATGACATTGACTGAAGATTTTTCAGAGACGGCTCTTCTCATTTTGAGGTACTTTCCTTCAATGCCTAGTTTGTTGCAGATTTTAACATGAAGTACGTTGAATTTCATCAAAAGTATTTTCTACATCTCTTGAGATGATCGTGTGGTTTTGTTTTTAGTTATCTTTATGTTATATGAATGCAGAATCCTTCTTGCATTCTCATGAGTTTTGCAAACTTTTCTGGTTGACTTACTTTAACCTTGATAACATTGTGTTTGACAACTCACCTTTATTATGTCCACCCAGATATTCATAGATTATATAGACTCAATTCTATATTTCAGCATGGAATTTCAATAATACATGTATTTGAAATTCACTATATAATCACAATAGCAATTCATACTGCCATAAACAGGTTTGGAGACAAGCAGAGCTGATTAACTCTTCTTTCCTAAATTAGAGTTTTATGATTGGCAAGAGCAGAATGCACAGGAAATATGTTGCCTGTTGGCAATGAGCAACTGAAGCGCCAGGGTGCCCAGCAAGACAATTAAGAGACTTTCCAGTCTAAATTAAAATAATTACAGAAAGTAAAATTTTACTTTCAAGGAAGGGAATGCAGTTAGTTTCTACTAAAGTAAGTTTTCTTGAATGCTATTTTATGTTTTCATATTCTAAATATCTTTACCTTTTATAAGCTCTCAAGACTATCCTAAGTTGCCAAAACAAAGTGTAACTTGGACAACATGAAACAGCAAAGTATAGACCCTTTCCCCATCCTTTACTAGCATTCTAGATGGAATATTGGCAACGTAGACAGATAGATATGTAGATAGATAGATAAATAGAAAATAGAAAGATAAATTCTCATGTATGTATGACATTTAAAGGTCAATTTTATAAGGTAAATTGTCTTTAAATACTTCTTTAATTATGTTGTATTTAATAACTACAATTAATTGCATTCACTTTTTAAAAAAAGTTTAGATGTAACTTATCTCAAATATTATTTTAAAGGTTAAAATAGCATAAATGCAGAATCAAGGGTTTTGTTGTTGTTATTGTTGTTGTTGTTGTTGTTTGAGATGGAGTAGAGCTCTGTTGGCCAGGCTGAAGTGGAGTGGCGCAGTCTTGGCTCACTGAAACCTCCGTTTCCTAGGTCCAGGTGATTCTCCTGCCTTAGCCTCCTAAGTAGCTGGGATTACAGGCACCCGCCAAGATGCCCAGCTAATTTTTGTGTTTTTAGCAGAGACAGGATTTTATCATGTTGGCCAGGTTGGTCTCAAACTCCTGACCTCAAGTGATCTGCCCACTTCAGCCTCCGAAAGTGCTGGGATTATGGGCATGAACCACCATGCCTGGCCAGGAATCAAGATGTTTAACAAGAGCAAATCACTAAGAGTTGTAAGAATTAAATGAGAAAATGTGTAAAATATTTTGTGTTAGCATCACATAAGTAATTTTTTGATAGGGGTTAGTTTCCTTGCCTTTGCCATGAGCATTTCCCCAAACTGTATTCTGAATGATGAGTCAGTGTCCATTTCATTTATCACATCCTACCTGTGTAGGTCTTTTATTGGCAACAAGAGAGATTCCAAGTTTTGATGAGGTAGCCACTAACATGGGTCACACAAATCTACCTTTCATAGTTTTCTCTCTTTAAATAATTGCATTTACTAACTAAATAGAACTCTGTTCAAGAGGCAATGAGAGCAATTATTTTATTTTTATTTTGAAAATAACAGCAACAAATGAACAGAATACTGTTATTTATTAGACTTGACATGCTGAGTAAAATCAAGTTGCCATTAGGAGAAAGAAGAGATGTTATAAAATACAAGACAGTTTATATTCTGGTATTTCAGAGGACAGGTCAAAGGTTGATGTAAGAATAATTTATATTTGCCATTCTTTGCAATAATTTCACATGGAACTGGAATTGAATTTGATGTTGTGTAAAAAACAATATTGAGAGTGAAGAAGGTGGTAAACGTATTTTCAATGCTACAAAGATAATACTCTACAAAAAGCAAGATTTATTTTGTAACAAAACATTCATGAAGGGAAAAAACCCCACAAAACTCTTGGTAAGATTTACAACTAAATAAAACAATAACAACAAAAATGATTTAGTATCTTCTTTCTTTTGTGATTTTCTTGAAGCTAAAATATTTTATATGTTTTTGTTACATTTATAGAATCTTTGTTAAAATCCTATTATGTCCAGCTCCTTTGCTGAGTTATTTGTGGGGGGATTCTAGTCATACAGTGGCCTGAATAAATTTTCTTGATTTTGAGTATATCCAATACATTGCTCAAGGAACCTTACACTTAATTGTGATCTGCTTTTGGAGTCTGAAGGAAACTTTGAAGAGGCCAGAGACCCAGGATTTTTGCAGATGTGAGACGACCCTGTCTGGAGCAATCTTAGCATCACTTCTGTGTATGTATGCAGTCTAGGTGGAAAAGGCAGTTAGACAGGGAGAGGGAAGCATAATTGACTTAAGAAAATTTCATTATTGAAGGTAAAGGGACTGTACTCTGATTTCTGATTGCAGCCCTGTGGGACTCCAGCCATTTCCATTGACAACAGAGACACTTTCCACTCCTGGGCATGGAGCATCCTACATTAGTTTTCTGGAAATTCATAGGAAGCCAATTCATGGCATACCACAGGAATCAAGAGAAAGATCTCTCCCTTGAACTTTGACTATCTTTCTTATCAAAAGACTGGACAGCCTGACTCTCTTGTCCACTGACATAAATAGGCAAATATTGAAATGTACAAGAGTACAATTAATATCCAATTCATGAGAATTTGTTAGCAGATGCAATTCATATTCTCTTTCAAGTTTCTGCAATCTTCAGTTCTGTTGTCCTGTAGAAAATCACATTATCAAAAACATGAGAGGAGTCCAAATCCAGCGCCTCAATGGAGACTATAAAACATGGAGGAATCATAGTGGGGATTACCGGTAAAACTACTTGCACCAATTTTCTAGTTAGAACAAGAGTTTTCAAATTATATTCTGCAGCATTTAACAAATGTTCATATGATATTGGTTAGAATTATACTCAAACTTAATTAATAGAATACCCTACTATAATTCCTGAAATAACTGAGCCATTGAGTGATCTCATTCAACAGGAAGTCCAGGTGTTACCAGGAAGGGGGAGATCCTCAGTTCTTAGTCTTACTTGGGAGACAGAATTCTGCTAAGTGACAATTCAAAGACAACAGTGAGCCCTATTGAAGGGAAATTGGGAGCAAAGAGTTTACATAGAGAGACAGTATACTCTGAAAGGTGAGGCAGAGTGGGCTGCTGAAAGCCAGCGTGCCAGCAACAGTCCTGAGAGTTCTGCATGGGATTTTTATAATGTTGGATTGTTCTGGAAGTTCCCACCATTGTCTTAAGTCGCCACCTTTTTCTTTCTCTAGTTTTCCCACTTCTATCTTAAGTACCCACCTTTCCCCATCTAGTTTCTGCCCAGGCTTGTGGAATTCTCTCTTACTCTCTGTTGATGTGCATGTGCAAATCAGGTGTTGGATAGGAATTCTACCTAATAGCTGTGTTTTTCACTCCAGGAAGGTTGTGTGGTGGCTAAATCTGCACTAACTGCTCCTGCATATCTCTTAAAGATTTCTCCTCTGCCCGCTTCCCTTATCAGCATGCATCTAGTGATATTCTGACAGGTTAACTGCAGAGTGAGGGATTATTGCAAGTCATAAGGGACATTGTTTTCCATCTAGGTGTTTTCCCTCCTCTCTGCTCAAATCTAGCATGGATGTTTTGAGTAGTCTCTGGGGTGAGAGATTTTCCAGCCCTCCCTTTTCTCAGGGGCTCCCCATTCTGCTCATGTCTAGCTATCAGCCTACTGTAACATAGGTGCAAGCAGAACTCTCATCAGTGACCATCATCAGCCTTCCTGGAAGGTGCAGGCATCCTTGGTGTGCAACACTTGTGATTTCATTTGCAACTGTAGTAGTTAGTCTTTGTGAGCTTAGACAAGCCATTTGTCTTTCAGTTTTTGGTCTCTATAACCCTGAACCCTCTTAACACCCCTGTAGACACACACAGCCTGGAAGAGAGCAAGGGGCTAAAGCTTTAGGAACCAATACCAACTGCTCGAGATGAAGCTTTTTGTCCTTTAAATCCAGGTAAATACATTTAGTATATTTTTTGGTAAATATATTCAGTACATATTTTAGCGTTTTCTGTCCATACTATCCTGCAGTCACTACTTAGTGATACCACTGTAGTGCAAAAACAGCCATAGACAATACAAAAGTGAATGAATGTGGTCATGTTCCAATTAAAATTTTATTTACAAAAATTGGCCCATGGCTAAATTGGGCCAAAGGGGAAGGTTGCCATATTTAGCATATAAAAATATAGGTTGCTTACCTTTGAATTTTAAATAAATAACAATTAACTTCTTTAATCTAGATATGTCCTAAACAATTATTTGTTATTTCTATGAAATTCAAACTTAACTAGGTATCATGTATTTTAGCTTTCAACTCTACCTGCAAATTGTAGTGTGATGACTTCTGGTTTAGACAGATTTTCTGAGGAGGAATTTATTATGATTATCCAGATCCCAGGAAGATTTACAACTCTGTTAGTTGCAACATCAATGCGTATGAGTGTTACTGTATTTTTGTTGTCATTGCCTTACTCTCCTAGCTCCCTCACACTTGCTTCCTGAGATCACCTACTGTACTTTCCTGCTATGGACTAAATTGTCTCTCCCCAAAACTCATAGGTTGAAGCTCTACCCGCCCTGCAATGTAATGGTATTTGGAGATGGGGGACTCTAAAGAGGTAGTTAAGGTTGAATGATGTCATAAGGTGGGGGTCGTAATTGAATATACATAGTGTCCTTATATGAAGAGGCACCAGACAGCATATTCTCTTTCTCTCTCTCTCTCTCTCTTTCTCTCTCTCTCTCTCCCCCTCTTTTTCTCAATCTTCTTGCACCTACAGAAGAAAACCATGTGAGGTCACAGTGAGAAGGGAGGAAGAGAGCCCTCACCAGAAATCCAAATGCTAGAAATGAGCTTAGGCTTCCAGCCTCCAGAAATATGCAAAAATAAGTTTCTGTTGTTTAAGTCACCAAGTCTATGATATTTTATTATGGCAGCCCAAGCAGAGCAATACGCTCCTCCATTAAAACTCTTATTAAAGAGAGAAAATGACTACTACAAGTGGAACTGCATCAGTGTTTACCAAGGCCCAGTGGAGGGCATATATCTCAGCTCCAAGCAAAATCCTAGGAAATTGAAGTTATGAGTGACAAATGGGACATGGAGGATAACTCTGTGATCAAATAACACTAGTTGAAATGGAAAGTAAGGAAAAGAAAGAATCAGAAGAAAAAAGAGACTATGTAAAAAAGAAAGTTTCCACTTTCAGAGTTAAAAACCTCACAAAGGAAGATATAATGAAAATAATCTTTCAGGCCAAAAAATATAGCCACAATATAAGTAACTCTATGGCATAAATTTGAAAAGGTAAATGAATTATTTTAAGACAATTATATTTTATCAAAACTTGAAAATTTAGTAGTACTAGAAAAACAGTCTGATAGAAAAGACAAGTGTTAACCTTCAGAAAACACATGATTTTTTTCATCATTCAAAGAATTTGAGATCATAGAAAAGATAGTTGGCATATCTTTTGTTTCAGAAAATTATTAAGATATGACTAAAACTAATTTTGCATTAAGAACATAGATGTAATCACCTTAATTGTAATTTTAACTAATTAAATCTAAAATCATACCAAAAAATAATGTAGGAAACCAGGTAGATTTGATTTCAGGCACACATGGATGACTTTACATTAAACATATTAAAACAGAGAAAAAAGAATAAAGATAACACAATCCCCAAATCAGAAGGTTAATATGATAGCATAAACTGAAGCAATGTAACAATTGGATCTAAAAATTCACATCTAAAAACTTTAATTAAAAAACTAATAAAATCAATAGGTATATCAAAACATTTATGCAGCATACACAAGTATTTAATTCTTTTTTTTTTTTTTTTTTTTCTTTTGAGACAGAGTCTCACTCTGTCACCCAGGCTGGAGTGCAGTGGCACAATCTCGGCTCATTGCAACCTCTACCTCCCAGGTTCAAGTGAATCTTCTGCCTCAGGCTCTCAAGTAGCTGGGATTACAGGCCTCTGCCACCACAGGCTAATTTTTGTAATTTTAGTAGAGATGGGGTTTCTCCATCTTGGCCAGACTGGTCTCACGTGATCCACCTGCTTGACCTACTAAAGTTCTGGCATTACAGACGTGAGCCACTGCACCTGGCCCAAGTATTTAATTCTAAATATGCATGGATGGCTCAACTTTACATAAATTATCATAGAAAAAGCCTAACTCACAAAATGACATTTGACAACATTATGTGATCTTTATTGCTTTTAAAGACTAGTAGTCTAGGAATAGATTGAGAATATTTGGCGTAATAACTAACAACTCACCCACAAATAATGTGAACAATACTATATTGCATAGGAGACACTCATTTACTTTGATTTATATTATTGCATGCCTAGAAAATCAAAGGTGCAATTAAAAAGCAATTGGAATTACTTTAGACAATTTGATAAGATAACTATCTATAAAATAAATACTTAAAACTATTAGATTTTCTTTATATTAGTAATAAGCACTAAAAGAATGTATTTCATTCTTAATAGTGACAAATATGCAATAACTTCTTAAAAAGAAGGAAATTCTGCCATTTGTGACAATATGGATGAACCTGGAGGAAATTGTGGTAAATGAAATAAACCTGATTGAGAAAAGCAAATGCTGTAGGTTGTCACTCACATGAGAAATTTTTAAAAGTCAAACCGATAGAAGCAGTATGTCGGAAGGTAGTTGGCCTGAGGCTGAGGGAAAGGAAACTGGGGAAATGTTGGCCAAAGGGTATAAAGTTTCAGTTTTAAGAGGAACAAGGCCGGGCGCGGTGGCTCATGCCTGTAATCCCAGCACTTCGGGGGGTCCAGGTAGGCGGATCACGACGTCAAGAGATTGAACTCCTCCTGGCCAACATGGTGAAACCCCGTCTCAACTAAAAATACAAAAATTAGCTGGGTGTGGAGGTGCGCGCCTGTAGTCCCAGCTATTCTGGAGGCTGAGGCATGAGAATCACTTGAATCCAGGAAGCAGAGGTTGCAATGAGCCGAGATCGTGCCACTGCAGTCCAGCCTGGCGACAGAGTGAGACTCCATCTCAAAGAAAAAAAGATGAACAAGTTCTGGGGTTGTAATGTACAGCAGGAGTGGTGTAGTAATTCGTTTGCTTGTCATTACTATAACACAGTGTTTGCATATATCAAATCGTCATGTTGGACACCTTGAATATATGTAACATGTACTTGCCAATTAAATATTTTAAAATTCAAGAATACATCTGCAATGAAAAAATAAATACTTTAGAAAGTGAATTTAACTGGAAATGTATTGGGCCTATAATGAAAGTCCATGTCTGAGGTGTGAATTTAAAGTGCAACCAGTCAGCTTACTTTCTGATATTGTCTTGCTAAATTCAGGTGGTAAGACTGGAGAGAATGGTGATTAAATTCTACTAAGGATGTGGTTTAACAATGTGAGTGAGAGGGTTAAGATGGTTGGCTGGGTGCAGTGGCTCATGCTTGTAATCCCAGTGCTTTGGGAGACCAAGATGGGTGGATCACGTGAGGTCAGGAGTTCAAGACCAGCCTGACCAACATGGTGAAACCCCATCTCTACAAAAATATAAAAATTAGCCACGCATCATGGCTGATGCCTATAATCCCAGCTACTGGGGAGGCTAGACAGGAGAACTGCTTGAACCCGGGAGGCAGAGTTTGCAGTGAGCCAAGATCTCGCCATTGCACTCCAGCCTGGGTGGCAGAGCTAGACTGTCTCAAAAAAAAAAAAAAAAAGATGGTTGAAGGTTGGAAAGTTGCTGTGATAATCCGCAGTTAAGGAGACAAGTGATGACAAATGAGTGCTGAAAGGTGGAAGGAAATTTCCATGCTGTGTGTGTATGTCTAGAACTTTTATGTTTTTATTGTTTACATTGCATTTTATTGTTTACATTACATTAAGTCAATGACCCATTTAGAGATCATTGTTTTTTACAAGGTATGATGTTTAGCTTAAGGCTCATTTTTTTTTTTTTGCCTATTAATGCCCAACTACTCCTTCATCATTCATTGAAAAGTACCACCCACACCCCCGCCCCCAGTGGAGAGAACTTTGTTTTAAAGTAAAAAAAAGTCAGTCATACACTACAGCAGCCCCAAGGTCGTGTCAGGTTTGCCACTGTGCAGCCGAAGCAGCCCTCCCCAGCAACATGCACACAGTCACAGCACCGTGAGCATAAATTGAGCATTTGTTATGCTCAAGGCACTTTTTGAAGATCTTTCATGTCTTTTTATTTAATTCTTTATAAAATATGCACCACTTTTATTTCCAGGTTACATAAAGGAAAATACACTATGGGCAGACATTAGTGACTTCTAACTGTTAAACTGCTATTAAGTGATCAAATTTAGAGTGTTGGATTCCAGACGGCATGCCCTGAACCATTATAACTAACGCCATCTAGCATTAAACACTTTCCAAATCCCTTTTTTTTTCCTAGTTAATGGAATACTTACAATGATTCTGCGAAGTAGGATTTTACTTCAAAATCAATTTCAGTATAAAATCTGTCTTTCTTTCTGGCTTTTCTCAGCACTGGTTTTCCCCCAACTCTACTCTTAGGTCTTTTATTTCTGTGATTTTTACCCGCTCTTTGATTTATGTCGCTTATAATTTTTTTTTTTTTTTATTATACTATAAGTTCTAGGGTACATGTGCATAACGTGCAGGTTTGTTACATATGTATACCTGTGCCATGTTGGTGTGCTGCACCCATCAACTCGTCAGCACCCATCAATTCATCATTTATATCAGGTATAATTCCCCAATGCAATCCCTCCCCCCTCCCCACTCCCCATGATAGGCCCCAGTGTGTGATGTTCCCCTTCCCGAGTCCAAGTGAGCTCATTGTTCAGTTCCCACCTATGAGTGAGAACATGCGGTGTTTAGTTTTCTCTTCTTGTGATAGTTTGCTAAGAATGATGGTTTCCAGCTGCATCCATGTCCCTACAAAGGATGCAAACTCATCCTTTTTTATGGCTGCATAGTATTCCATGGTGTATATGTGCCACATTTTCTTAATCCAGTCTGTCACTGATGGACATTTGGGTTGATTCCAAGTCTTTGCTATTGTGAATAGTGCCGCAATAAACATACGTGTGCATGTGTCTTTGTAGTAGAATAATTTATAATCCTTTGGGTATATACCCAGTAGTGGGATGGCTGGGTCATATGGTACATTTAGTTCTAGATCCTTGAGGAATTGCCATACTGTCTTCCATAATGGTTGAACTAGTTTACAATCCCACCAACAGTGTAAAAGTGTTCCTACTTCTCCACATCCTCTCCAAACCACAATGAGATACCATCTCACACCAGTTAGAATGGCAGTCGCTTATAATTTTTAAGAATCATTGACTCTGTGTTGGAATGGACTTTAAAACTACATAAGATAAAATTCTCACCCACCTCTCCATCCTCAGTCGCTGCGTACCTAATTCATATTTGTGCATTTATAAGAATTTTGAATATACACCTTCTTCATATGCACAAAGCATGCCATTGGATGCATGCCTACGTGAAGTGTTATAATTTTCAAATCTGGCCTATTTCTTTCTCTTGTTAGTCAGGTTAGGTTGTTGGTATGCCAGAAATGTTTATTTTATACTCATTTTTCATGAGCATTTTGCTTGAGGAGTGCCGGGGCTGCTGCTCCTATTTCCCTGCTAATGCAGAAGCCATATTCCAATAACTTTCGGAGCTCTATGCTGTTCACTCCGCAAATTTACTTATGACTCTACCTGACCATGGCATCAGCAGAATGACCTTCAGAACTGCAAAGGAGTCAAAAAACATCCTGGCATTTTAAGTTAAGTGGAAAACTTTATATTTGACTTACAGAAGACCAAAGCTTCTGAGTACTTAGACATTTTTAATGCTAGGACTCATTTTCTCAGTAGAGAATGAGGCATGAAACAACATGACGAAGATTATATTTGATAATTTTAACATCATGGTTTACATTTTAAGACAATTTTAATAATACTGGAACAAACATATTCCATTCTTTCTGCTTGAAAACGTTCTAATCACTCAGCTGAATGTGAATCATCGTTTGTCTTTGTTTCACATATGCCTGAAAATATTCAAATGCCTTTTTAGACATCATTTCCAGAGTGTGTGCACACAATTTGGACTTGTCATGCTGTAAAAAAGCACTTAAGAACAGATGTAATTTATTGTAATTTTAGAGTCCAGCATATCAAAAAATAAACAGGCTACACTTGTTTATCTGGTACCATCAAAACGTATGTCATTCTTCACATTCTGAAAAATAAGCAAGATAGAATTGTCTTTATCTAAGATTGATTCCTGACATCAGTATACAGCATGTTTTTCTTTTTCTTATAAAGAACATAAAATGTTTAGGGTCTAATTCGCACACAGGGAAATGCTAATATTTCAGATAAAAGTGATCAATAATCACAGAGGAGGAAGGTAGGGCATAGTACCAGTCCTCATGCTTCTCAGCAAAATTGTCTTTGCTCCATTGCTGTCTGAATCTTATAGTTTATTTATTTTTAAGTGATTTTTTAATCACAGAATTAGCTCTCACTATATTTCCAGTGAGTAGTGAAGTCTCTCTACTGGTCACTGAGTTTTGTTATCCTCTCTGTTATCACTAGATTGCAGATAAGCATGTACTAGCAACTGAAAAATCCCAGGAACTAGGAGGAAGGCAACATTTCCTCTATTCATTTCTATTTTCTTCTTTAATATTAATATTAGGTCTGAAGTTAGGTTATATTTGGTTTTGCTTCACAATCTAATTAGTGTGATGAGATTTGTGACTAGCAGAGCTGAAGTGTGCTGAGTTCCCTGTTACCTGGTAAGAGCTATGTGAAGTTGGCCATGGGGAAGGAAAAGATGCTGACCACTGCAGAAGATTGAGCACCCTCCTGTTCTTAGGTTGCATTTCACAGAAAGCACCTACTTGCTTCTCTATTTTCCAAATGTATTATTTATGAACAATCTATTTGATAATAAAAAATAAGGCTGCATACCAGCCACTTGGGAATATGATGTGTTTATTAACCTTAAATTTCCTGGTTGTTAAGGCATTTGAAGTGTTTGACCCACTAAGAGTCCATTCTCAATGGGCTTCAACCCAAAGAGTAGAAACCATGCTTCATGACTGGAGAAGATACTACAACTCCAAGCAGCAACAGTTCATTTTTCCCCTTCGGTTTTTAAAAAAATTGCATATACAATGATTTCCAATATTTTATTTCAAATAAATATGTTGGAAATGATGAGAACATGAACTAAGGTTTATTAACTGCTAAGTGTTGTTCTCACTGCTTTACACATTTTACATATATAGATTACTCACATGATCTTTGAGTGTCCCTCTGAGGTGGATAATATCATCAGCTCTACTTTGCATATAAGGAAATAGAAGCAAAAAGGATCTTAGCTATTGACTGCGGACACATAGCTAACACATGGCCAAGACAATCATGTGAGGAGTTCACTGAAAGGTTCAGTTCTTCCCTCCATTCCCTGTGTACCCCAAAGAATCCTGATAATTTTGAAAGAAAAATCAAGAATCTATGAGTTGAAAACAAAGTATTATTTTCTTTAATTTTTTCTTTATAGTTTATAAAATTAAAATGTATTCTTACATTCCACATTGTTTGTTTTCCAAATAATAAAATTAGCAGCTTTTTATCATTCTAAAAAATTATATATAGATTGATATTAAAACCATACTCGGTTAGAATCCAAAAATTAATTTCTTTAAATTAAAAGACTTGGAGGCAAAGTAATGGGATCTAGAACTTGTTTGTTTTAGACTTGGAAGAGATCGATGCCTGTTTTCTGCTTGAGTTATGGAATTCTACTTCTAATCACCTCAAGAAAATACTGCAGGATGCATTGGCCCACAGAAACTAACAAAGGTTTGGTCCTCCAAACTACTGTGGTGGAGGTACACAGCTGGAGCTCAGAAACTACATAGAAGCAAAACAAAACGAAACAAAACACCTCTGGAAGTATTTTTCTTTTTTCAGTGTGCCTTCTTCTTTTTCTCACTGCCTTTCTCTATATGGTTTTATATATATGTGTGTGTGTGTGTGTGTGTGTGTGTGTGTGTGTGTGTGTATGTATGTGTGTGTATGGAGAGAGAGAGAGAGAGAGAGCCAGCGAAGTGCCTGCCCCATTTTATATTTTATCACTGATCATTGCCACCACAGAGAGAAGATTAATTCTCTTTTCAGTGGCCATCTAAACAATTTCAGCAATGCACTCAGGTTGACATGGCCAGGAAATGGCCTCCTTGGATTAATCAAGTATCTTCAGAGACAACTTGTGCTCAGAGGAGTCCTATGGCTGAGACTTGTTTCCAGGATTCCTGTAGGGGAGTCAGGCTGGCACGCAGCTGAACACACCAGACCCAGGAAAAGTTATGTTGCAATTCACCAAGAAACAAAATGATGGCATAGCAAGGACATGGAATTTAAGTGTTAAAGAAATAGTAATTCAACAAATCCTCATTCAACTAAGTACAACTAATTAATTAAATTATATAAATTGTGATAATTTTTACATTATTGTGAAAACTAGATGAGATAATAGGTAAATATAATAATAGCTAGCACTGAGCTAATTAGCTATATTTTTGATCAATGCCCTTGTATTGATTCAGTCTGTATAACTTTACAATGTAAGGACAATTACTATACCCCTATCAGATGAGAAACTGAGGCATAGGGAAATTAAAGAAGTTGTTAAAAAACTCATATGTAGTAAATTTAGGAGCCAGAATTAATAAACTAGAATAATACAAGAATACTTACTGTTACAGGAAAGTTCAATACTCAGATAGGATACGCATTACATACTTCTTTGAATTGGATTCGGAATTGCTAAGATTATAAAAACATCCCTTATTCTTTATTAATAGTTACTCATCATCAATTTTGTTCATGATAATTTAGTATCTTGCCTTAAGAAGCACAGCAGAAGATGAAGATAAAACCAGTCTTCCTGAGTTAAAAATGTAGCTTTTCCATTTACTTTGGACACATTGCATAACATCTGTCTTGTTATTTTTGCTTTTTCCCCCTCTAGCAAAATGTAATAGTAGTAGTGCCTACCTTTTTGGGTTATTGTAAGGAAAAAATTAATGAATTAATACTTGTAAGAACTCTGAATAATGCCTGACCGTTAGCAAATACTTAAGAAATAGTTAGCTCTTACTATACTAGCTATTACTAGCTATTACTGCCACTACTATCATCAGTACCACCACCAGTACTGAAACTACTACCAGTGTTACTACAATCACGACTACTGCCACTAATACTACCAATATTACTACCATCACCACCACCATCACCACCATAACTACTACTATTCCTACTAATACTACTACCACCACCACCCTACTGAAACTATTAACTATTACTACCATTACTACTGCCACTAACACTACCCAACATTACTGCCATCACCCCCATCAGCAATACTGCTACCATGATAACTACTGCTACTACTACTAGTACCACTACTACCACCACAACTACTACCCATTATTACTGCCATCTTTATACTACCATCACCTCTATTACTACCAACCTCACCACCACTATGATTACTACTGTTATCACCACCAGCACTACTAACATATTACAATGAGGTTTCTTCTCCTGAACACATAATTTTTTGGTGATCAAATTTTAACACCCAAATTATGTTTTTATTTTTGGGTCTCATATTTTGCTTAATCAAAAATTATGTACCAAGTTCTTAATTTGTAAGAAACTGGTGGAGAAATGATATAGTAGATATTAAAGGAACAAGTCATGTAGCCATGGAATGAGTGCAGTTTTGCAGGACAACTGATCCTCTTTACACGGCTGGTTGCCATTACTTCACATAAACGTATCGTAGGACAATCTGACTTACAGGAAGCACTGAGCTGCTTTTTCCCCCCATCATATCATTATCATATCCAGACACTGAAAGGAAAATATTTATTAGATTTATTTTTGTCTAAGAATATTAAAATGTCTTCCTTATTATTGAAAATAAATGCACACTTGCCATACACACAAAAATAGACTCTCAAGACCATTAGTTTTTGTACGTAAGTGCCTCTGAATATAACAACAACATTGTCAGAGTTAAAATTTATTGAACTGGATACTTGAAGACTAATTTTGGCTTCTGACTTGGCTCTGTCATTTATTATTTCTGTGAACTTAGATCAGTTAAAATTTCTGAGTTTTGGCTTCCATATCTGCAAAATAAAGCACTTTTAACTAGATAGGCTCAAAGGCCTCTTGGAGTTCTGGTGTTCCTACCTAGTTCTATATGCACTGCTCAGAAACCGTGTACATTCTAGAATGTTTAACCTCAGATATTTATCAGCACACACAAAATTTTGTGTACAAAAAGAAAAATAATGTTACAGGTACCTGCTAGAAAAAAATGTTGATGTGCTTTGGAATATAATAGAGTCTGTTAGGTGAGAAGTAACATGATTCACTCAAATAAGTATTAATACAAACTAACTTTAGTGGTATTGTGCCAGTATTTTAGAGTAATTAGAAACTGTGAAGCTAGTGACACAGATGGAGAATTTGTTGAGGATTTAAACCAGTGTGTTTCAACTGTACCAAAAATAATATAATGCATTTTAAATCATGAAAATAAGCCAAGCAATGTGGCTCACAACTGCAGTCCCAGTTACTCGGGAGGCTAAGGTTGGAGGACTGTTGGAGCCCAGGACTTCAAGGCCTCATTGAGTGATGATTGCACCACTGCACTACAGCCTGGGTGAAATAATGCAATGTTTAAGCTTGAAACTAAATTGGAAAAGAGAACAAATGCAATAAGACAAAAATATATACTTTAAATACAAATCTTAAGTTTAAGTTTTCTGGATAGGAAAGCCTTTAGTAATAGTGCGTTTTGGAGATACAAATTCTGGGATTGGAAAAAAAACCCAAGTGAAATTGTTTCTAAACTGGCTTCCCTGTGCTGGCCTCTCACCTGCTCCTCAGCACCATGTCCAACCCTCAATGACCACTGCCTTGGTTTAGGGTCCCCAAGTGTCATCTGCCACACAAATAAACACATACCTTGTAAGCCGTACCCATGGTTGTGTGGGATAGTATTTCTCAGTCTCTTTAAGCCACGCTGCCTTTGAATAAATGTAAAAATACTCGAGGCATCCTTGGTAACTTGATCCCTACTTCGTTTTGCAAAGCAAATAGTAAAGTGGGTAAAAAACTACTCCCTTATTCCCAGCAGAAGACTTCACTATTCTTATGCACCTGGAGAGGGGATGAAGATGGGAGAGGTAGTGAAGGTGAGGGAGTGAGGTCCCTTTCAGGAGTTACAGTGGATTTGCGAGGCCTCAAATGCAGGAAGAGGGCAGGCTGAGCACTGCACAAGAAGTAGGTTAGAAAATGCTGTGACTGCACCTAGCCCTTTGGACTTCATCTTCAAGGCTATTAGAGCTTGAAGAATGTTGCGGAGGAGGATGACATTGAGGCTCATAGCTCATATTTTAGAAAGAGCATTTGGGCTGCAATGTCCATCACTAATTAAAGGAAGTGAGGCTGTAGCTCAGGAGCACTGGGAAGATGGTTGGCAGAAGAGAGAGGCACTGTGACGTCAACAGAGGCAGGAGGATGGCAATGGGCACAAGAGGATGCATTTGAAATAACTGATGATGAGTTGAAGGAGGATAGGAGTAGTACAGAGAAGAAATTCAAGAGCTATACCAGCTGAAATACTCTACAGTAGTTCTCCTCATAGAAAACCAAATTGTACGAGCTCTCACAGGAAGAATGCACCAGACCAATAGAGAGAAAAACCTAATTGCTTTGCATATAAAATGGGAATGGAAGTACATTTATTTAACAAATATTTACAGAGAGGCTTTTATATGCTAAACACAAACACTCAGTGGATTCAGGGGGCTCACAACTTCTAGCATATTGTGACAGATTCAGAAACTAAGCGGAAACCTGTGGTAAATCAGGTCATCAATACTGCAGGTGAGATTAGGTCATCGGAGTACAAAATCTTAGATGCATTTGCGACATCTAAGATTTCATACTCCACACGCCTCTGCAAAGTCCTAAGACTCACCTCAAACCTGATTTGTCAGTTTTTACTGAGGCATTGCAGAGGTATACATAAATACAGACTAGTAGCTGATGGTAATTATTGTACCGCTCAGTGCTCCAACACACAATTACATCGGTGCATAAAAGCATAGATATTTAAACTGTCAGACAGTTAATTTGAGTAAATGAATGCATTTGCTGGTTTCAGTGTTCCTGAGAGGAGAGTGGAGAATACTGCACAGGTCTTATCTGAATTCTTAATGATCAGTAGATAAACCAAAGAGCAAGCAAATGATTCAGTTACACTCAGCTAAAATATATAGTTTTATTCACTGCTGCCAGAAATATAAAGAGAGCAGGCATTTAGAATGTCTTTATATTAAGAAAGCAAGAGTATGGTTTTTTCTTACATGCATTATAAAAGACGAAATATCAAATTGCTAAAAGATGCCTGTTACAATACCTCATTAATTCTCATAATTTCCAAACAAAAACCCCTTTTCAGAATAAAATCTGCCTTTTATGTATATGCAAATCACAGATTTTGTTTTGTTTTTCCTACTGGGAAAGGGTGACATTGTAGAGACCAAAAGAAGGGACATCTTCAAGCAAGCCAATCCTATGTGACAAATAGCTGTGTAACCTATAGGTAGCAGCTAAAAATGCACACAGGTCAACACATCTTTGCTTTCTTAAGTGATGTGCCCAAGGCCATACAGGTAATAAGTGGCAGGGCTTGGATTCAAACATAGATATCCCATTTCCCAAGGTGACTTTGCTTTTACCAAAATTGAATATAAATAATATAGAGTTTTCAGGTCTTTTTCTTAGTATTAGAACAACAACAAAAATCACAAAATCCTTCAGTTAGGATCTGAACTGTGTCTCTACCCCAGATTAATATGTTAAATTCTTAACTCCCAGTACCTCAGAATCTGTAGTTGGAGATGGTGTCTTGGAAGAGCTAGCTAAGTTAAAACAAGGCCATTAGGATGCTCCATAATCCAATATGCCTTGTGTCCTTATTAAAAGAGGAGGTTAGGACAGAGGCAGAATCACAGAGAAGACCATGTGAAGACACAGGGAAAAAATGGCCATTTGCAAGCCCTTAAGAAAGGCTTTGGGAGAAACCAACCCGCTGACACGTCGGCCTCCGAGTTTGAGCCTCCAGAATATTGAGAAAACAAATTTCAGTTGTTGAAGTCACCCAGTCTCTGCTACTGTTTTATGGCAGGTCTAGCAAACTAAATCACCTTGTTAGTATGTGAATAGCATTGCTGCTAAAGGATAGATGTAACAAATCATTGTTCAGAAATTTTCTAATAGACTGTGTAAAATAATATTTGATACTTCTAAAGCATAAATCTTATTTTTCAAAAAATTAACATTGCATATTAATAAAGCTTACCTCTAAATATAAGATGCTGAATAGCAATATGGTCCTAATGACATGAATGAAATGAACTTTGAAGCTTTAATTTTAATCTTCCACTTATAAATTATTGATATAGCTTCAAATTATTGTTGAATAAGGCAGAAAATGATCCTGTTCCTATGCCAAATTACCTCCAAGGCCTTTCCCTGCTTCCACTTGGGCTAGGCAGTGAGGAAGAAAATTGTTGCCAAATTCCTAAAGAAATTGGCCCTAGTAATTGAAGCCTGTTGCTACAATTAGAGTGTTAAGCGACAGACAGTATGAGAATGGGATTAAATACTCCATAGAATTTTTGAAATATTTGTTGTGCTAAAGAGTTTGCAACTGAATTACAAATTCTTGTGGGCATGCAGTTACTTGCACTGAACATATGTTATCTTATTTTTTTCATGGCATACCCTCTCATAAATGATACTATAAGATAGTTACTTATTTACCAACAAAACCATACCTGAAAGCACTCAGATTTATGCTATCACTATATAAGAGTCCAGCTGCTGATTATTGAAAGGCACATTTGGCTTTAGTCCAGAGTTCTTTGAAAAGATTATGTGAATACAAAGCAATTACAGAGTTTGGTTTGGATAGCAGGTGGACTAGGAAAGTGAGCATATGCATTTTTAACATCAGGAACTCAGTAATCAATGGCTCCTCTAAATGTGAAATTAAATCCCAGCTAAGAGTTTGCGTCCTTTGTAGGGACATGGATGCAGCTGGAAACCATCATTCTTAGCAAACTATCACAAGAAGAGAAAACCAAACACCGCATGTTCTCACTCATAGGTGGGAACTGAACAATGAGATCACTTGGACTCGGGAAGGGGAACATCACACACTGGGGCCTATCATGGGGAGGGGAGAGGAGGGAGGGATTGCATTGGGGAGTTATACCTGATATAAATGATGAATTGATGGGTGCTGACGAGTTGATGGGTGCAGCACACCAACATGGCACAGATATACATATGTAACAAACCTGCTCGTTATGCATATGTACCCTAGAACTTAAAGTATAATAAAAAAATAAATAAATAAATAAATAAAAAGAATATAAGCCATTGTTTAAAGCAATTACAGGTGAAATTTTAAATATAACTATAATCAACACTTGCTTTTCTGTCCTGTAAACAGTATCAAAATAATGTAGTAGTTATTATTTTAAAAATGCTTTAGCTAAATTGAAGAAGATGGTCAATTTGGTCCAATATAATTTTTGTTTGTTTCTTTAAATAGATATCAGGTTTTCTTTATTTATGGATGTGTCACATAGAAATCTCTCAAATATATATTTAAGTAATGCCTAGTAAATTTAAATGTATAGTATTAGAACATGTTTTTTTTAAATAAGCACATAAAATGTAATTTTTATATACTAAGACAACCATTGTAATAAATCCTCTACTACTGAATTCACACTATGTCCTAAGAACTGTGCAAGCTCTGTGATTAGAAGGAAAAGATGCACACTTGCTTTCTTGGAGCTCAGGTTTGCTCGGATAGGTGTATAGTGACTTGTATCCTAAGTGCTTAGTGTATGGCGTGTTACATTGCTATGTTAAGATGTGCTAAGTGGCAATCATATGCTGTGCTAAAAAAAAAATGCTGATTGTGTGGTATGCTCTGTGCCTTAGTGAGGCGTGCCACATGCCCATCACACAGTGTGCTCAGTGCTCCTCATAGAGTATGCTAAGTGCCTGCATGTGGAGTGCTATGTGTAGCATCTGTGCAAGGTCAGAGGCATATTACAGTTGGTGGAATTCTGGAATATTTCACAGAGAAAGTAGCATAGGAAGAGCTGTCTCTGGTTGTGTAGGTGAGCTGTTTCTGCCTTGCTTTGAAGTTTATGCATGATTACACAATGGCTGGCTCTGTGGCACCCTTCTTGGGTCATCGCACCGGAGGACAAGTGGTCGCACACTGAGGAAGATGAAGTGAAAAGGAGTCACAGTGGCCAGGGAAATTCGGGGACTCTATTTATCTGCATGACTCAGTAATGGAAACAGTGATGTTAAGTTTTGAAAGGGCCATGTGTCTAAATTTCTAAGAATCTCAAAGCAGACCTTTGGACTCAGACTGGCTATTTTTAATTGGTTGTCCCAGGTTCTATAGTTTTATGAGACAATTCACATCCATAACTGATACAGGAGAAGAAATAGGTTTGAATGGAAGGAAAAGAAACTTTCTCAGAATGTTGTATTATAATATACACAAAATTGATTAAAATAACTTAGTAAATAATGGAACAATTGTAAGAAATTAGTGTGTATTTTTTTCAAAAGTTTAGTATTGATGAAAAAAGAAATGCAGGTGACAGGTGACAATATAAAACATATATATGTTTTATATATAAATTTTACATATGTTTTATATATGTTTCATGCACTTATTATATATATATATATATAACACAGATCCCAATGTTGGTGATTTGTCAAGATCATATTGTAGAGGAAGGTGTGCGAGTCAGCGTCATCAGTGGGGAAACTTCTGGAACAGGTGACAATAGTATCCAGGTTAGACAGAAAGGCAGAGGAAAACAAAAGAAAGTCCATGAACTATATTGACCAGAAAAGGTCCAAGTCTGCAGTGAAGGTGAGTACCAGGTTCCACAAAGTGGAGAGGTATAAGCTTTTCCCTCAGGGGCATACAATCATGCAGGCAGCGTGCTTTTACATACATCACAGTTATATCTGGGGTCATGGAAGTTAAAGTGGTTAAGAACTTCCACAGTCAGGGATAAAAATATAAAATCCCTTAAAACAGAAAGAAAAGGATTCCTGAGCAATGGGGGAGGAGAAATTCGTTGACGTAGAGCTAGCAGCTGAGGCTGAGGTCCACTCTTCAGACCGACACATGAGGCCTATACGATAGAGGCACTTTGGAAGCCATTTACTGTGACTTTTAAGAGTAATTAAGTGGTACTAACATTGCATTAAAATAATCTTAGGAGTACTAGAGGGAATATGAGGTCATGACGAAGGTATGGATTTACTTAGCAATAGTGAAAACAGTGCATCAGAAGTAATCATCTTGAATGACTTAAGCATTGGGTTCAGTTACAACAGGTGCTCTTTTTAGGCCCTTTTCATCAAAGTGGTTTTTCTGGCCCACCGCCCAGTGGGTGAAGGGACTGGAACAGAAGTATCAAGGGCTTTCTCAGAGCTGGAATCCTTTGAGAGCCGACTGCCTCAAGGCCTGGCAATTGTCCTGTAATAACTGCAGAGAAGCCTACTGGTCTAGACCAGGTTTGCATAGATAGAAACATTCAAGACATGTAGTCATTTTGCTGTCACTCTTGTTGCTGGATTAATTTTTAATAATGCTTCATTTCAGAATAATGCTTCATTTCAGGATATATTTCCAAAGTTATCTCAACCTACAAACTCTCTGACCAAAAGTATACAATTAGGACATATTTCCTTCAGTAAAATAAATGTTATCTTCATTTATTTTCATTGATTTACCATTCAATCTGCTTTGCAAGTCCAATTGTTTTGTTTTTCTGACTGTGTCTGCCTCTGAGCAGCCACACACCACTGCATTAAACATACCTTCTAATATCACTTCTGTATTCAATAGGTGGCTTTTAAATTTATGTATAT
The DNA here is from genome assembly GCF_002776525.5 of Piliocolobus tephrosceles. Lineage (NCBI taxonomy): Eukaryota > Metazoa > Chordata > Mammalia > Primates > Cercopithecidae > Piliocolobus > Piliocolobus tephrosceles. The sequence goes on from NC_045440.1 coordinate 50,814,192, forward strand.
CATTATCATGTTAAACTGGTTATTTGATTGGGGAGAGAACCTAAAAAAGTGTCTTTTACTGCAAACAAGTGGGAAGAATCAAACTTTAAATCATTGAAACTTAGTAGCACTGCATATTAAGTTTCCAATGTAGCACTCTAATTACTCTCCACTGAGGAATCACAATTCACAAATATATTGGAAAAAGAAAAATTCTGTACAGAGAAACTACTTGCTTATCCCAGGATCGGTACTGATGTTTTAATTCTATCTCCCTCCATTACTGATGGTGAACAGGAATGAAAATAGAGACATAGTCTAAGCACAAACTAAATAAAATGATGGTTGTGATTAAGAGATAAGCAAAGAAATACTTTGCTCTTTTTGAGTGTCTCACTTGTAACAAAGGTTCTTGTCTTTAGCTAGACAGAGCATATAGAAAGAGGCTGTAGACATTTAAAAGCAATATTCCTTTATACAGTAAAAGCACTTTAAGAAGCATTCATGCCAGTAGCAAAGATGCTACAATTCACAGGTGATAAGGGCAATAATAAGTACTTACATTCTTTCAAAAATTCCTACACAAATGTCTAGATAAATAAACCATATACTGCTCCCAGTACTTCATCCTAGGTTCAAATTCCAATACCATGACTTAAAAGTGGTATGACTTTGAACAAGTTGAGCTTTTTGTTGGTTATTTTTTCTCCCACTATAAAACAGAAAAAAAATAATAGAACCAGCTTCATGGAGTGTTGAAAAGTAAGTTAAATTAAGTTCTTATCCCAATTCTCAGCTTGCAGTTAGTTTCATAAATGTTAGTTCTAATTATAATTACAAAAATGTTTGAATAGAAAAATTATATGCTCACTCCATTCTTTAAAGAACACACAATTTTATCTTTATATTAATATATACTCACAATTTGGACATAAAAATTGGATTCAAGTGTCATTTTAGTAATTTTTGGCTGTACATTCATGGCTATGTCAGTCAGAAATGAAATTTAAGATAGCGAAATTACTCTGAAATCCAATGGGACTTAGAATTGACATGACTAGTAGTGAGAGTCAGAACATAATTTGATGAAGATAAAATTGATGACAGACAACTTTATTCTCTAATATTGCATATACCTTAACTCATAGCATTAAACTGATTTATTTAGGCAACAGATATTTATTGAGTGCCTGCTATGTACCAAGCACTACATTAGATACTAAGACATGGAATGAATAAATTGTATTAAACATCTTTTGTATTATTGTTCATACCTTAAATGGTTAGTTTAGCACACACACTTCCTGATCATACAGAGAATCGCACATGGCATAGAAGGGAAAAGAGTGGTTGAAAGTTTCGTTTCAAGGCTTCATAGCATCCGGAAGGAAACCTTAGATTCTACTGTCCAGGTGGAATGCAGAAGGCAAGGACCTCAATAAATGGGAACTGAAACTTCTTAGTTTAAAGCCAGCACCCTCAGAGGACTCCAAATATAATCTATAAAACACATCAGTCTTCCTAAAAGAGTTGAAAATGTGATTCTCACTGTCTTGGCCTGAGTTGTCAGCAAAGCACAAGCTACTGTGAGTAACAATTTTACCCACAGAGATGCCCTCACAAGATCCATGGGTTTAGATTCATACTGCCCTGGTGGAGAAATGGCTCAGACTTGAAACTTTTCCCAATTGTGTTATGGAGAAACCATCCTCATATCACACATTATAGGTTCCTCAAGATTAAGAACAACCAAACATGACTTCAGATCTCATGGTCAACGATTACAACTACAGTAGGAAAAAGCCCTCTGTTTTCAAAGCTCATAATAAAACTAAATACGAAATAATTTCATTTATTATTTTGCTGTCGTTGTTGAGACAGGATCTTGCTGTGCTTCCCAGACTAGTCTCCAACCCCTGATCTCAAGCAATCCTCTTGCCTCCACCTCCCAAAGTACTGGGACCACAGGCGTGAGCCACTGTACCTTGACCAAAGTAATTTTAGGTGACCAGAATTTCATACAAATAGTTAATAAATTAAGGAAATGAAATTCAATTGGAAATTCTGTACAATAACACTAAGGAAAAAATGTTCATGTAAATGTGAAAAAGAAACAAATGGAATGTTTGAGAAATATTCTGTAAGTTAAAACTCTATGTTTAAAACTCTGAGGAGAATTATTAGATTATCATAGCCCAAGAATGACATATCTTTAGTTATAGCCATAAAATATAACAAAATAAGTTATCCTGAATATAGAACTGAAAAGATAGAAATTGAAACTAAGATAGTTAAGAGTCAAAGAAGGCAAAATGAGAGGCTCTCACACAAAGCTAATTGGAGTTTCAGAGAGAGATTAGTGAGAGTGAGAGACAAACTATTTTACAGATTTTTCATAAGTGAGGAAACACAAAAGTCTTCAAATCTAGGAGGCACAAATATCAAGAAAGATAAATACCAAGAAATGTATATATAGCTGATTTTGTGGTAGATTACAAAATGCCAACGGGAAATTGAAAAGTGTTTAAGTAGTCAGAGAGAAAAAGTTATATATTTTACTATCATGATAATGGAAACCAGGAGCAAAAATTAACACTTTCCAATGCTAAAAGAATGGAAATGCCAGCTTGCCTTTCCTGTGTTCACATTTTTACTTACAAACATTAGAAAGAAATTTTTTATCTTACAAAACTTTTGAAATTTGCATTAAAAGATGCTCAATAAATGCATTTCTAAAAGATGTACTTAAGGAAGAAGATAAACGATATTGCAAGGGAAGTCTCAGAATCAAAAACTAACACTGAGCAAAAAATTATTAAACACTTTGGTAAATATAAATAAACAGTGACTACACAAAGCAGAAGCAAATTTGAGGATTAAGAAAGCATGGGAGCTCCAGATTATTTGACAACAATATCATTTAGGATGGGAGATAATGGTTTCAAGAAATATTTGAGGCTTTTGTTCTGTTTAGAAAGATTACAAAGATATTCATTAACTGTAAACTTGAAATTTTAGAATGCGTTATTTAACAACAGAAAGGTATAAAAATAATCTGGACCATGGGAAGGAGCAAATTAGAATAAAAACATATTTAATTTCAAAAAGAGGGTATGAAAAACACAGAGAAAAAGCAGAACAATATAAAATAAGCTTCCAGTGGATATAGTCAGTGAAAGTTTCAAATAATGTAAAATATGTGTATTATAAATCAACACATTTATGGACAGTGTTTGCTTTCAGTGTGAAGGCTAGCAAATGTGATCAGGAAAGCATTCACAAATAACTGTTTCAGTAAGCCTTATATTTTGACCTGGAATAATCAAAGGGGGCACTTGATTATTTCTTGAATTTTTTGCAGATTTTTGGAGGTATAATTGAAAAATAAAAATTGTACATATTGAAGGTGTACCTTAGGTTTTGTTATATGTATGCATTCCACATGTATGTGAAATCATTTTTTTCTGTGTCTGGTTTATTTCACTCAGCAGAATGTCCTTCAGGTTCATGGATGTTGCTGCCGGTGACAGGATTTACTTGTGTATTAAGGCTGAATAATATTCCATTGTACATATGTGTACACACACACATCACATTTTCTTTGTCTATTCATTTGTTGCTTGACGTCTAGGTTGTTTTCATATCTTGGCTATTGTGAATAATGCCTCAATGAACATGGGAGTGTAATTATCTCCTCAAAGTAGTGATTTTATTTTATTTTGTGGATATATACTCAGAGGTGGGATTGCTGGATCACATGGTAGTTCCATATTTAATTTTTTGAGGAACCTCCATTCTGTTTTATTTAAATGATTGTACAAATTAACATTCCAATCATATATATATATGAGCCATTTAAACATAAAACCACATCTTACTGTGGTTTTGATTTTCATTTCTCTGATAATTAGTGATGTTGAGCACCTTGTTATATACCTGTTGGAGATTAGTTGAACACATATGCATATGTTTATTTCTGGGTTTTCTATTTCATTCCTTCAGTCTATTTTTCTGTTTCTATGCTAGTACTATACTGTTTTGATTATTGCAGCTTTGTAATATAATTTGAAATCAAATGTGATGCCTCTAGCTTTGTTATTCTTTCTCAAAATTGCTCTTGCTATTTATGGGTCTATTGTCATTCCATAAAAATTTTAGAATTACTTTCTCAATTTCTGTAAAAAAGTCATATAATTTTTTAATCATCATTAAAATATATTCACCACATCCCAACATCTGCAGAGTAACTACTGCTGCATCAACTCTAAGTCTGAAATCTTATCTACGTATCATCAAATTAAAACATTCTAAATCTTATCATTTAAATTATTTATGGGTGAGATTCAGGGTGTGATTGATCCTATGACAAAACCTCTCCAGCTGTGGATCTGTCAAAACACCAAGTTACAATAATTAGACTGAGATAGGCAGAATATAGACATTGTCATTCCAAAGGGAGAAACTGGAAGAAAAAAGGAGTCACAGGTCCCAGGCAAGTCTGAAATCCAACAGGGAAAATTCTATTAGGTTTCAAGGACTACTAATAATTCTCTGTATCTTGAAAATCTGTCCTCTGGCTTTCTGTGGCAAAATTCCTCACTCTGTTGGCCCAAGTAGGTCCTAGTGGGCAATGACTCTGCACCCATTTTTATACCCTAGAATTTTTCTTTCATTTTGTCCCATCTCTGTCTCTTTCAGTCTAAACTGACAGTGTCTCCACTGGTATAAAATTCTCAAAAGCTTTATCAGTTTCCCGTACAATTCACAGAGATCCAAGCCATAAGACAAGAAGTGTCCCCAACAAATCATTCCTGGATAACTGTATCTCTATCCCTAGCCTCTGCTGAGAGATTTGTGGATTGGATCCATGAGTTGTAAATAAAATCTCGTTAAAAACAGCTGTTCAGTTTCATCCTTGACCCCATCTCCAGGACATGGTATCTTAGTACCCTAGGGATTTTCTGTTTCAACAAATACTGATTCCTTTTTGCTTGATTGTTCATTCTTCACTTTATCTCTTTTTCTCACATTTTACCATAAGAAGCAAGGACGAGACAGTCTGCACCTTCTGTGCTTTGCTTGGAAGTATCCTCAGCTCTTTTATATTCTCGTTTATGACTTACAAGCTCTGCTTTTCACCCAATTCTAGAACACGGTTCACCCACATTCCCTGACACTTTATACCAAGTATTGCCATTCCTTCCTTTCCTCCACTGTCCAATAATATGCTTGTCATTTCTCCATAAGGCCTCAACAGGAGCACTGTTAATGTCCATATTTCTAACAACAGTCTCTTCAAGACAATCTAAGCTTTTTGTATTAAGCATCTCAGAATTCTCTCAGCTTCTGTCTCTTACCCAATTCCAAAGCCACTTCCACATTTTTTTAGCTATCTGTATGCCAGCTCCCTTCCTTCTGGTACTAACATCCGTATTGACTCCCTAGGGCTGCCATAAACTGAGTGACTTAAGAGATACTTATTCTCAAAGTTCTTGAGGCTAGAAATCCAACATCAGGGTGTCAGCAGGGCCATGTGCCCTCTGAGATTCTGGGTAGAAGCTGCCTCCTGGCCCCTTCCCAGCTTCCTCTGGTGGCCATCTGTCTTTGACAGGTCTAAGCTTGCAGCTGTGTCACTCCAGTCTCTGCCTCCACTGGCACATGTCATCCTCATTGTGTGTCTCTTCTCTTCTTTAAATAATATAAGTCATGTTGGATTCCGGGCCCACCCTACCCCAGTATGATTTTATTTTAACCATTTACACCTGCAATAGTCCCCTTTTCCAAATGAGTTTACATTCTGCAGTACTATGAGTTAAAACTTCAACATGTCTTTTTGAAAGCACAGTATAATTCATAATAAGAAACTTCAATGTAATTAACAAAAGAAGTCTGGAAGCAGAGAAAAGGACAGCTAGTCCAGCCTGGGATGCTTAGCAAGACAGCCCTTAGGAGGATATGCTTAAATTTTCTATATTGTTGAACATGTTAGTTAAGGCCAATACATAAAAAAGGCTATGGGGGTGGGGGCTGCCAAGATTCAGTATATAATATGCCATTCGTGGAACTCAATATGTGGTGCTGGATTAATATCAGTGTCGATGGTGGTGGGTTAATAGCAGTGTTGCTCTCACAAAGGAAGAGAACCTTGAATTGATGAGAACATGTGAGGCAGTTCCAGCAGTTACCATGGCATACGTTATAGCAAGAACACTGAAAGCGAAAAAGTCACCCAGGTGAACAAATATGCATAGTTAACAAGAGTAAAGGGGAATGGAAGTTGGAGATCACCAATGCCTATGAAAAGAGCACAGGGAGAGGAGCTTTCTAAATGAGGCTTACTATCAATGTAAGATAAAATAAAAAGAGAGGTAATGCAATTGCTGAACCAAATTATCACAGAGCTGTTAGGCAAGGGAAGCAGTGACATAAGTACACTGGATTTGGCAAGCAGGCTTTTCCTGGCTTATAGGAAAGCTTTTATTTTTTCCATAAAATGTGGTAGAAATGTAATCAACAAGTGTAAACAACAATATCAAGAATCTTTTATGTGATGACAGGGAAAGATAAAATAACAATTAGGGGGAATGTATGGTTAGTAGTGTACATTCCATTCTTACCTTTTAAAAATGAAAGATGCTGAGATGAGTGTATGTACTTTAGGAGAAAAAATAGTTGAGCAGTTATAGATGGAAGAGGGGGCATACTTGAATCACCGATGGAATGTGATCCCAGGAAGAATTGAGATTCAGAGCACAGGTGGAAGTGTTCACTTTGGACAGGAGACTAGAATGATCCCAACTTACTATCAAAAAAGAATCCAGCTTTGATGATATTCTTCCAGTGGTTATAAAGTAATTTTCAGTCCTCTTTTATGTATTTACAATGAAAAAAAGGTCAAATAAATAGAAACTGTAGCATAGAACTGATCCTGGATTGGGCTGTTTTCTGTGATCCCAGTAGGAAATAGCTCCACAGGTTCAATTATGTCAACCCAGTAGTCGGCCTGGAAATGAACATCTCTGTGAGACTCAGATTCCCTTTTCTGCATGGCTGCGTGCTGCAGTCTGAGAAGAGCCAAGCTCTTTCAAGGCCCTACCCCCTGTCAACAAGAAAAGGCATGAAAAGTCAATTGATCTTCACGGAGATTCGTCCCCTTACCAATACTGTTCTCAAAGCTTTCTGAATGAAGTTCAACTTTGTTTTATCCTATGTGAATACTTCAATCAGATTCTAAATCAAAATCCTGAACATTCTTAACATTCCACCACGTGGTAATAAATAAAAAGACAAGTCAGAAAGTAAAATATTACATAAAGGAATGAAACTGAAGAACTGTAGTGTTCTTTTATGTTTATGTTTATTCTGGTAAGCATTTGTCATTATTTGAATTGTTATTATTTCTATTAGTGTGTTTACCAGCAGAGAATATTACTGATAGCTACCATTAATATGCAGCAGATATTAAAGTGATCAGTAGGTAGCAAGAACTATTTAATTCTTGTTTATATCAGTTTGTGGATACGTGACATATTCTCATTAACCTTTACAGGGTCTTTCATGATTTGTGGGGACTTTCTTTTAACAAAAAATTCAATGAATTTTATTTCTTTGTTTTTAAAAACTTTATTTCTCAGAAGTAGTGGAATATTTATGCTGCATCTCTTCTGTCCTTGTTATCTATCAGTTTATCTGAAATTGTTGTTTGGGTGTTTAATTTTTTAAATTTATGTTTTAGTTTAGTTTACTGTATTTAGGTACACTTCACGTTGCAGGGGTTTGGTGTGTAGATTGTTTTGTCCCCCAGATAATGAGCATAGTACCTGATAGATAGTTTTTTGATCCTCACCCTCCTTCCGACCTCCACCCTCAAGTAGGTCCCACTGTCTGTTGTTCTCTTCTTTGTGTCCATGTGTACTCAATGTTTAGCTCCCAGTTATAAGTGAAAACATGTTGTATTTGGTTTCCTGACTCTGTGTTAGTTTGATTAGTATAATGGTCTCCAGCTTCATCCATGTTGCTGCAAAGGACATGATCTGGTTCCTTTTTTATGGCCGTGTGGTATTTCATGATGTATATGTACCACATTTTCTTTATCAAGACGAACTATTGGTGGATATTTAGGTTGATTTCTTGTCTTTGCTATTTTAAATAGTACTGTGATGAACTTATGTGTGCATGTGTCTCCATGGTAGAGTAATTTATATTTTGGGGGGAATATGCCCAATATTGGAATGCTGGGCCAAATAGTAGTTCTGCTTTGAGTTCTTTGAGAAATTGCCAAACTGCTTTCCATGGTGGCTAAACTAGTTCAAACTCCCACAACAGCATATAAGCTTTCCCTTACATCTGCAGCCTCACCAGCATCGGTTATGTTTTGTTCTTTTAGTAATAAGCATTCTGACTGGTGTGAGATGGTATCCCTTTGTGGCTTTGATTTGTATTTCTCTAATGATCAGTGATGTTAAGCATTTAGTGGTTCTGCTTTTGTGTGAATTCAGCTAAAGGGCACAGACTATTTTTGTCCTGAGAAACACCTGAATAGCAGGGAACCTCACCCCACCCACACCTGCTACTGATAGCCAGGTGGGCAATGCCTGCTATAACTTCCAGCCCAGCCATCCTGCATCTGTGTGAACTTGGCCTGTTGCCACAGCTCCCTGTTGTCCTGGGAAGCACCCAGCTGGTCAGCAGAACAGGCGACCCAACCCACCCCTACCTCTTGTAGCTAGATGAGTCACACTTGCTAGAGCTTCCAGCACAGTGGTTCTGCTTCTGCCTGAACTCTGCAGGCAGCTGCAACCCTGTGTTTCCCTGCAAAGTACAGGGACAGCAGATAAGAACCAATCCAGCATGGGTATGGCTTGTTTACCAACTGTTGCCCCTGCCTAAGGGAGCTCCATGGATCAGAACATCCAAAAAAAATATAAACAAGGTCACAGAGATAGCAATCAAAGCAGATTCTTTCAAGACCCAAGAGTGAATTAGAATCAAAGTCAGTGGACCAAGCCTACCTCATACCATAATCAAACTTATCAAAGCAGATAAAAGGAAAGAAAAACCCATCCACAGGACAGCAACTTCAACGATTGAAGGAACATTAGCCCATACAGATGAGAAAGAACCAGAACAAGAACTTGGGCAACTTGAAAAGCCAGAGTGTCATCTTACCTCCAAATGATCACACTAGTTTTCCAGCAAGGGTTCTTAACCAAGCTGAAATGGCTGAAATGACAGAAATTAAATTCAGAATAAATAGGAATGAAATGAATAGTTATGAAAATCATCAACATTCAGGAGATAGTCAAACCCAATTCAAGGATTGTAAGACTTTCTTCATAACATTCCTGTTTAGACAGATAAAAAAAATATAAAAGAAAATGTAGAACCCTTGGAAAAAAAGATTCTGTACTTTCTATTAAAATTATAGGAATCCTGAGGCCAGGCGTGGTAGCTTATGCCTGTAATCCCAGCACTTTGGGAGGCCGAGACCAGCCTGACCAACATGGTGAAACCCCGTCTCTACTAAAAATACGAAGATTAGCCAAGCATGGTGGCACATGCCTGTAATCCCAGCTACTCAGGAGGCTGAGGAAGGAGGATCTCTTGAACCCGGGAGGTGGCGGTTGCAGTAAGTCGAGATCATGCCACTGTACTCCAGCCTTGGTGACAGAGTGAGACCCTGTCTCAAAAAAAAAAAAAAAAAAAAAGCAATCTCAAAGCCACAAATTATCTTTAAATTACAAAATGCAATGACTAATTTCTAGATCTTTCTATTAGAATCTTTTTTGAATCTTTCAATTAAATAAAAAAATCTATTTGACCATGGATACCAATACTCTTAGCAATCTTTATTTATTTTCTAACTTTCTGACCTAACTCCTTTATCACATATGTGATGCTTCTTTTCTTACCAACCCTGACAGTGTTAAGGCTCCTCCTTGGAAATCTATACGCTGTTGGTGGGAGTGTAAATTAGTGTGGCCACCATGAAAAGCAGCTTGGCGATTTATAGTATCTCTTCTATAAAGAACAGTTTCTATAAAGAATAGAAACTCCCTCTGCTTTATAATCTACATCTTCTGTGAGTATTATTTCATAAACTCCACACAAATCCAGCTAGTCTCCCTCACTGATCTCTCATTTTTTTCTTGTCTCTTCTCCCCCATTTTCCTTCCTGTCTTCCTCACAACCCTTCTCATTGAATTCCACACCTGAGCTTCCATTTCCTTGCTGGAGCATGAATTTAATACCTGGTGAATGTTACTTTATGCCTGAGCTGCAGGGGGCACAGAGATGACTATGACTTACCTAGTGTTCAAGGACATCATGTGAAACAAACCTACAGGCCCATCAGTTCCCTGGCAACTCATAGGGACTCTGACAGAGTATATACAGGGGTCAGGGTTGGGACCCGTGGTAACTTGTGGTCCATGCTACCAAAATGAGGAAGACATAAGAAGACTCTTTAAAACCAACCCATTTTTACTCTGTTGAAAAACAGTAGGTTTTCACCAAGCAGAAGATAGCATAAAGCATTTGGGGCCCTGTGGTACTCTCTGGAAAGGATATATGGAGAGCAACTGAAACACCACAACACATTTAGGGGAAAAATACCTGCTTCAGAATGACTTAGCTTCAGCAGAGTAGTTGCCACAAAGACACTCTAAGAAATACAACATTATCTCATGTCCGGTGTTAACATACTGTATTTAAACATCCTCCCACACAGTGTGAAAGATGGAGTGTATCTAGTGAGATTTGAAAGTGAGAAGATGGGCTAGAAGGCTCCTGAATTAGTGTGGTGAGAAATTAAAAAGAGTGCATAACACAGAACAGTGCTTTTAATTTGCCCATTAATGTTCATCGTCCTGCAGATGGGATGCCCTGTGTCCCCCATCTCATTGGACCAATCTCATCTCCTGACCACAGCTCCTACTGCCTGTAGTCAACTTTCCATCTTTCATTCAGCACTGGTTTATACGGTGCTTGCTATGTCTCAGTAGGTGTGGGAATCTGGCAGCAAACAAACCAAGACTTTGCTTAAAGAGTTTATCTTTCAGTGGAGGAGGACAGTCACTTATTAAGTAAATGTGTACATAGATAGTATGTTAGAAGGCAATAAGTATTCCTGAGAATAAACAAAGCAGCATGAAGGCAACAGAGTGACAGTGTGCTATTTCACCTAGAGTGGCTGTGGAGGCTTCCATTCTAAAGTCAGACCTGGCAAGGACATGAGGAAGTGACAGGGAGTAAACCACCAGGTCTGTGGGGAAGATTCCAGGAAACATCCAGGAAAGAGGTAGCCTCCTGTCCTGAGGCAGCATCAACACAGAGATTGCACTGGACATTGAGGATGGACGATCTCAGCTTGGAGGCGACTGTCCAGAGATGCAGTAGCTGGGGCCACAGTGAATGACCTATGGTGACTCCTCTTGGAGTGACTCCTCAAGACAGGATTCCCATGTTAGCATGTCAGCCATGCCTTACCTCCTGGGCTAGCCTCTGTGTCCTGAATAGAAAGGCTGAAGAATTGGAATTTTCTGCTTGAATTCCATTCTGTGGTCTAAAGCTAAGAAACATATCTGGTAGAGGAATACGTTTTTTTCTAGATGCTGATAATTGTGACTTCATGACAACCTTAAAAATGACATTAATGTGAAAACTTTAACAGTCTGGAGTAAGGATATCAGGGCAAGACACAGTCTCTCAACCCCTGAAATTCACATATATGTTTTCCACGGATGACAAAAGCACTGAAAATGTGTTTTCAGAAAAAAACAGCAATTGAAATAATTCATCATGATGCCAATGAAAATATATCAACCTTAATAAAGAGTTCTGGCTGGGCACAGTGGCTCACGACTATAATCCCAGCAATTTGGGAGGCTGAGGCGGGTGAATCACCTGAGGTCAGGAGTTCAAGACCAGCCTGGCCGACATGGTGAAACTCCCCATCTCTACTGAAAAAAAAAAAAAAAATACAAAAATTAGCCATGCATGGTGGCACACGCCTGTAATCCCAGCTACTCCGGAGGCTGAGGCAGGAGAATTGCTTGAACCTGGGAGGTGGAGGTTGCACTGAGCTGAGATTTCACCATTACACTCCAGCCTGGGCAACAAGACTGAAACTCCCATCTCAATAATAATAAGAAGAAGAAGGAGAATTATTTGAAAGACTCATGCACCTTCAAAGCACTGAAGGGCATGCAGCTCATACTGGCTGGTGAGTGCCATTTGCAAGCAGTTGTGTTTTTTCCTAGTAAAACAGATATCTATTTTAAACACAAAAATCCTCGGGTAAGATATTGAAATTCATTAAAGTGGGTAGGATTGTTGCATATTTTCCTAAGCAAATAAAAACTATAAGTTATATTTATATGATATAGAGTGTATCATACTGACTTTTTAAGTTTCAAATTTTATATTTATTTGACAATAAAATTACCGAACTAAAGTCTAAAAGTTCAGAAATAACAGAAAAACAATGGGAAATAAAAGCCACTTATGATCCTGTTACACACAAATGCTGTTACCATTTTGATATATGTGTCCATTCATATTGTGTATATTTGCTTATATTTGTGTAGATTTTTGTGTACATGTATTTGAGTATATTTGTGTACATTTGTGTATATCTGTGGGTATTTATGTTTCTATAATTGAGATTACAATGAATGTCTTATTTTGTAACCCACTTTTGGCATATAGCAGGGGATATTATGAACATTTTTAAAAACATTTTTAATGGCAGCAAAATATTATACTGAATGTACATATCATAATTTATGTAATAAATCATTTATATTTGAACATGCAATTTTTTACTATAAAATTGCTGTAGTTATTTATATGCATAATTTCTAAACATGACTTATTTTCTTAGGTAAACCCTAAATATGGATGTAGTCTAAGAGTGTAAGCTTTTAAGCTTTAACTCATGTTGACTAGCACTCCCAGAAGAGCTGCAATATGTAAGATGTCATTAACCTAGAAAACAGAATGGCTGTGTCATGTCTGCCAACGTTAGACTTAGTTAAAACCCCCAAATATATACTAAAATAATTCCAACTATTTTTCTTAAAAGTCTATCAGTGAAAACTTAAAGGACTAGGAAGACATCATTAGATGTGCCATAGTATGCCCTGCTCTTGGAAACTGAGCAAGGAAAAGAAGAAAGAACCCGCTACATTTATGGGACTCTAGAATTATCTTAATGCACTCCACAGTTGGGTCATTTGAAGAAACAGCTAATTATCTTTCATGTGCCCACTGTGCACATTCCCAAGATACCTGGCAAGATTGCAAAGCACCAGAGCCAAGAGTGAGTCACTGGAATTTAAAGGAGATGAGAGCATTTGCAGAATGATTCACAGTGATTCTTAGTGATGAGTAAACTCATACAGCTCAGTAATGTAGTTCAGTTTAGAATAGTCTTGCCAAATTCAGTTGATGTCTGAAGCTTTTCACATGTCACTAGCAAGCTTTGTGTTTCTGTTTTATATTGCAAAGAAAACAATGCAAAAATTAAAATAAGTGCTGGAATAAACAGTTGCAAACTTTGCAATGTCCTGAAGATAATATATTGTTCTATAAGGTCCCACTTTAGTTGATAAAAAATAATCAACCAATAAGCATTGATGAGGCAAATCTTTGTTCTATATAATGCTAGAAATCAAGAAGTGTGAGACAGAAATCTAACATTTAAAGAGGGATCAAGTGACTCCACTATTGTTATTGTATTTAAGAAGAAGGGTTTCTGGAAGGATCCCAGACTGTCACACATAACATTGCATCTTTCCGGTTGTTTCCATGTTCAGCCTTCTTCTGAGTCTAATGAACTGCTATAGGTGATGCTCCCTGTCTCAGCCAGATTTTCCATTCTGGTTCATCTTGAGCATGTGTGTGTCTGAAAGAGCGAGTGTATGTACAGTGTGCATATGCCTTATGTATGTGTATGTGGGAGTAAGAGTGTGAGTGTGAGAATGTCTGTGTGTTTTATGTGGTGTGGTGGTATGCGTGGGTATGACTGTGAGAATCTGTGTATGTGTGAGTGAGAATGTTCATGTTAGTGTGTATGTGTGAATATTTATAGCATGTGGATGTGAGTCTGAATGTGGATGGGTGGGTGTGAGTGTGTATTTGAGTGTGTGTGCACATACATAATACAAACTCCCCCTTTGCCTGCAGAGACCCAGTGTCAACCTCACTTGTCTTTCATTTTAAATGCTTAAAGCATTAAGTTCATATTTTGACATATCCATCTTCATTCCTTCTTTATGGGAAGCTCTTTCTGGGTCATCTTTAAAATATGGTCATTTTGGAAACAGAGAGATTGTTTTCATCTCACCTCACACATCATTGTACAAATACTTGTATACATTGGTTCCATTATAAAGAAGTAGGTTGAAAGAGCGACCACCTAAGCTCTTTACTAATTATATTCTAAATCAATATGCTCATTGTCTGGTTTCCAAAGCAACGGCTTTAACATCCCCTGGAAACTTGATAGAAATTCAAATTATTTGGCCCACACCAGACCCACGGGAACAGAAACTCTGTAATAATGCATGGAAACGTGTTTCTTCAGTGATCACTTGAAAGATACATGGAGTCTCCAGGTTTCGCTGATTATGAATTAGCCTGCTGTACACGTTTTAGGCAAGTCTTCCTATGAATGTCTGCTTTCAGTTTCAGTTTTCTTACTTAAATATACAGGAACAGGATTGCTAGATCAGATGGTAATTACGTGTTGAACTTCATAAGATACCTCTGGATGCCCACCAGCAACCTGTGAGAGCTTCAGTTCTTTATCCTTGCCAACTCTTAGTCTGCATTTTTTCATTTGTTTCACTTTTGTTTTTAATTTCCAGAATTCTAGTAGGTGTGGAATTGTTCCACACCTTGGGTTTAATTAGCATTTTCCTAATGATTAATAAACAAACATTGTGATACTAATGGTTCAAACCTACCTGAAGGCTTGCAATGAGAGATATGAATATGTGCAAAACTGGACATGTGCTAGGAAGGTTAGCTAATTAAATTTCTATATAATTATTTATCCATTTAAAACTGAGCACTTTGAGTATCTGAAATACATTACTATGTGATCATTAAGGTACATAGCAACAACAACAACAAAATGACATGAAATCCACCTTAGAGAGTTCTTAATTTAGTGGAGGGTGAAAATGTAACTTTAATGCCTTACAATATATTGTATAAATGTTCTACTAGATAGAGCTACAGAGAAAGAATTAGGGGATCATAAGGAACCAATAACATATCTCATGACAAAGATTCAGTTAAGGTTTCATAATGCATAATCATGTATATACATAATGTAATAATATTGAAAATAAAAGGTGGGCATATATATGTGTGTTTCATTATTTCTTATCCTTTAAAATTGCATATAATTATTACACACACTTAGTTACAAATTATTTATATTGACACCTATTATTACAAAATCAACTCACACTCTATTTTTCTATAACTTCCTTTTTAACTTTAAGTGTTATGACATTTCTTTCTGGGTCGCTATAAATGTGTTTGTTTATGTTTACCTAACTGTTTCTTATGGCTTCCTAATATTTTATAGTATAGCTGTAATTTTGTTAAACATTTTTAAAGTTATTTAGCAAGAAAACATACATTTCTTAAACACTTTCCACATGATAGTCATTTTGCAAGATCTAGGAACACAATGATGAATTTCATTGTGTCTTTTCTACAGAAACCCAGACTAAAGTTAAGATGAAGGATACAATATGATTTATAACACAAGGACATAAAGTTTATAACAGAGGAGTTATAAACAAAGAAAAGGTGAGAGAAGAGAGTAGGAGATTGAAGAAGGATTCACAAGGAATTTCATAGCAAACACACGAATTTTGCTTTTTACTTTTTTGCACAAACCTGTAATTAAAATATTTCTATATATGAATATATATATATTTGGATTGAATGAATTAAGCAGTTAAGTGAGAGAATTTATTTTTTAAGAAAATGTAACCAGAGGGGGTGCCCAAGATGGCTGAATAGGAACAGCTCCAGCCTCTGGGTCCCAGCATGAGCTACACAGAAGATAGGTGATTTCTGCATTTTCAACTGAGGTACCAGGTTCCTCTCACTGGGCCATGTCACACAGTCCATGCTGGTCCATGAGTGCAGCCCGACCAGCAAGAGCTGAAGCAGGGCAAGGCATTGCCTCACCTGGGAAGCAGAAGGGGGAAAGGAATTCCTTTTCCTAGTCAAGGGAAATTGACACACACAACACCTGGAAAATCGGATAACTCCAAACCTAATACTGTGCTTTACCAGGGGCCTTAGCAAAGGGCACACCAGGAGATTATGTCCCACACCTGGCCCAGAGGGTCCCACGCCCACAGAGCCTCCCTCATTGCTAGCACAGCAGTCTGAGATCCAACTGCAAGGCGGCAGTGAGGCTGGGAGAGGGCGTCCACCATTGCTGAGGCTTAAGTAGGTAAACAAAGCCCCCAGGAAGCTCGAATTGGGTGGAGCCCACCACAGCTCAAGGAGGCCTGCCTGCTTCTGTAGACTCCACCGCTGGGGACAGGGCATAGCTAAACAAGCAGCAGCAGAAACCTCTGCAGATGTAAAAGTCCCTGTCTGACAGCTTTGAAGAGAGTAGTGGTTCTCCCAGCATGGAGGTTGAGATCTGAGAATGGACAGACTGCCGCCCAAGTGGGTCCCTGACCCCTGAGTAGCCTAACTGGGAGACATCCCCCACTAGGTGCAGACCGACACCTCACACATCACATGGTGGGGTACACCCCTGAGACCAAGCTTCCAGAGCAAGAATCAGACAGCAACACTCGCTGTTCAGCAATATTCTATTTTCTGCAGCCTCCGCTGCTGATACCCAGGCAAACAGGGTCTGGAGTGGACCTCAAGCAAACTCCAACAGACCTGCAGCTGAGGGTCCTGACTGTTAGAAGGAAAACTAATAAGCAGAAAGGACACCTACACCAAAACCCCATCAGTATGTCACCATCATCAAAGACCAAAGGCAGATAAAACCACAAAGATGGGGAAAAAGCAGTGCAGAAAAGCTGGAAATTCAAAAAATCAGAGCGCATGTCCCCCTCCAAAGGAACGTAGCTCATCACCAGCAATGGAACAAAGCTGGATGGAGAATGACTTTGATAAGTTGAGAGAAGAAGGCTTCAGTTGATCAAACTTCACAGAACTAAAGGAGGAACTATGTAACCAGTGCAAAGAAACGAAAAACCTTGAAAAAAGAATGGATGAATGGATAACTAGAATAATCAATGCAGGAAAGACCTTAAAAGAACTGATAGAAATGAAAACCATGACACAAGAACTACATGACAAATGCACAAGCTTCAGTAACTGACTCAATCAACTGGAAGAAAGAGTATCAGTGATTGAAGATCAAATGAATGAAATGAAATGAGATGCGAAGTTCAGAGAAAAAAGAGTAAAAAGAAATGAACAAAGCTTCCAGGAAATATGGGATTATGTGAAAAGACCAAATCTCCATCTGACCTGTGTGTCTGAAAATGACAGGGAAAATGTAACCAACTTGGAAAACACTCTTCAGGATATTATCCAGGAGAACTTCCCCAACCTAGTAAGGCAGGCCAACATCCAAATTCAGGAAATACAGAGAACACCACAAAGATACTCCTCGAGGAGAGAAACTCCAAGGCACATAATTGTCAGATTCACCAAAGATGAAATGAAGGAAAAAATGTTCAGGGCAGCCAGAGAGAAAGGTCAGGTTATCCACAAAGGGAAGCCCATCAGACTAACAGCAGATCTCTTGGCAGAAACTCTCCAAGCCAGAAGAGAGTGGGGGCCAACATTCAACATTCTTTAAGAAAAGAATTTTCAACCTCAAATTTCATATCCAGCCAAACTAAGTTTCATAAGTGAAGGAGAAATAAAATCCCTCACAGAAAAGCAAATGCTGAGAGATTGTGTCACCACAAGGCCTGCCCTACAGGAGATCCTGAAGGAAGCACTAAACATGGAAAGGAAAGACAGATACCAACCACTGCAAAAACATGCCAAAATGTAAAGTCCATCGATGCTTGGAAGAAACTGCATCAACTAACGAACAAAATAACCAGCTAATATCATAATAACAGGATCAAGTTCACACATAACAATATTAACCTTAAATGTAAATGGTCCAATTAAGAGACACAGACTGGGAAATTGGATAAAGAGTCAGGACCCATCGGTTTGCTGTGTTCAGGAGACCTATCTCACATGCAGAGACACACATAGGCTCAAAATAAAGGGATGGAGGAAGATCTACCAAGCAAATGGAAAACAGAAAAAACCAGGGGTTACAATCTTAATCTCTGATAAAACAGACTTTAAACCACCAAATATCAAAAGGCACAAAGAAGGCGATTACATAATGGTAAAGGGATCAATTCATCAGGAAGAGCTAACTATCCTAAATATATATGCACTCAATACAGGAGCAAGCAGATCCATACAGCAAGTCCTTAGAGACTTACAAAGAGACTTAGACTCCCATACAATAATAATGGGAGACTTTAACACCCCACTGTCAACATTAGACAGATCAACGAGACAGAAAGTTAACAAGGATATCCAGAAATTGAACTCAACTCTGCACCAAGAGGACCTCATAGACATCTACAGAACTCTCCACCTCAAATCAACAAAATATACATTCTTTTCAGCACCACATCACACTTATTCCAAAATTGACCACATAATTGGAAGTAAAGCACTCCTCAGCAAATGTAAAAGAACAGAAATTATAACAAACTGTCTCTC
Organism: Piliocolobus tephrosceles; assembly: GCF_002776525.5. Lineage (NCBI taxonomy): Eukaryota > Metazoa > Chordata > Mammalia > Primates > Cercopithecidae > Piliocolobus > Piliocolobus tephrosceles. Next base: position 50,832,975 of record NC_045440.1, read on the forward strand.
AGACCACAGTGCAATCAAACTAGAACTCAGGACTAAGAAACTCAATCAAAACAGCTCAACTACATGGAAACTGAACAACTTGCTCCTGAATGACTGCTGGGTACATAACAAAATGAAGGCAAAAATAAAGATATTCTTTGGAACCAATGAGAACAAAGATACAACATACCAGAATGTCTGGGACACATTTAAAGCTATGTGTAGAGGGAAATTTATAGCACTAAATGCCGACAAGAGAAAGCAGGAAAGATCTAAAATTGACACCCTAACATCACAATTAAAAGAACTAGAGAAGAAAGAGCAAACACATTCAAAACCAACAGAAGGCAAGAAATAACTAAGATCAGAGCAGAACTGAAGGAGATAGAGACACAAAAAAACCTCCAAAAAGTCAATTAATCCAGGAGCTGGTTTTTTGAAAAAATCAACAAAATTGATAGACCGCTAACAAGACTAATAAAGAAGAAAAAAGAGAAGAATCAAATAGACACAATAAAAAATGATAAAGGGGATATCACCACCGACCCCACAGAAATACAAACTACCATCAGAGAATACTATAAACACCTCTATGCAAATAAACTAGAAAACCTAGAAGAAATGGATAATTTCCTGGACACTTACACTGTCCCAAGACTAAACCAGGAAGAAATTGAATCCCTGAAGAGACCAAGAGCAGGCTCTGAAATTGAAGCAATAATTAATAGCCTACCAACCAAAAAAAGACCAGGAACAGATGATTTCACAGCCGAATTCCACCAAAGGTACAAGGAGGAGTTGGTATCATTTCTTCTGAAACTATTCCAATCAACGGACAAAGAGGGAATCCTCCATAACTCATTTTATGAGGCCAACATCATCCTGATACCAAAGCCTGGCAGAGACACAACAACAAAAAAAGAGAATTTTAGACCAATATCCCTGATGAACATCAGTGCAAAAATCCTCAATAAAATATTGGCAAACCGAATCCAGCAGCACATCAAAAAGTTTATCCACCATGATCAAGTGGGCTTCATCCCTGGTATGCAAGGCTGGTTCAACATATTCAAATCAATAAACGTAATCCAGCATATAAACAGAACCAAACACAAAAAATACATAATTTTCTCAATAGATGAAGAAAAGGCCTTTGACAAAATTCAAGAGCCCTTCATGCTAAAAACTCTCAATCAATTCGGTATTGATGGACTGTATCTCAGAATTATAAGAGCTATTTATGACAAACCCACAGCCAGTAGCATCCTGAATGGGCAAACACTGGAAACATTCCCTTTGAAAACTGGCACAAGACAGGATGCCATCTCTCATCACTCCTATTCAACATAGTGTTGGAAGTTCTGGCTGGGGAAATCAGGCAAGAGAAAGAAATGAAGAGTATTCAGTTAGGAAAAGAAGAAGTGAAATTGTCCCTGTTTGCAGATGTCATGATTGTATATTTAGAAAACCCCATTGTCTCAGCCCAAAGTCTCCTTAAGCTGATAAGCAACTTCAGCAAAGTCTCAGGATACAAAATCAATGTGCAAAAATCACAAGCATTCTTATACACCAGTAACAGACAGAGAGCCAAATCATGAATGAATTTCCATTCACAATAGCTTCAAAGAGAATAAACTACCTAGGAATCCAACTTACAAGGGATGTAAAGGACCTCTTCAAGGAGAACTACAAACCACTGCTCAGTGAAATAAAAGAGGACACAAAAAAATGGAAGAACATTCCAGGCTCATGGAGAGGAAGAATCAATACTGTGAAAATGGCCATACTGCCCAAGGTAATTTATAGATTCAATGCCATCCCCATCAAGCTACCAATGACTTTCTTCACATAATTGGAAAAAACTGCTTTAAAGTTCATATGGTACCAAAAAAGAGCCCGCATTGCCAAGACAATCCTAAGCCAAAAGAACAAAGCTGGAGGCATCACACTTCCTGACTTAAAACTATACTACAAGGCTGCAGTAACCAAAACAGCATGGTGCTGGTACCAAAACAGAGATATAGACCAATGGAACAGAACAGAGCCCTCAGAAATAATACCACACATCTACAGCCATCTGATCTTTGAGATCAAGAAATGGGGAAAGGATTCCCTATTTAATAAATGGTGCTGGGAAAATTGGCTAGCCATAAGTAGAAAGCTGAAACTGGATCCTTTCCTTACTCCTTATACGAAAATTAATTCAAGATGGATTACAGACTTAAATGTTAGACCTAAAACCATAAAAACCCTAGAAGAAAACCTAGGTAATACCATTCAGGACATAGGCATGGGCAAGGACTTCATGTCTAAAACACCAAAAACAATGGCAACAAAAGTCAAAATTGACAAATGGCATCTAATTAAACTAAAGTGTTTCTGCACAGCAAAAGAAACTACCATCAGAGTGAACAGGCAACCTACAAAATGGAGAAAATTTTTGCAATCTACTCATCTGACAAAGGGCTAATATCCAGAACCTTCAAAGAACTCAAACAAATTTACAAAAAAAAAAAAAAAAAAAAAAAAAACTCCATCAAAAAGTGGGCAAAGGATATGAACAGACAGTTCTCAAAAGAAGACATTCATACAGCCAACAGACACATGAAGAAAATGCTCATCATCACTCGCCATCAGAGAAATGCAAATCAAAACCACAATGAGATACCATCTCACACCAGTTAGAATGGCAATCATTAAAATATCAGGAAACAACAGGTGCTGGAGAGGATGCGGAGAAATAGGAACACTTTTACATTGTTGGTGGGACTGTAAAATAGTTCAATCATTGTGGAAAACAGTATGGCGATTCCTCAAGGATCTAGAACTAGAAATACCATTTGACCCAGCCATCCCATTAATGGGTATATACCCAAAGGATTATAAATCATGCTGCTATAAAGACACATGCACACATATGTTTATTGCAGCACTATTCACAATAGCAAAGACTTGGAATCAACTCAAATGTTTATCAGTGACAGACTGGATTAAGAAAATGTGGCACCATGGAATACTATGCAGTCACAAAAAAGGATGAATTCATGTCCTTTGTAGGGACATGAATGCAGCTGGAAACCAACATTCTCAGCAAACTATCGCAAGAACAGAAAACCAAACACTGCATGTTCTCACTCATAGGTGGGAATTGAACAATGAGATCACTTGGACACAGAAAGGGTAACATCACACACAGGGGCCTATTGAGGGGAGGGCAGAGGAGGGAGGGATAGCATTAGGAGATATACCTAATGTAAATGATGAGTTAATGGGTGCAGCACACCAACATGGCACATGTATACTTATGTAACAAACCTGCACATTGTGCACATGTACCCTAGAACTTAAAGTATAATAATAATTACAAAAATAAAATAAAATAAAATGGAAAATATAAAAAAAAGAAAGAAAAGGTAACCAGAAATGAAAAAATGTCAATCACATTGTAATTACGTTTATTTGGGAGGAGATAAAGTTTTGTTAACGAAGCTGTTGGCAAATAAAGTAAAATTTTCTAATGACTTGCATTTTTACTTTATACAAGTGTTAACAAGCATATGAATACAGGTTGATGAGTGTATTTCATCATGTTAAAACCTCTCACTGAAATTTTGCAAAAGCAAGAGAAATTAAAAATAAAGTCCATGGCCACTGTGTTGGCTTACACCTGTAATCCCAGCACTTTGGGAGGCCAGGATGGGTGGATGACCTGATGTCAGTAGTTCAAGACCAGCCTGGCCAACATAGTGAAACCCCATCTTTACTAAAAATACAAAAAAAATTAGATGGGCCTGGTGGTGGGCACCTGTAGTCCCAGCTACTCGGGACGCTGAGAAATGAGGATCACTTGAACCCAGGAGGCAGATGTTGCAGTGACTCGAGATCACTCCACTGCACTCCAGCCCTGGGGGCCAGAGCGAGACTCCCATCTCAAAATAAATAAATTAATTAACTAAATCAAATAAAAATAAATAAGGTCCATAGTATCTCCCATTACCCAGAACAATTACATTAGATGACCATGCTGCCTCGACCTGACAGAACTCCATGTGGGAAATGTTCTGGTGGGAAATTTGTTTAAGTGTTTCTCATTTCCAATACTCATAATAATATCACTGTCTGTCCGAGACAAAATTCCCTGTCTAGTTTTCAAGTTTTGTCATGCTATATTTTGTATTACTAAATTTTTATTGAGAAAAAAGTTGTGTCTGTTCCTTATCCTCCCTTGGCATTTAAATACTGAATAGAAAGGGGAATACAATTACATTTTGGTAGTGGAAGGGATGATTCTAGAAAATATTTCCTAACTAGGGTAACAAATAGTAACTGGTGTAGCAGAAATTGCTTCTGTGTATTAAAGACTTATTCATATTAGGAACATCACTTCTCAAGTGTCGTTATGGATACTTTTTCCCACCAAACTGTGCCAGATAGTCTCGTACTTTCAAACATACATATGCATAACATTTGCTCAGATGCAAGTTTGATAAGAATCACTTAGCAAGCAGTCTGTAAAAGCAATTTAGAAAGAACCAATATGGTACTGTTTGGGTGCATAACTCTATTGGTCTGGTTTAATTTTAGAGAGTATTTTAGTATAATGGATATGCCACATATTCCTGAGTAAAACCTCCATTAAAGATGCCTTGTATTTAGTTGATAATGGAGAGTAAGATATTAAGACTAACTTCCTAGGTCAGAAATTGGAATACAGCTGCTCTCTGCTGCTTATTAACAGTTATATCATATGCCTTAATTAGTATTAAAAATTAGAATTTCTTTTAACATGAGGTAACTGAGAAGCATAACAAGAACATGTCACCAGAAAGCCTTCCATCAACCTCGGTATGGATTTGAGTCCATGAATCCTGGAGAGCAGGACCAGAGTGATGACACATTTGATCAGAAGCATTGACACACAGATGCTGTCACACACTTTCACTTCCAACATCCTGACTAGAATCTTTAGTCTAGAAAATTTCCTCTAATTGAATGAAATCCCTACTTGAAAAAATAACTTTGAACAATGCTACTTCAAAGTATGCTATACAAAACCATCTTAATGATTAAATGAAATACTTTTTAGACAAATTACTTAGAATGCATTGTATGATCAGGCCACAGATGGAAGGCAGATGGAGAAATCAATCAGGTGGGAAACATACAAATGAAGACAATAGTTCCAGATAGTGATGATTTTGATAGGACAGAATAACCTAAGGGTGAAATGATAGCAGTGAGTATGAGGTCCAGCATACCTAGGTGAGGTCATCAAGGATGGGCTCCTCTGAGCAGGGCATATTAGAGAGAGGAGGAGCCAGCAGCATACAGATTTTCAGGAAGAATTTCCAGGGGTTATATAGGGACCAGGTCCTCTAGGGGGCTGTAAGTGAAGGGTGAGAATTTTATCATATGTTTCATGCTTTAGCACTGTAGGGCTATGCTATGAATTTGAGGGCTCAAAAATAGGACTGGAGATCATTTACGAAGCTTCTCAGGAATCTAGGGAAATGATAGACATGACTGTGGCAGCAATGGGGATGGAGTGAATCACGTGCTTCCATTTACACTGCAGGAGCAGCAGCGGCTGTAGATTGGGAGTTGAGCAGTGGGTGGATGAATGTTCTACTCACATATATGAGGCACACAGAGCATTTTTTTATATAAAGGAAAGGGATCAATATGTGTATTTCTTATGCTGGGTTCAAGACACCTATGAAAGCTTCTAGTAGCATTGCCAGGTCAGCAATCTTGAATAAAGGTCAAGAAAGAGAACAGGACTTGAGCTGCTTGTAGTGCTCTGGGCTTTGGAGGTCAAGATGACAGAAAACAATGACAAAGGAGATGAGAAGCCACACCAAATGAGGTAGGAACACCAGTCACATGTGGTGCCCCCCATGCCAGGGGGATTCAGTGCTTCAGGAATGATGGCAATGCCAACCATAGGGAGGGTGCCAGGAGTGACAGTGGCAGAGCCCTGGCGACCTGGAGGAAAGCAGTCTTTGGAGAAAAGGGGGAGCCTCATTGGAATGAATTGAGGAGAATCTTCACAGAGAGCTAGTGGTGACAATGACTATAGACACATTTTAAAATAAGTCTTGAAACAGATAAATATGAAAAATTTATATACACATATATATAGCTAGATGGAATTACAGACTCAGTTTTATTAGCTTGCTTCTTTGCAGAGGAAATAACTCTGTATTTTTGATATTTTAATACTTACTTTTAGAATAATTCATACCTAACTATTATTCAAAAAAATAGATGTGAAACTCATGAAGCAACTCCTCATTGCAGATCAGAGTCAAACAAGAAGCCCACTAATGTGAATTTTGAGCCCTTTTGTAGACTTACTCAAGATGAAACTATAGGGATGAAGCCTGACTTCATTTACTGCCTTACAGAAAAAGTCCTGGCTGTCGGGGAGCCAGGGGGTGTAGAGAAACTCATGCTGACATACTCTGCCTCAGGGATTAGTAACACAAACTGAACTATTTTTCTCACCCAACAAAGTTTAGGGAAAGCAGAAATGATTGTCCCAAAATAAAAAATCTCCTTATTGTCAAATGCACTTTTTGTTTGTATTTTCATATATTTTAGAAAGTAGCAGTTTACTTATTTAAATAATTTAAAATTAGATATATATTTTTGAATAATTAGATATCTATGAATAATAAAAGCTAAATGCATTTAAAGGGAAATAAAATATGCATATGCAAATTCTGATAAAATAGATGACTTGAACTATCTTTGTATAGAATGTTAGGTGGAAACTTGTGGAAATACAGCTAAATATAGATAAATGATTTTGTTAAACTTATTAAGGCGCTTTGGAAAGAAAATTAGAAAAATAAAATGCCTATACTTAATGTTATTTTATATGAGGATAAGGAAATATTTCAACTAAAGAGTATTCAACTTGTGTTTGTGTGTGTGTGTGTGTGTGTGTGAATATGCTTTCAAGTTACTTGGGTAAATGTTTAACAGTGAGAATGCTTGGCCAGGCGTGGTGGCTCACGCCTGTAATCCCAGCACTTTGGGAGGCTGAGGCGGGTGGATCACCAGAGGTCAGGAGTTTGTTACCACCCTGACTAACATGGTGAAACTGCATCTCTACTAAATACAGAAAAATTAGCCAGGCGTGGTGGTGCACGCCTTTAATCAGAGCTACTTGAGAGACTGAGACAAGAGAATCACTTGTACCTGGGACGGGGAGGTGGCAGTGAGCCAAGATCGCACCATTGCACTCCAGCCAGAGCAACAAGAGTGAAACTCAGTCTAAAAATAAAATCAAAAACACACTAACAAACATGCAAAACAAAGTGGGAATTCTGGGTTGAATGGTAAGGTAGACTTACTTATCTAAAAAACTGCCAAACTGTCTTCCACAATGGCTATGTCATATTGCAACCAACAATCAATGTGTGAGGAGTCCTGTGCCTCCACATCCTCACCAGCCATTGATATTGTGAGAGTTTTGTTTAATTTTAGACATTCTAAAACTTAGGTAGTGGCCTTTCAATGTGGTTTAAATTTAGATTTATTTATATTCTTATTTGCCATTAATATGTCTTCTATGGTTAAATGTCTGTTAAAAGTCCTGTGATGATTTTTTTCTTTATTTTTTTCTTGTTGAGTTTTAAGTTTTCTTATACATTCTGTATATAAATTCTTTATCATATATATGATTTGCAAACATTTTCTCTCAGTATACAGTTGTCTTCTTATTCTCTTAACAATGTGTTTCACAGAGCAAAAGTTTAAAGTTTTATAAAGTCCAATTTTTAAACTTTTTTTTTTTTTACCATATATCCTGCTGATGTTGTATTTAAAACCAAAGGCAGGAGTGATTGAATGTAACAAGGATACAGGGAATTTTGAAAGTGATAAAATTCTTCTGCATGATACCTGGGTGGTAGATACATGACTGTATGCACTTGTCAAGAGTCATCTAGTAGATTTGAAAACAAGTCAATTAAAATAATTAACCAGGACGTCAGGGAATGTCAGAATGGAATGCAGACTGAAAAATGAATCAAACTGTATTATAAATGTATAACAAACTTCACTGAAGGTGGTGAGGGAAAAATAAGAGCTGACTTGAGAAACATCAGAAAAAGAACTGCTTTGACTGGAAACTGTAAAGTAAGCTAAAGACAAAATAATTATAGAATTAAAGAATTAATCACTGTACCTTATTTGGGAAACTCTTTTTTTACAGAAATGGAGGTTAGAAATTTTGAAACCACTTTACAAATACACTAGGGTTTGACAAATAAGTAATAAAATATAGGTAATAGGTTACTCTAAAGAGTGACTTTGGAATAGCTAAACCTTGTAGATGCCACCTTAAGCAAATCGATTCAGCATTTTCTCTGTCACAGGAAGAAGCCAGGAGGGATGGTGGGCACTGACTTTGAAGCTCGTGGTTCTGGATTACAACTGGAGGTATTATGAATTTGTTTAATTCAATAACAAATACGGACGGATACATAAATTATATGAGCATGCAGGTTAGGATACACGCATGTGTTCCCTAGCTGTGCACATGCATGGGATCTAGAAGCACTGTAATTTCAGTAACCATAAACGCACTGCACGTGCCATGCCTCAGTTTCCAAATATTACTCTCTAATGAAATGAACCAGGATTTCCTGGAAAAATGGTTGATTCTCTACTTAAGGTAGGGAAAATAGAGGATACGCGTAATGCACATTATAATGCTAGAAAATAGAATAGTGGCAAAAATAGAAGTTAAATAAAGATGAGGTTATATTAAAAGGACATAGGACCCAATGTGAAAGCACTCACAACAGCCAAAGTTTGTACAATTTATTTGAGCAAGAGTATATATAACATAGCGTGTGTGTGTGTGTATATCCTATATAGAGTATGTATATACATACAGACACTATATTAAATATAAAATAAACATACATGAATATGAATTCATACTGGTATAAAATTGATTATGGATATAAATATATGGCACAGGGGAGTCTTCCTTGCAGAGGAATTCCAAATAATATATGTTGATATACCTCCTTTCAAGAAGTGGAGCTGAATATCCCTACTTTTGAGTGTGGGTTGGACTTAGAGACTCACTTTCAAACAATAAACTACATAAAGTGAGAAATAGTAACTTTATTTTTTATTTTTTTATTTTTATTATACTTTAAGTTCTAGGGTACATGTGCACAACATGCAGGTTTGTTACATATGTATACATGTGCCATGTTGGTGTGCTGCACCCATTAACTCATCATTTACATTAGGTATTTCTCCTAATGCTATCCCTCCCCCCTACCCTCTCCCCATAATAGGCCCCGGTGTGTGATGCTCCCTTTCCTGTGTCCAAGTAGAATAGAGATACCCAGCAGGCGCCACTGTAACCAAGTGGGCAAGGTATATGCTACCAGAAATAAGTCCTGACCTTCCTCAAATAATGAAATAAGAAGGATGTTCACCTCTGTGATATTCTTCACAAAAATCTATAAACCTAGCCTAATCATGAAGAAGTATTGAACTAACCAAAATTGAGACCGTCTATAAATCACCTGGCCTATACTGATCACAACTATCAAGGTCATAGAAAGCAAAACACCTGAAAAAAATGCCATCAATTGGAAGAGACCAAGAAAACATGATGACCCAATGCAATGTGGTGTGTTGGATAAAATCTTGGAGTGAAAGAAGATGTTAGTGGAAAAAAGGTAAAGTCTGAATATAAAGCCTATAATTCAGTTCATGGCAATGTGGCAACATTAACCTGTTAATGGTTATGTACTATGTTACACTTAGAATAAAATGGGTGTAGATTATAGAGTTATTCTGTGTACTATACTTACAACTTTTTTCTAACTATGAAATTATTTCAAAGTAAAAATTCAATTGAAATAATTTTAAAATATTTTGTGAAAGAACTAGATTTTCTTTTTACTCCAGATGAATTAATAGACACCAAATTCGCCATCATGCTTGAAATAGAGTTGTAGTATTGCTGCATTTCAAAGCTCAAAATAAAACTGCCTTGATTACAGGCAGTATAGTCCTGTTGTAAAAATGCACAGAGAGATCATAAGAAAAGGATAGAGACTACAAAATTAGACCCATGTTCACATGATCAGTTGGTTTTCATCTAAATTGCATAGGCACTTCATTGAGAAAAGGATTATCTAAAAACAACTGGTAGTAGAACAATTTGATATCTACAGTAAACAAAATTAATTTCAATCAACAATTCAAAAATTAGCTAAAAGTGTATTAGAGAACTAATGTAAAACTTGAAACCACAATAGTTATAGAAAAATAATGGAAGAAAATATTTATGACCTTTGGCTAGGCAAAAAATTTTAAGTTATAACACTATAGAATTAAATAAGAGATAAAATATTCTATAATGTTTAGAAATTCCCAAATATTTGTAAATTAAGCTATGCACAGGAAACCAAAAAATAAATTAGAAGCTATAGATAATTTAAAGATAATACATATTTGTGAGATGAAGCTTAGAAGGAAATGTATAGCCTTAATTTTTTATATTAGCAAGAAGAAAAGGTTAATGATAAAAATATCACCTTTCACTCTATAGGGCCATCTGAAGAAAGATTTAATGTAATTCAAGGTAAGTTGAAGAAAACAAACAACAGAGGTAACAGAAAACCAACATAAGATAGAAATAATAAAGACAAAAGTTGATTGTTTGAAATGATGAATAAAACTACTTAGAATTGTAAAAGAAACAGAAAAATCACAATTTGTCAGAGCATCACCATGAATACTACAGATATAGAAGTGTAAAAAGGAAAAAAATATAAACACTATTCAGTAAAGAAAAAAACGGTAAATGAAAACCTTTATTGAAAAATAGAATCTGCTAAGATTAATACAAAAAGAGGAAATCTGAATAGGCTTATTTTGTTTAAATAAGTGAAATTGAGACTTAAGACTACATCCTTTGTCCCTATACACAAAACACCCCCAGGTACAGCTGGCTTCATTAGTCCACTCTATTAAAAATTCAGGAAACAATTATGCAAAACTTATACAAACTCTTTCACAAAATACAAGGAGAGGAAACATTCCCAATTTGTTGTATGAAATCAATATAGCCCTGAATCCAACACTGACAAGTGCTATAGCGAAATGAAAATGTATTAAAATTATGGACCTATAGCACTTATGATCACGGATGCTAAAATCCTTTCTGAAATATTGTCAGATCTTCTTCAGCAATGCATAAAAGGATAACACACATTAGCCACATAGATTTAGTCCAGAAATCTAAGATTACTTCAAAATATAAAAATCAACATATGCAGTGATCAATATATGACTGATATATATAATGTACATCTATATGTATATATAGTTATATATGTATTACTGTATATAGTTTAATATATAACCTAAAATGTAGATTGGGATATGTGCATGTATTTCCTAGTTTTGCCCATGGACAAGTTGTATCAAGAATAATAGAAATCATTGCTAAAAAGACAAATTAGCCCATTAAAAATGGGCAAGTGCTCTGATCAAGCACTCCAGGTATGCCACTAAAGAAGACGTACAAATTGTGAGTAAGTACATGAAAAGGCGCTGACATTATTATTAATCAAGTAAGTGGACATTAAACCATCTTGGGCTACCATGTCACACCCACTAGAATAACTAAAAGGAGTAAGACTGGCAATACCAAGTGTTGTTAAGAATGTTGAGCAACTGAACTCATAAGCACTGTGTGAAATGTAAAATGGTATAACACTTCCATTTCCAAGAGGAATAAATCAAGTGTTCATAGCAGGTTTTCATATCTAAATTGAAATTGCACAAAATTCTCATGATGAAATGAATAGATAAGCAAATGGTTTTATATTTATGCAATGATTGCTACTCAGCAATACAAAGAATGGAATACTGATTGGTGCAAAAGCAGCTGAATCTCAAGGAAGACTAGACAAAAATAGATATTAATATCTATGGCTGTATGGACACATCTATATGTCTGTATATAGATATTTAGATACATAGCTATAGTAGTATTTAATTTGTTTGCTTTCTAGGTAAATTAAACTATGAAGATGAAAATCAGAAGAGTGACTGTGCCTGAGTGCTACAGAAATGTTCTATATCTTGATCACAGGAGTGGTTACAAAGCTATATAGGTTTGCTAAAACTCATCAAACTGTGTCCTTCGTATATGAGTATTTTATTTTGTTTAAATTATTCCCCAATAGAAACTTATATTTAATGATTACTTGATACTTCTTTAAGGTAAATCTGATTATAAAAATACATATTAGTGTACACAAAATACATATTATTCAACATACAATTAAAAATGTATTCTTTGCATCATTATTATTTTCTTATCAAAAAAGGAAGGAGGTTAAATATTACAGCAGCAAAAGCCTTTAAGAAAATTTTGAATTATGGACTTTCCCCGAGCTTGCAGATAGGGTATTACTGGATGCCAAAATAAAAATGTAATATTTAGGACTTTTCATTGTAAGTCATAAAAATGGAGGTAAAATTCAAGAATTCAGCCAAGGAAACAAAACAATTTACACCTTCTCGAGATTGCTACTGGTGCTTTGTTTACAGCACTGAGACCTTTCCTGTCTTGCACATTCATAGAAATGAAAATAAACAAATCCATAGAATCAAGAATGTTATAAAAGTAGTTACCAAAGCTAGACAGAAGTTAACCTTTTCAAAAATTTCTGAAGAAGTGTTCATTGACAGATAAAAGCAATAAGTGGTTGTTAGTTTTGGGTAAGTTAAATGTATGTTTTCTTTTCTCCAGGGCATTCCTGGCTTATGTCTATTATCCCAGCAAATTATTCATACCTCTTCCTATCACTCTCCCAAGTGACATTATTTGGGTGGCAAATTCCATGATCATCTTAGTTTGGGAGACTTGGTCCCATTGGGACGTCAAGATAGGCACTTTTGGTTCATTTCTTCTGTTAAGCAGTAAAGGGTTCTCTTCCCATTACCAGGTTCAGATTATGACAGATCCATAATATCCAAGGCTTTCTTGATACTTTAATGTCACATGGCTGAAATTTTAGAAAATTCTTGAATTTATATGAAATCTATTCATCTTTCATATATGTAGTCTTATTTTTAGGTTGTCTCTTAGGAAATAAAAAACAGATTGTACTCATGTATAAAGTAGCTTCTTGGGTGGGTTCTCAATACTCTTTAAGTGTAGGAAGACGGCCATCAGAGAGCACTGGGCAGAGTCCCCAGGGATTGACAATACTCAGTGGATGCTATGCCTATGATCACGGAGCACAAACAGGACTTCTATTTAGAATAACAGGGTAATAATATTAACTTCAACTTAATAAAAACAATTTTATATGTGAAATAGGAAATCAAAGTTTGTTGACTTTCAACTATGCAATTATTGAATACCTACAGACATTTTCCTAGATTTCCATGTTGATTTATGTAGCTGGAGTTTATTCTTTTTCTCCGTTGTAATCCACCTTCTGTTGCAATAACACTGCATAATTTGTTTCTCTATTCTTTATTACATCAACATAACTTTTAATTGATTCAATTTTTGCTATGATAAAGATGCTTTGGTGAACAGACATTGTGGTATGTATTGATGCACATGTGTAAGAGGATTTTTACTTTTTAAAGGTATATATCTAGTGATAGGATCGCTGAGACCTTGGATATGGACACCTTTAACTTTAATACATAATACTAGACTATTTTCCACAATTATTGTACCAATTAATGTTCCTACTAGAGTTTACAAACCAGTTGCTCCTCTTAGTCTCAAGCATTTATTGTCTGCGTTTGTTTCTAATTTGATGGTCAAATAACATACTGTGAATGGAATGTGCCTTTGCCTGATAACTGTTAGTGGGCATTGAGTGCTTTTTGATGACGACCGGCCATTTGGTTTTTTTCTCTTCTAAAATGATTGTTCCTATCTTGGGTCCATTTTTATATTGGATTATTTGACTTTTTTCTTTATTGACTTTTAGAAGGTTTTTGACTATTTTAAATATTCCTTTTATTTTCACTTGTAATTGGTTGCAGTTACGTTCTATGAGTTTGTTACTAAACTCTTTACATATCCTATAAACCAGTCTTATTTTCTGTTCACTTGAGGCAATACTTTCAAACATCTAGATTTTACGTTTCCTGGTTTTACCAAAATTCTGCAATATAAATTTTCTTATTCCTATTCTTTGCCTGCTGCTGGCTTAGCACAGGTTTAGGCATTAGCCTTGTAAGCAAGTTACTCATCACACATCTGATTTTAAACTTCCAAAACATTGTTATGTCCTCTCCTGTTCTTTGTAATTATTAATTTGTGTTTTTCTAGTCTCTTTACTGTAATCTCAGTGAGATTTTGGTCAACGGAAAAAGTAAAATGTGAGTCTTCACTATTTTATCATGTTTATATAGAGAATATTTTCACTATTTGACATGTGTATCAAAAAGGGAAATAAAATAGCAGTGATTGTTTTGCAGCTTCAATGAAACTTAGAGTCATATGTGTGTACTTGAGTATTTGATTCACTCAGCAATTGTATTCAGTAGCTGAGCCTAGAGTTTCTATGGCGTGTTCACAGGTATCCTCTCATTCTGTCCTCATTCATTTGGTTCTATATATAATGGAATTTACAGATTCCATACTGTATATAGAGAGAGAGGGAATCACAGTTCAAAAATCTTAATTATCTGTTCTGCAATACCACCAGCAAAGTAGACAAAGAAATTAAATCAAGAATTAAACCAGAATCTACCTGCAGCTCCCTCTCCTATTGAAAAATATGCCCAATTAGCTAAGTTGGGCCCTTACCTGCTAGACTTAAAGTGAGGAATCAACTGGGAGCAATTTTAATTCAGAACAAGAAAACAGTAGCAAACTCTGCATGTTTGATATTTATGCAGGACAACATATTGAGTAATGTGTTTGTTGGTTTTCTAATAAAAGGAGGACATGCTCTTGGGCATTGCACTTAATTTTCTATGCAGTTTGTGTCTCATCTTCTGAGAAAAATTTACTAATCTTTAGGGTTGGAAGAACTATTTCTAGATAATACTCACCTGGAGCCTTATGGAATTGAATACAATTTCTGACACATAAACGTTGTTACAGTAAATTGACTTTCAATAATATCTGAAATTTTTGTGTTAAAGGGGTGATATAAACAATATCTATTCTAATGGTAACTGGTAACTTTTGTTGACTTTTGAGATGCATTTGAAAAGGAAAATGCTATTGCTTTGAAAGAATTACCTCTTTCCAAGAAGAAAACCTCTCAGTTTTCTTAAAGGGTCATATGGATTGCTCAAGATTAGTCCTCATCACTTAGAAGCATGGACATGCTTTCGCTTTTTTGTGCTTTCATTTTATATCACCACTAGGATGGCTTCTAAGATTTACATTTCATTGTGAATAAAATGTAAATAAAATAACATAGTGTGTTAGTAAATTTCCCTGAATAACATGTCATGTGATTTGTGATCTCTCTGAGTCATAATATATTTCTGAAATCTCCCTTAGAAACACTATGCATAGCTAATTATTGCCTTATAATGTATCCTATGGATTTTGAACCTGAAGATATACTCATACTTATATCAGCTTATTTGATACTCACTGAGCTCTTGCAGAAACACAGAATAGCTGTAGTACTCTTTTGGGAGCACAGAACTTGGGCATAGAACATAGAGTGTAAGGTACTTTCTGGAGGAGTTTTGAAAACACTGGACACAAGCCCGGAAGAAGCGTAGGAGTCTGAGAAGTGTGGGGAAAGCGGAGTTCAGGCAGATGCAGCCACCAATGAGAGGGACCACTGCTGCAAAGAGAGGATTTCACATTTAGAGAGTGGCACTTTGGAATAGTAAAATACAGAAGATGATATTGTAATGTCAAGACTTATAGATAGATCATTAAGGACAGTGAATATTATTCTAAATGATACTGACTGTGTCCTGAAGATGATGATGATCTATGAAAGAACTTATTGCTGAAGAGTCACACGATCATATAAGCTGAAAGTTTATGTTTCAAAAAGATGACTTCAGCAGCAGCACATAGAACAAATCAGAGATTTTGTATGGAACACTATATAATCAGTTTTTCATGATTATGGAAATCTAAGCAAGGACAAATAACAGGATAAGGTAAATGAGGCAGAAAGACTTAAGGAAAGTATACAGTTGGGAAATTATTTGGAGATTTTAGTAGAACTTGACCCACTGATTGTATAGGGACAAAGCGCAGGAAGAAATCAATATGAAGTTCAGTTTCGTGGCTTGGGGCGTGGGAGTTGTGATGGTATGATTAATAGATTATATGGGAAGACAGGCATGTCTTTGTGGGGAAAGGCTAACTTTCAGTGTCAATGTGCCGATTCTAGGGACTTTCCAAGAGGACCTGAGAGTTTGTGGTATCTGTATTGTGTGTTGTGTATGTGTATCTGGAGTTCAGAGAAACCTCTGGCCTAAAGATAGAATCAGTGATTGGCCCTTGAGTACCTGAGGTAGTTATAGATTTGAAAGCCCTAGTCTAGTGAGGAGAGCATTCCCACACAAAAGGTATGGAAGAATTAGAAAAAAAAGAAAGAAAGAAAAAAGAAAAAGAAAACAAAAATGAAACACTGAATCAAAGCATCCTGGGTAGCAGCAATATTTAAGGGGCAAAAGGAGAGACCACAAATTAGATTAAGAGATAATTGTCTTTAAAGAAAACACTATTCATTCCGTATTCTGCATTAATAAAGCATATAATCTTAGACAAGCATTCAAAATCCTTCACAACCTGGCCTAAACTGCTTTTATAAGAATGAAAGAGAGGGGAATAATATTTAGGGAAAGAGAAAGAGAAGAGGAATGAGGAAGAGTGAAAGGGAGAAGAAATGCTGTGTGATTTGTGGTTGAATTGAATTATACAGTGACAGCGAAGGTGGAGAGCTTGACTTGACTGCCACTTGCTTGGAAGGACAAAATAAGGAAGTGAGATAGAATTAGTCACCCTGGTTCTTGTCAGAGCAGCTCTGTGAATAACCTGAGAGCAGGAAAATAGTGTCACCAAGCCAATGGGCAAGTGAGGCTGCCCAGAGCGAACTCTGCAGCCCGCTGGCTTTAAGAAAGCACTGGCCAGGTGCGGTGGCTCAAGCCTGTAATCCCAGAACTTTGGGAGATCAAGGCAGGCGTATCGCGAGGTCAGGAGATGGAGACCATCCTGGCTAACACGGTGAAACCCCGTCTCTACTAAAAATATAGACAATTAGCCGGGCGTAGAGGCGGGTTCCTGTAGTCCCAGCTACCCGGGAGGCTGAGGCAGGAGAATGGCGTGAATCCAGGAGGCAGAACTTGCAGTGAGCCGAGATTGAGCCACTGCACTCCAGCCTGGGTGACAGAGCGAGACTCCGTATCAAAAAAAAAAAAAAAAAAAGATTAAATCCTGGCTGGGCGTGGTGGGTCACGCCTGTAATCCCAGCGCTTTGGGAGGCCCAGGCGGAGGGATCACGAGGCAGGAGCTCCAGATCACCTAGCTAATACTGTGAAACCCCGTCTCTACTAATAATACAAAAACATTAGCCGGGCATGGTGGCGGGGCCTGTAGTCTCAGCTACTCGGGAGGCTGAGGCAGGAGAATGGCGTGAACCCGGGAGGCGGTGCTTGCAGTGAGATCTCGCCACTGCACTCCAGCCTGGGGGACAAAGCAAGACTCCGTCTCAACAACAGCAACAACAAAAAGCACCAGTCCCTAGCAAGACTTCATCCTCCATCATGCTTCCCTTCCTTAGCCTGCTGGATCTCCCACTGAGGCACTATCTAATCTAGGACATCAGGATAGGAAGGGGTATTTACATCACATATGTGAAGCTGAATCCTCTGTCCTGATTGACATCAGCCTGGCCATTCCTGGTGATTATGTAGTGACGTGTTCTGCTCCTGTCATCTGCCCTCACTGCTGTTCCTGGAGGTTAACACGCCCCGGCTATTCCAGATTCAGAGCGTGCTCCTCTTACTGGCTCATGGGAGCCTGGACACAGAAACTTTCTCGCATATTCTATAACAAGGCACAGCAGAGATCACCATGAAATCTTTAGGAAGCCTTTCTAAGGGCTCAGAGCAAACAGAAGGGGATGGCATCTGGTGTCATGTGGCTGTTTCCAGGATTCATGGTACAAGTCTTTTCTCATAGAGTTGCTAACTACCTGCTTCCATACCCTAGGTCCCAGTTCACTCTTCAGAAGAGAGGCCTCTCCCTTCACCCTCCAGGGGAGGCCCTTTCTGCTCTGTCAACTCTGTAGATTCCATCAACTGGGAAGAAAGCAACTCTCCTCGACTCAGCCAGTTATTCCACTGCCCTTTATTGAGACAGACTCGTTTCATCCACAGAAACTAAGTCCCATATTCTCTAGTTTTAAATTTTGAAAAATTCTACTTAATCATTACCTATAACCTATTGATTAGAAGATGACTTATCTATGTCCCTTTTACTGTTGCTTCTGAGTATTCCAAAATATAATTTTTCCAAAATTCAAGTCTTCCAGTTAGAATTCCAAGTTTTTTTTAATAGACTAAGTATTACAAATTTCTCTTCAGGTTTTTTTTTTTTTTTTTTTTTTTGACAAAGTCTTGCTTCTGTGCCAGGTGGGAGTGCTGTGGCGCCATCTCGGCTCACTGCAGCCTCCGCCTCCTGGGTTCAAGTGATTCACCTGCCTCAGCCTCCCGAGTAGCTGGGACTTCAGGCGTAGGACACCACGCCGAGATGATTTGTGCATTTTTAGTAGAGATGGGATTTCACCATGTTGGCCAGGATAGTCTCGATCTTCTGACCTCGTGATCCGCCCGCCTTCGCCTCCCAAAGTGCTGGGATTACAGTCATGAGCCACCGCACTCCGCCCAGGAATTATTTTAGTAAAATTAATTTGCTTTTATAATAGATTATTTAAATTGTAGTTTAAAATTCTAAATGCAAACTGACAAGTTTAAGAATTCAAAAAAATCACTTATGTTGAATCCTACCTTTTCAAGATAATGACTACATTTCTACAATTGCTGCCTTTAGCACTGCAAATTATTGAAATGACAGACTGAAATCTACGGGTTTGATCTACCTCTTTTGTTTGCTTTTTCCTCTTGTCTCTCTTCCATTTTAATGTTCCTATTTATCTCAGAGACCCTGATAGAAAGACATAGATTCTTTTTTTTTTTTTTTTTTTGTTCTGTCATCATGGGCCTGCTCAATATGCTTAAACTATGGTCAGAAGTAAAAATGAACAGAAAGCTGATTTTTCACAATGCTTGTCTGAAATGGTTAAGGAGAACAGAACTTTGCTCTGCTGCTATTCAGATGCTTTGCCATGGCTGGTACAGCGTGATGCACAGTTACAAAGAACTTCGCATATGAACATGTTCCGTTCCAGTATGAAATTCTGAAAGGGGATTGCTTTTTTCCAGAGAACTGGCAATTCTCCATTGACAAGCACCAACAGTGGATGACACCGCAAACCTTCTTTACTGGTGCTTATTCATTTAATGCTCTATCAGAAAATCTGACTGAAATGATGGTTTGGTTCTGCAAAATCAAAAGATATTTAAAAGTAGATAGGTTTTTAAGGAGATAATTTTTAGTGAACACATTTTATTTTTTTATTTTTTATTTTTTTGGGTTTAAAATGTAGATTTTAATTTTCTGAATTAATTTTGTTTTGACTTCCAGGATACATGTGGAGGACGTGCATATTTGTTAAATAGGTACACATGTGCCATGGCGGTTTGCTGCACCTATCAGTCCCTCACCTAGGTATTAAGCCCTGTATGCATCTGCTATTTATCCTGATGCTATCCCTCCCCCACTCCCCTAACAGACCCCAGATTGTATTGTTCCCCTCCCTGTGTCCATGTGTTCTCATCATTCAGCTCCCATTTATGAATGAGAACATGTGGTGTTTGGTTTTCTGTGCCTTTGTTAATTTGCTGAGGATAATGGCTTCCAACTCCAACCATGTCCCCACAAAGGACATGATCTCATTTCTTTTTATGGCTGCATAGTGTTCCATGGTATATATGTACCACACTTCCTTCATCCAGTCTATCATTGATTGGCATTTGGGTTGATTCCATGTCTTTGCTATTGTGAACATATATGTGCATGTAGCTTTATAATAGAATAATCTATATTCTAGTTCTAGAGCCTTGAGGAATCACCATACTGTCTTCCACAATGGTTGAACTAATTTGCATTCCCATCAACAGTGTAAAAGCTTTCCTACTTCTCCATAGCATCTGTTGTTTCTTGACTTTTTAATAATCGCCATTCTGACTGGCGTGAGATGCTATCTCATTGTGGTTTTGACATGCATTTATTGGAGATAATATTTTTTTCCAAACAGTTTCCAAACTGTTGACATAAGGGTTGCATATTTTGAAGAGTTACTTCTATTTACACATTCACCGCATGTTTGAGTGTATATTAGGGACTTTGTAGTCTTCTAGGGTCTGTGAATGTAGCAGGGAAATAAAACAAGGGACAAATAGGTAAGTGAAATTTATATTATGACATGCAATATTTTGTATGCACAAAGAGAGTACAAAGCTCAACTGAACACATTTTAAATTACTACGGGATATCTGGTTGCAACTCTCTTTGTGCGTACAAAATATTACATGTCATAATATAAATTTCACTTACCTGTTTGTCCCTTGTTTTATTTCCCTGCTACATTCACAGACCCTAGAAGACTACAAAGTCCCTAATATACACTCAAACATGCAGTGAATGTGTAAATAGAAGTAACTCTTCAAAATATGCAACCCTTATGTCAACAGTTTGGAAACTGTTTGGAAAAAAATATTATCTCCAACTAAGAATTCTATTGCTAAATACTTATTATGCTCCATGGCTTTATTAAATGGCATGACTATACAACATCAGAAGATAAAGTTCATTTTTTTGAATATTACTCTAAACATTATGGTCAAAGAATAAGCCATCCCTTATTTATAGGTTTTTAAATTTGCTTTTAGCATATTTTATGTATGTCATAAATTAAGACAATAGTGACTCTAATCCATATAAACTGTGCTTTCCCCTCCCCAGCAGTAAAAATAATTTTTGTCTCCCACACACACACACACAAATGTTGAGTTTGGTGTCAGGTGTTTATAATATTGGACAGAGCAGTGTTGAGTTCTGCTTTGATGAGCTTCACAGGCATAGCTTTGCTTACTGAAAAGAGAGCAATTGGCTTAATATTGCTCGATTTAATTAAGTGAGGTCAGTTTAACTTAAAGTTTAGTCTCCATCCCCAGCCAGAAATTCCCATTTACCTTGCTCTAGCAAGTTGTCTGAGTGAAGAAAAGATTAATTTTCTATATCACAGTGCAGTCAGTGACAGGAATGAGGCTTTAGCAAACTGATGTATGGATGTACAGAAATTATTTTTTCAAGTAGTGATTTATTCAAGCAAGAATCAGGAAAATGTCAAAGTGTATCCAAAAATTATTTTGTGTCCTGTATACTGATGTTTGCTGTAGAGTTTTTTCATCCTTGTACTCATCTCCAAATAGAGCTTTTATATCTAGAAAGAGTACAATTGACTTAATATTGCTTAACTTAACTAAGTGAAGCAATTAATTTACATCATCGTCAGCCAGGGACACTCATCTACCATGTTCTGCATATTATCTGCTTGAAAATTGCTTCCATTATGGCCATGTCATTTTTATTTTCCTTTTTCAGTGATTTACAACTATAATTTTCAGATTGTTACAGAAACCCTACATTGGAAAACCTTAGTGTTTCCTAAAAATATCAAGATATATGTCTATACATACATTTGTCATATAACCAATAGACATTACTAGTTGAACATAAAGACGCATTGTAACTTAAATGCCATCTAATTATGCTAAATAAAAATATCTTTGAAATTAGGAAAGCAAAAGAGTCTGTTTCTAAACCAACTTTTCCTATATGTCACTCAGGTATTAAATCTAGTATATATAAAACCTTTCATATCACATTCCTTCAAATAACATTGACCTCTATGGACCGTGATTATATGTAATAGTCCTGATAAGAAAGTATATTTGGCCAAGCATGGTGGGTCATGCCTATAATCCCAGCACTTTTTGAGGCCTCAGCAGGCAGATTGCTTGAGCCTATGAGTTTGAGATCAGCCTGAGCAACAGAACAAAACCTCATCTCTACAAAAGAAAACACAAAATACAAAAGTTGGCCAGACATGGTGGCATGTGCCTGTAGTCCCAGCTATTCAGGAAGCTGAGATGGGAGGATCCTGTCAGCCTGGCAGGTTGAGGTTGCAGTGAGTCACGATCACACCGCTGTACTGCAGCCTGGGCAAGTTTGCAAGATTCTGTCTCAAAAAAGAAGGAAGGGAAGGGAAGGGAAGGGAAGGGAGAGGAGGGGAGGGGAGGGGAGGGGAGGGGAGGGGGGGGGGGAGGGAGGAAGGAAGGAAGGGAGGAAGGGAGGAAGGGAGGAAGGGAGGAAGGGAGGAAGGGAGGAAGGAAGGAAGGAAGGGAGGAAGGAAGAAAGGAAGAAAGGAAGAAAGGAAGAAAGGAAGGAAGAAAGGAAGAAAGTAAATTTGTTTCACTCAAGTATTATTTTGAGAGAAATTTAGAAAAGCCATTAATTAGTTTGCATATCATTTTTTCTAATAATT
This sequence comes from Piliocolobus tephrosceles, assembly GCF_002776525.5. Taxonomy (NCBI): domain Eukaryota; kingdom Metazoa; phylum Chordata; class Mammalia; order Primates; family Cercopithecidae; genus Piliocolobus; species Piliocolobus tephrosceles. The sequence continues at coordinate 50,855,639 of NC_045440.1, forward strand.
TAAAAATTACCTTAGATAAGTATTGTTATAAAATACATGATTACTTAATGAAGGAATCTAAATTTGAACTTATAATTTGATGTTATGTGGCTACTTCTTGTGCTTTCTCTTATTAAAATATAAAAATATAATTTAATTACAATTCCCTTAATTTGTATAATAAAACTTAAGCAAGTTAAATGATTTAGTAACCTTTTTCTAAAATGTTTAATATTTCCCAACTTCCTGAAAAAAATCTACACATCTTTAGAAAGGACCATATTTGTGAAAAATTATAATTCCCAACTACTAATTCTATTGCTACATACTTCATACAAACACAAACCACTTTACATTGTTAACATAAAGACAATCAAATGTAAATAAGGCCACAAATTGTAGATATATTATTAAGACCAAATCATTCCATTCCTTTTATTACTGCCATTAAGGAACAATTTGTTCTTTTTGTCTGACAGTAAAGGAAAGAAAATATGTTCCTCTCATCTGAAGATATGCACACAAGAATACATAAACAGAGGATATAGTATAAGATGCATTTTGCTTGTTTTACTTTAGTATAATAGTTGACAAAAACAAAACTTTAACACATATGTGTGTGTATACATGTATATGCATGTGTGTATATATATGTGTCTGTGTATTTATATATGATATAAAGCATATTAATACCATAAGAATCTGTGAATCTATTACCCAATGTAAGAAGTGGAGCATGACAACTGTAGTACACATGATTTTTACTATATTTGTATTTTATTCTATTTTCCTTTAAGAGATAACACTATTTGAAGTTATATTCAACATTTCCTTTACTTTTTAAGTGAAGGGGTGGACGATGATCCTATTATCCTGCCCCTGCACACCTGTGGGCGTTTCTCGTTAGGTGGAACATTAAGGAAAGAAATAAGACACAGAGACAAAGTATAGAGAAAGAAAAAGTGGGCCCAGGGGACCGGCACTCAGCATACAGAGGACCCACACCGGCACCAGCCTCTGAGTTCCCTCAGTATTTATTGATCATTATCTTTACCATCTTAGAAAAAGGGAAGTGGCAGGATAATAGGATCATGGTAGGAAGAAGGTCAGCAATAAGACATGTGAATAAAGATCTCTGTGACATTAGTTTAAGGAAAAGTGCTGCGCCTTAATATGCATATGCAAACATCTCCATAAATCTTTTCAGTGCATAAAGAGCAGCCTTGCGCTAGCAAGTCCCATCTTTCACCCTAAGGCGGTTTTCTCCTTTCTCAATAAACAGAACATACAATCGGGTTTTACACTGAGATGTTCCATTGCCCAGGGACGGGCAGGAGACAGATGCTTTTCTCTATCTCAACTGCCAAGAGGCCTTCTTTCCTCTTGTACTAGTCCTCCTGAGCACAGACCCTTCACGGGTGTCAGGCTGGGGGACGATTAGGTCTTTCCCTTCCCACGAGGCCGTATTTCAGACTATCACATGGGGAGAAACATTGGACAATACCTAGCTTTCCTAGGCAGAGGTCCCTGCGAACTTTGGCAGTGTACGTGTCCCCGGGTACTTGAGATTAAGAGAATGGTGATGACTTTTAACCAGCAAGCTGCCTTCATGCACTTGTTTAACAAAGCACACCCTGCACAGCCCAAAATCCTTTAAACCTTGAATCACCACAGCACATGTCTCTTGCAGGGACAAGGTGGGGGGTAGGGTCACAGATTAACAGCACCTCGACTACAGAACAAAATGGAGTCTCTTATGTCTACTTCTTTCTATATAGACACAGTAACAGTCTGATCTCTCTTTCTTTTCTCCACATTAAGAAACTTTTAAGATTTTAATTAGTTATAATTTCTAGGAAGTTGCAAAGAAACATACAGAGAGATGCTGTGTACCCTTCACTCAGCTTCACCCAAATTTAACATCTTGTGTAACTGCAGTACCTGATTATGAAAAGCAGGAAACTGACCTTGGTACAACCCACAGAGTTATTTGGTTACAGGTGCACTCGTTTGTGTGTATATGTCATTTTATCATATGTATATTTCTGTGAAACTCCCATCACAACTAAGATATTTAACTTATTAAATAATATGCCAGGCAGAGTGATTGTTTCGTATTTTTATATAGATGAGGAGTGTTTTAAAACATTTATTTTCTTTCTGAAACTTTTCCATCTTCGTCACTTACAATTTGTTTTTCTCAGTGATATTTGTATTTGAGGGTTTTCGATGAATAATAATTTCATTGAATAATTACAGTGAATAATAATTTATTTCACAAAAAGACATCATAGCACATGCAGTATGAATTTATCAATATTAAAAGACACTTTGAATAACTGACATCAATAATGTATTTTTAAAACTCACATGTATACTCTTATGTTTTATACTTAAATTTTCCAGTTAAATTCCTGGGTCAAAAATGAAGTTCGACTTCTGCTTCTGACAAAACTGGAGAAGAAGCAGTTTTGCTTCTTCCTCCCACTTAAATGCAACTTAATATCTTGGACATCACATAGGGAAAAACATACAAAGACCTAGAAAGGGAGAGAGAAGACGGCCCACTCTTAGGGAGCTCAGAACTGGGAAGGACATGGTGGCAAGAGCCCTGGTATTTCTTATTTGCCTCATATATTCCGGTTGGATAGAAACTTAAAATCTCTCCTTTCTTCTAGTTCCTTGTTAAGTAATACATTGATTAACCTACCATTTTTAGATTTTTATTTACTTCATTAGCTGTAGTGAACTCTTCTTTGGATTGTCTGTGTTTTGGTTTGAGGTTTTTATTTGATTTCTTCATTTCCCTCACGGTGTTACATTAAAGCCTCTGCAGAGGTCTCAACTAGGAGCCGAGTTTTGTGGCTTGCACTTGTAATCCCAGCTACTTGGGCGGTTGAGGCAGGAGGATCACTGGAGCCAAGGAGTGAGAGGCTGCAGTGAGTTATGCACTGAGTGTTGCACCCACTGCACTCCAGTCTGGATGATAGAGTGAGACCCCATCTGTAAAAAAATAATAATGAAGTGAAAATAAATGGGTAATCGTGGAATTGAGGGTGGTAAATATGTAAACAGAAGACTCATCTAGCTAGACTCATTGAGCTTCCTTTCCCTTTTTGCTCTTCATATTTGCACCTGGGGCTGTAAGAGTGGTACTTTGAACCTTGTATTCTAGTTCTAATGTCCGCTCACCTCTGTGGCTATAGAGACCAGGAGTAGACCGGCCTCAGTGAGGATAGCATGTTGTTCTTTAACTAATGTTCCTACTTTCACACCTCAACATTGGTCCTGTGGTACAAGGTTACATTTTTTTTTAATTCAAGAGGCTTAATGTATATTTATTATTTCATAAATAAAATCCATCAAATACATCTATATAAAATAATAAATAAATGGAGAAAAACAGATTAGTCTAAAATTATTTCACATAAAATAACTAAGGAAACAACCTGTGAAAACACTTAAAGATATGATAATTATTCCAGTGCAATTAACATTATTTTCACACAATATCTAATTCTGAACTCCTTATCATATAAATTTTAAAAAATATGGAATCACATGCATGACATGTGGGGATACAATAATAACAGAGTGAGGCATAAGACTTATCTCGTGTATTGGTTATCTATTGTTGCATAAAAACATGTAGCAAACTTAGTCATTTAAAATAGTACTCCTTTGTTTCCTCATGGTTTCCATAGTTAAAAGTGCAGGCACGACATATGCAGATTGATTCTATGCACAGTCTCACAAGGCTACAATTGTAGTGTCATTCAGGCTGCATTCGCATCTGGAACTCCGGGGTTCTACCAAACTTGTTTAGGTTTGTGGCAGAATTCGGTTCTTTGCATTTCTAGGACTGATGTCCCCACATTCTTGCTGCGTGCTGGCCAAGGGCTGTTCTGGTTCCTACTGGCTGCCTCCTGGAGGACTTGGGTATACAACCATCTCCACAGGGCAGCTTCCCTCTTCCAAAGGCACGGGAGGATCTGTCCCAGCTCAAACCTCTGATCCTTTGTAGGAGCTCCCACCTGATCAAGTCTGGCCACCCAGTATAATCTCCTTCAAACTGATTAACTCAAAATTGGCTAATTTGGGAGATGACAGCCACATAATCCCTCCACTTTTGTCATCTGATAGAATCTCATCACAGGAGTGAAAGCCACAACTGCCACAAGTCCAGTCCACAGCCAAGGAGCATTTTAGGGGCAAGAATCTGGGGGCCATCTGTATTAGTCAGGGTTTTTTAGAGGGACAGGACTAATAGGAAATATATATGTATATTACATATATATATATATATATATATATATATATATATATATATATATAATGGGAGTTTATTAAGTAGTATTAACTCACACAATCACAGTGTCCCACAATAGGCTGCCTGCCAACTGAGGAGCAAGAAAACCAGTTCGAGTCCCAAAGCTGAAGAATCTGGAGTTGGATGCTCAAGGGCAGGAAGCATCTGGCACAGGAGAAAGATGTAGGCTGGGAGACTAAGCCGGTCTAGTCTTTTCATGGTATTCTGCCTGCTTCATATCTTGGCAACACTGGCAGCTGATTAGATTGTGCCCACCCAGATTAAGGGTGGGTCTGCCTTTCCCAGCCCACTGACTCAAATGTTAATCTCCTTTGGCAGCACTCTCAGACACACCCAGGTTCAATACTTTGCATCCTTCAATCCAATCAAGTTGATACTGAGTGTTAACCATCACACCATCCAAGAATTATTCCTAGCACGTCTCAAAAGCTTTACTCTAGTTAAGGGTTCTCAGCTTAGCTATGTTTCAAATTTTGAGGGAGCTTCTTTAAAATGCATATTTATAGGCCTTTATCTGAATCTCATTCAGAATCAGAATTGAACCCTATCTCCTCAGTTATAAATATATTATTATTTTCAATAAACTATAGAAGCAACGCTTATGCAGCCAGCTTCATCACCCTGGGACTTCTGATAACCACTTCTCTATTAAATATAGACATCTCACCTACATTTCATTTATTAAAGTACAGTATTTTCAAAACTACAGTTGAGTTCATGAGGGGCCAAGTATCATAAACGAGATCATTAAAAACTAAATGACAAAGGCAGAAGCATCTCTCTAGCCTCTAGAATTAACAATCTGTTCTTCAAGCCTTCAATGTTTTAAGGGATCAGCCTGCCCCCCAAAATAAAACTGAGTTAATAGCTAAGTTTCATAAAAAAGTTGTCACTTCTTGGCATTAAATCAATAGACTATTCCTCACGATGAAGGCTTTTACATATTGTCACTAATTTAAACTTGGAGTCTCATTCTAAATTTGGATCCAAGTGCTACCTACTGGCAGATGAAATTTTGGGCAGATTACCACATATCCTCTGGTACTCCTTTTGAAGTCAATTTCCCCAAAGTGTATTCCATGGAACTTAATCTTGTGGCATTAGTCATTTGGAAAATATTACCTCACTTCCTCTCTCGATAATTTACAGGGATCTGAGCTATTCCTAGAAATTGACAAGAAAGTGTGGAAAATTGTGTATGATTTAAGTGTAACTAGCAGGCTTGTCTTCCTCATGGGGAAAGTAGATACATTTCAGTGTGTAGATTTCATCACTTCTATTTTTGAATGCTCATAGGACTTATTATTTTTTTTTATTTCTTCATCTAGACTGCTCTCCAGAATGTTGAGATTGCCCGAGAAGTGACCCCAGCAAAAGAAAAATATTGCTCTACCTGAATTCAAGTAAGACCATTACTTTGCAGTAATGTATCATGCGTAAATTAGTGTGAAAAAGTCAACTGTATTTGTCTACACTTCTAAGAGACAATTGTTGTCTTTGATATTAATCTTTTTGAAGCCTCTTTCTCTGTTCTTGAAAATTGACATAGAAAACAAAACCTCTTGTTATGGAAGGAGTAGAAATATTCAGAAATATCTCAATGTTTAATTGCAGTTACACAGCATTTGGATGTGTCTTTCCACAATATTTATTTAAACAGCTGTGTTGATTTGTGTTGTTTCTTTAATAAATACTATTTATAGGAATGAGAAAAATAATTTAGTTTTTCTAAAACACCCTTTATTAGGTGATGGGTCAGTGTCTCCTCATGAAGATGGTAACTGGAGTTATACATTTCAATGAGGTGTGATTTCCTAAGAAGGGTAGACACTCAACAAGGAGGGGGCAGGGGGCAGTGCTTGGCAGAGTGACTATGGACTGTCACGTTCTCTTTTGTTTGTTCAGAGGAATGAGTGAATAAGGTGAAATTAGTACAATGAATCAAATTCCTTCAGGAAGGGAGTGTGTGAGTCAGCATGTATGATGCAGGTGGATCAATGACTTTGTAGTAGAATAAGTGTTAACTTTAGGAAGGAATCATACACTATTTGTTGGAAGGAGGTGAACCTGGCTAGAAAAGGTTAGGATCGAAGTCACTAAATCTGTTTTTATAATAAGCTGTCACAGTATTTTTGACAGCTTATGTCCTGGCAGTCCAAGGACTTATAGTATGGTTTTAGTAAGAATCATCAAACTCACTGATATCTGTTAAGTTTCAATGAGTGCCAGTACTGAAAAGTATATTGTGTGCATATTTATGTATTCAATTTTACTTAAATGTAGTATAGAAGTGACAAGAATCTTTGAGTGTATCATGTGTTATAAAAACCATGAAATTTTATAACTATGTAGCCATGCAGATTGTCTATTATAAGAGATTTCTAGGCTGGGTTTTCAAGGGCTATGGCAAGTTCAGAGGCACTGAGGATTAGGCAATTAGGCCTCAAAGTTGTCCTGTTTGCTACCTATTCTGTTAGGCATGGAAGCCACATTGTGCTATTTCTTGTCGTGGAATGTACATGGGAATGGGTTGCCCATAGACTAATTTCTGTCACCCAATCTGACCCTAAAATTATTCAGGTAGATTTTTAAACAATTATCTTCTTAAAAAATTTTACTTTAAGTTCTGTGATACATGTGCAGAACATACAGTTTTGTTACGTAGGTATACATGTACCATGGTGGTTTGCTGCACCTATCAACCCATCCTCTAGCTTTTAAGCCCCACATGCAGTAAGTATTTGTCCTAATGTTCTCTGTCCCCTTGGCCCCAACTCCAACTCCCAACAGGCCCTGGTGTGTGATGTTCCCCTCCCTGTGTCCACGTGTTCCTGTTATTGAGCTCTCACATGTGAGAACATGTGGTGTTTGGTTTTCTGTTCTTGTGTTAGTTTGCTGAGAATGATGGCTTCCAGCTTCATCCACGTCCCTGCAAAGGACATGAACTCATTCTTTTTTTTATGCCTGCATAGTATTCCATGATGCATATGTACCACATTTTCTCTATGCAATCTATCACTAATGGATGTTTTGGTTGGTTCCAAGTCTTTGCTATTGTGAATAGTGCTGCAATACACATATGTGTGCATGTGTCTCTACAGTAGAATGATATGTAATCCTTTGGGGATACACCCAGTAATGGGATTGTTGGGTCAAATGGTATTTCTGGTTCTAGATCCTTGAAGAATCACCAGACTGTCTTCCACAATGGTTGAACTAATCTACACTCCCACCAACAGTGTAAAAGTGTTAAACAATTATCTTTAAATTAAAGAGTGTATTTTCATCATTCATGTAAACTCAGAAATTTCCAAAGCACATTTTCCACAAAGCAAAAAGAACCCTTTCTAATGCATTATAAATGCCACTATATACCGAAAGTTTTCAAGTTATTTTTCATTGCTAGACCTTTTTTCATAGTTAAATATGTGCTTCACATAAAATCTCATAGGGGAATCCAACAGACAAAAGAGGGAAAAAGAAGCATTTTAATGGAAGCAGCAGTGAGTGATCTAGGACTTGGCTGCTCTGTTACTGTCTTCATTTCTCCTAAATCCATTCCCATTCCCCAAACCTCCAGATTAGATGAATATTAATATTTCTTTGAGTCCTGTGATTCCTTGGTTTTTCAATCCTTAATTTGGAAGCACTTGTGGAAGAATCAATTGAAGGGCACAGAGAGCAAAGGATGGAAACTGAAACTTCCAGAATTATTCTGGGCTAGCCATCAGTGGTCAAGCTGTTGATGTGCAAGAGGGGATCATTTATTCCCTTCTTAGAATTTCCAAGTGTCAGGGGCCGCTCTGCATGCTTTCACACCACTGCTGTGCAAAGATTTCAAAGCATCATGCACAGAAAATCCTGACTAAAGCTCAATAAGAGTACAGGTTACACATGAAGAAATGGCGAAAGGCAGTTGTAAGGAAAATAATGGAAATTCACTTGAGGGCGGCTATTCCCATTCTCAAACCACCTTCTTCTGACAATCCTGAAAAGTGTTAATATTTTGTTATCTTTCAAAAATATGGTTGGATGCATTTCAAGCTGTCCTCTTTCTTCTTAAATATATCTCTTTGCCTTTTCATGTTTAATTCATGCTCATATTTGCCCACATTTAAAGTTAGGTTGACTTCACATTGGAGTTGAAAATAGCCCCAGGAGCATAAGGAACCCTGAGAGCCTTAGTGTCCTCAAGTGTCACAGCTGGGTCCCTGCCCCTTTGTGATCGCCGCCCTCTCTACCTGGCTAGAGACAGCCCCAGGCTTCCTGGGTATTTTTAAAATTACTGTAACATGCAAGGCTGGTTCAACATTCGCAAATCAATCAACATAATCCAGCATATAAACAGAACCAAAGACAAGAACCACATGATTATCTCAATAGATGCAGAAAAGGCTTTTGACAAAATTCAACAGCCCTTCATGCTAAAAACGCTCAA
>NC_045440.1:50864785-50970245 GCF_002776525.5 Piliocolobus tephrosceles
GAAAATGTGGCACATATACACCATGGAATACTATGCAGCCATAAAAATGGATGAGTTTGCGTTCTTTGTAGGGACATGGATGCAGCTGGAAACCATCATTCTTAGCAAACTATCACAAGAAGAGAAAACCAAACACCGCATGTTCTCACTCATAGGTGGGAACTGAACAATGAGTTCACTTGGACTCGGGAAGGGGAACATCACACACTGGGGCCTATCATGGGGAGGGGGGAGGGGGGAGGGATTGCATTGGGGAGTTATACCTGATATAAATGATGAATTGATGGGTGCTGACGAGTTGATGGGTGCAGCACACCAACATGGCACATGTATACATATGTAACAAACCTGCACGTTATGCACATGTACCCTAGAACTTAAAGTATAATAAAAAAAATAAAAAATAAAAAAATAAAATTACTGTAACAAGAGTATAATAAAAATACTTAATATTTTAATACATAGATTTTTTTTTTTTTTTTTTTTTTTTTTTTTTGCTGTTGCTGCTTTTGTGTGCTTTGGGGATGTCTGAGGCCTCTGCCCTTGTACTTCAATTAATCCTTCTGCAGTGGCCTGCCCCTCTTTGTGTCACAAGTTGCAGCTGCTGACAGGACGCAACTTCTATTGGCCCATGTGCCGCCAGAATCATTGTTCAAGTTCTTAGTATTCTTAGGCAAGTTTGTGATTGAAGAATCATTGGCTTCACTCAGAAATCGTCTCTATTTCTAGTGTTGTCTGTCACAGATAAAATGACACCATGATCAAATGCAAGCACGCAATGCATTCAGCCCAGTACTGACTTCATACCCTGGAAAACTTTCTGAATTCATTCTGACTGGGACCCACTGCCCATTTCTCTTCGTTTCCTGGATCTGGCTGCAAAAGCTTCATGTAGGGAAGGCAGGTAAAGTCCCCAGCCAGAGCACTAATAGCAGTGAGGTTCCCCCAGACTGGAAAGAAAACACACTGACTTGCATTTGTTTGCTTGTTTTATGTTTCCAGGAAAGTTATACAAGAGGGAAGAAACTGTAGTTTCTCCTTGTGATCTCAGGATTAACTGTTGTACCACAATGTATAAGGTCCAAATGAACATTTCAGAAAAATTGATCAACTGAAGGGAACATTTCTGTAGCTCCATTTTGTGCATTTCAAAGACTCTCTTAGTTGAGGACAGTCTAGCTACACTTAAAAATATTCCCTTTTATTGTTAGTATTGTCTACCCTAGTGGTATGAGGGGACTTCTGGAAGTTCTCAAGTTCTCAGAATTGCTTTTCCTCATGGGCAGATTAATCTAGGTTGCTTTAGTTTGGTGATTCCATCTCTCCCTGTTCAGTCAAGAGAAGGTGGGACCATGGTGTGCAGGGAAAGGCCATTGGCATCCTCTCAGGACTAACAGTGTGGGCCTGTATTTGTGTCTGTCTGTGAAGCAGAGTCACAGGAAAATCTTTAGGTCACCATCAGACACATTTGGTAATATAAGGTAAAACAAACAAATCTCAAAAATTATTCTCATAAATCTTGTTGTGTTAAATGCTGCTTATACTGTAAAAGCTGCAGAACAGAATTGCAGAAGCTCTGGAGCATGACAGCTGAAATGGTGGAGAGAGGTACTGTCTTCCTGTAAGTGTGGGGCCCTCTTTTTCATATGACTTTCCACATCTGCTCAGTCCTGCCTTCTTTCCAAATTTCAGGAGTTTTCCTTGCCTTCAGGCTGGAATACCCCTAGTGATGGCTCTCACTACCCCATGGTTACCATGTGTCAGCTGCAGTCAGTGACTCATTCCTGAACTTCCCTGCTTGCCTCCCTCTGTCCTGGATGCAAAAGCCAGTCTTCAGTTCAGCCTCAACTATTCCCACGGAGGAGCTGTCACAGCTGTGCAGTGTCTGCTCCAACCCTGCAGGACACACAGAGACCTTGGTTTGCTCAGAGAGGTTGGTTACACCCAGCAAAAAGCTCAGGGGCAAATGTTAAGAGGCAAATATTGACAAATGAAACAGGAGTGGGCTGGCTTCATGGAAACAAAAACTGACGTAGCCTTATAGGGCCCCTCCATACACAGCCCCACACTTAGTTGAATGCTCTGACCTCTTTAACACATGTTTGTTTTAATTTGCATACAGTCATATGAGTGCTTTGTGTTATAGTGCTCTATGGGTCTTGACAAATGCATAATATCATGGAACCATCATTACAGTGTCACACAGAGGAGTTTCACCACCCAAAAATAATCCCTGTGCTTCTCTTATTTAACTCTCCTCATTCCTGAACCCCTGTAAACCACTGATCTTTTCACTGTCTCTACCGTTTTGCCTTTTCCCAATTGTCACATAATTGGAATCCTACAGTAGATAGCCTTTTCAGAATGGTTTCCTTCACTTACCAATATGCATTTTAGATTCATCTATGTCTCTTGGTGGTTTGATAGGTGATTTGTTTCCTAATAATATGCCATTCTGTGGTATACCCGATTTATTTATTCATTCATCTTCTGAAGGCAGTTACAAATAAAGCTGCAGCAAAAATATTCAGACCTTACCTAAGCTTTCAAATCAATGGGTAATGCTTAGTAGCATAACTGCTGCATCAGGTGGTAAGCTCTATAAGGAACGGCAAAGTTGTCTTCCAACATGGCAGAATCATTTGGCATTCTCTTTTTCGCCACTTCTGTCTTCTCCTTCCTCTACCTCTTCCTCTTTCCATTCCTCATTTTCTTCTTCCGGTCTCTTCCTCCTTTTTTTTTTTTTCCCTGTCGCTTTCTGTCTCTCTCCACACACACAAACACACACACACACACACACACACACACACACACGGATACTTTACAAAACTGTGGGAGGTTATCTAACACGTTAGTTTTGAAATTGGGAAAGGCCATTTTAGACAATACAAATGAATACAAATGAATTATAAAGAGAAGATACAATATGAAGTCTCTTCCTCAGGTCTCAGTATTAATTAGTCAATATCTTCCTCTATTTATCTGCAAAATTCAAACTTACAGTTTTCCATGTCTTTCTTCTTGAACTTCCAGGTGTCCATGAATTCTATAACCACCGGCTCTATCAGCCTTCTTATGCATATTCTGTTCGTTATTTTTGTTCTTTATCGTATCAAGATATATAATTGCCTTATCCTATAATCTCACCTTTCTCCCTGATGTTATCTCTGTGTGACATTCTGCCAAAAAGACACACTTTCCCTTACTAAAACGTTTCCTATTTTGATGTAGTCACACTTGCTTATTTTTGCTTTTGCTGCCTGAGATTTCAGTGTCATATTCAAAACAAATTATTACTAAGATCAATATCAAGAAGATTTTTGCCATGTTTTCTTCTACAAATTTTACTGCTTCAGATCTCATGTTTAAATCATCAATTTATTTTGAGTTGATTTTTGTGTGTTATATAAGAGTACAGTTTCATTCTTTTGAGTACTAATTTCCAATTATCCTAATGCTATTGTCTCTTCTTCGTGGCCTTGCCAAAATTAGTTGACTATTTATGCTTGGATTGATTTTTGGACTCTCTACTCTGTTCCATTGGTCTATGTGTCTATTTTTATGCCAGTACCATATTGTTCTTTTTAATGTAGCTTTGTCATGTAATTTGAAATCAGGAAATATGATGCCCCAAACTCTGTTTTCAGTTTTCAAGATCACATTGGTTATTTGAGTCTTTCATGATTCTGTATAACTTTAGAATGTTTTTTCTGTTCCTGTGAAAAATGCCATTGAAATTTTGACTGAGATTGCATTCAGTCTGTACATGGCTTAGGCAGTATTTGACATTTTAAAAATATTTAAACTTTCAATCATAAACATTAGTTATTAAACTAAAAAACATTTGCACAGCAGAGGAAATAATCAACACAATAAAAAGGTAATCTATGGACTCGGAGAGAATATTTGCAAACTATATATCTGATAAGAAGTTAATATGCAAAATACATAAGGAATTCCCACAACTTAAAAGGAAAAATGTAATCTAATTAAAAATGGGCAAAATATATGAATAGACATTTTTCCAAGAAAGACATGCAAATAACCATACATATGCAAAGGCGTTAAACACCACTAATTATCAGGAAAATGCAAATAAAAATCACAGAAAGATATCAATTTATATCTGTTAAGATGGCTATAATAAAAATGACAAGATGTGAGAGGTGTCAGCAAGGGTGTGGAGGGAAGGAAACCCTTGTCCACTGCTGCTGGGAATGTAAATTGGAAGAGTTATTGTGAAAAACTGCATGGAGTTTTCTCAAAATATTAAAAATAGAACTACTGTATGATCCAGCTGTCCTACCGTTGGTTATATACCCATAGAAGGTGAAATCAGCATCTTGTAGAAATACTTGCATTTCCCTGTTCATTGTAGTATTATTCGCAATAGCCAAGATTTGAAAACAACCCTAACTGTTCATAGATGGATGAATGGATAAATAAATTATGGTATATGTACATAATATAATACTATTCAGTCTTAATAAAGGACATACTGACATTTGCAACAACGTTGTTGAGCCTGGAGTGTATTACATTAAGTGAAATAAGCCATAAACAGAAAGACAGATACTGTATTATCTGACTTACATGTGGGATCTTAAGTCAAATACATACAAACACAGAGTGGAATTGTGGTTACTTGGGAGGAGAGGGCATGGAAATAAGGAGATGTGAATCAAAGAGAACAAACTTGAAGTTACATAGGATGAATTAGTCTAGAGATCTATGATACAGCATGAGGACTCTAGTTCATAATACTGTTCTGTACACTGGAAATTTCTGGAGAGAGTGGACTTTAGGTGTGCTTACCATACATACACAAAAGAAAGTAGTGACATATCTTGGAACTAGATAGAAGTAATATTTGCACAATGTTGTGAATTTACTAAATGCCCCTGAGTTATATACTTTAAATAATCAATTTTATTCTATGTGAATTTTACCTCAATGAAAAGAAATGCAAGGAAACATGGGAGAAAACAGACTTCCTATTACACAAAACCCAAACATAAATCCTACCACATTCAACACATTTTTTCTAGGTGGCCCATCCTAAGTATTCATTTTCTATGTTGCTATATAATAGCATTATAGATTATTTTTGTTTGTGTTTCCTAGCAGATTGTGAACTTTTTGTTTTTGTTTGTTTGTTTTATTTTGTTTTGTTTTGAAATAGAGTTTTGCTCTTGTTGCCCAGGCTTAAGTGCAATGGCATGAGTTCGGTTCACTGCAACCTCTGCCTTCCAGGTTCAAGCAATTCTCCTGCCTCAGCCTCCTGAGTAGCAGGGATAACAGATACATGCCACCATGCCTGGCTAATTTTTTTTTATATTTTTAGTAGAGATGGTGTTTCACCATGTTGGCCAGTCTGGTCTCGAACTCCTGGCCTCAGGTGATCAGCCTGTTTTGGCCTCCGAAAGTGCTGGCATCACAGGCATGAGCCACCATGCCCTGCCTGTGAACTCTTGAAGAGAAGTCTTGCATTACTCCATTGCCAAGAGTACTTCTCCCTCCTAGTCACTTCACTCAGCCCTGTCTGAACTGTGCTCTCCAGGCTAGCACTGTTGGTGGTGATTGCTCTGGACCTCACTTTTAGTTGACTTAATCTGACTCATGTCCTATGCTTTTGCACATGCCCCGTCCTTAAAACTCATTTCTGTGTACCTTGTGTGTCTCAGATCCTGCATCTGGATATTTGGACTTGATCTTTGTTTTTATTTTCCTAATGGACTTTATCATAAACTTGACTGTAGTTTTATTCATTGCTTTAATATAATTTCAGCTTCTTGCCTTTCCAAAAACTGCTTCTTCAAAAACAGCCATTTGGCTGGCACTTGCTTCAGTCCTACTTCCATGAATAGGTGGGGAAGCGGGGTCAGCAGAGTTTTTCAGGTGCTATTTCTGGGCTATATATTCTCATTTTATAAATTTAATGGGTGTAACTGGTACTTATAATATTTGTGTTTTCAACAAGTTATTTTGCATATTTAAGGAACAAATTAATACTAGTATAATGGATAATGTGAAAATGTTTAAGGGATTTCATTTTTATTTTTAACTGTGTAATTGCTAGTATGCATAGAAAAATGATGAGAAAATGAAGCAAAATGTAATCTGTTACATTTCTCAGTGATGAATAGTAACATGCATAAAGTTATATGCTTTTGAAATGTGATATTATCTTTTATTTTTTAAAATGTTCAATTTGGGCCTTGCCTCATATTATTTCCTCATATGTAGAAAAAATAAGAAGGAAAATCAATAGTGCAAGAAGGGTCAATTGAACAAGCGAAGAAACAGTTCCCTTGAAAGAAATGTCGTGACAGAATACAAGAATTGTTATGCTATTTAAAAACCAAGCCAGATTTTCAAAATTGTTCTACACTTGTGTGTTACAGTATATAATGTATGAATTCAATGGAGCAAGTTGTGATATCATAATAACAATATAGTATTATTTTCTGTAGCAAGATCAATATGAAGATCTATTTTAGAAGAGTGTCATTTGCAGCATGAGAACCCCAGTCTAAATGCCTATGAGTTGATGAGGCAAAGAATAATGCATATATAATAATGACAACAGTCAATTTTACACCTTTTTAAAAATGAGAATGCACCTACCATATAGATACAGTAGATTCTTTTACTGCCAATTGCACTTCTCCAAAGTTAGATGGTGAGATAATGGCAGATCAACAACTATGTCTTCAGGTTTTTGTCAACGAATCCAAAAATTTTTTTGACAGGACATTAAAACATTTTTATATTGCAGGTATAAATGCTATAAGAAATAAATCTTTAGTTGAGTAAATGTAATTAATAAGCTGAAAGATATAAATATGTACTAGATGCATGTTACTAAATAAAATATATTTTATGTTTATGAGTACATATATCCCAATATATTAGTTATAAAAGTAGCCCTATTTCTAACAGGAAGCATTTTTTCGAGAAAAAGTGTGCTTTGGCACGTGTGTGTGTGTGTGTACACCAGACAACTCTTAAAAGCGACTTCAGATTCTCTTAATTTCATCTTTTTGGTCACTTCTCCCAGCTTCAGCCAATACTGCAGTGGTCAAGTTTCTGGAGTTTGAAACAAATTTATGCAAGCACAAGTGACCAGCTCTTTATCTTAAACCTGCATCCCATATCACTCCCCTTTTTTCTTCTGCCTGGAAATTTCCTATTGAGGTGATGCACCCACAAATGCTATGGAATTAATTGCTCATGAGGCAAATCTCTGACAACCTGGAGACTAGAGCCGATGGATGTGTTATTCTCCCCTTTATCCTCAGAGACACCATCCCAAGATGATGTCACTGATGCCTCATACCAAGTGGTGGCCAACTTTACATTACATCCTCTCATGGTTTGCCCCAACCAACTGTAATGCCTAATCTGACCCATTCTGTCACCTTGCTCCTCCTTGCTTTTCCTGATCTCCACTTCCTCATAAACCACTGCTCCTTTGCCAGGCATTTCATCAGATTGCATTGCTTATTTGCACACCGATGACGTCAACCTGGTCACTCTTGCTCATTTACTCAACGTTTTAGTATTTGACTAACTGTTTCTCTGCACTATTTCTGTAAGTCTTACGCTTCAACATTCACACAGAAGATGAATTCCATACCCTAGCTTTCAGTGCTATGCTGCTTCCCTCTCAGCTATTTGTGCATTTGTCTGCAGGTGCCCATTCCCTAAACTGTATGATTGCCTATGACTGTACCGTCTCCAGAGTCTCCGTTTTATAACTCTATATCCCATTTTTTCAGCCCGCTTACCGTAGTTATGCTATTCCAGGCTAAGCTGAAGACTCCCAGTCCTCAACCCTTTACCTTCAAGTGCCCATAACACGTTATGCCTTAATTCCATCCTTAAAAAATTTAGATTCCATGATACATCAGTATAATCACTACTTACATACCTCCCCAACGTTTTTGCCTTTCTCTCCTTCTTACAACACATCCGAAAAATCTTAACCATAATTAAACTAAATTTCTATCTGCTTCCCCAAGTAGCAAAATATGACTCAGACAAAACATACAACTATGCTGATGAGTTCGCCTTCAACTTGTGACCCCCAAACCTCAGCCCAGTCATGACTCTTGCTTATGAGTCATCATTTGTCTGAATTTGCTGTTTATATCTTTTTTCTCTCCAAACTTTCAACAAATGTCCTTTATTGCTGTATTTAATAACCTTGGCTTGGCTTTACTACTATAGCAGCATTAAGAACAAAATTATTTATCTATTAAGAAAAACTACCAAACTAGCTGCATTTATTCCCATAACCCTTCTTACTATGAAGAAATGTATATGCTCCCATCTTAGCCAAAAATCCTTCACTTTTACATTGGATTCCATTTTTTTCCCACCTGCTTAAGGACTCTGCTCCTGAAATTGTATCTTACTTATTCAAGTATCAACAGTTTGTCTCTCTCTGCTCTATTTGTCTATTTCCATTAGAATACAAATATGGTTACATATTTTTCTTTCTATTTTTTCTTTGTTTTTAGATGGAGTCTTACTCTGTCACCCAGGCTGGACTGCAGTGGTGCGATCTCGACTCACTGCAACCTCTGCCTCCCAGGTTGAACCGATTTTCCTGCCTCAGCCTCCTGAGGAACTGGGATTACAGGTGGTACACACCACCATGCCCAGCTAATTTTTGTATTTTTAGTAGAGACGAGGTTTCACCATGATGGTCAGGCTGGTCTCCAACTCCTGACCTCATGATCTGCCCACCTCGGCCTCCCAAAGTGCTGGGAGTACAGGTGTGAGTCACCATGCCCAACCTACATCTTAAAATTAAAAACAAAATCCCTCCTTTAACTCCACTTATTTCGGTAGCTTCAGCCTGAAATGTCTGTTCTCTGCAATCTCAATCTCTTCTACGTAGTTGTAATTATGGCATGTTTTCAAATCTTCACATTTTAGTTACCTTTGAAACTATTACAAATAGGTTTTAACTCAGCATTCCACTGAAACGGTTCTTAGCAAACAGGCCAAGGGAAATTTAATATGTTTCTCAGTGAGTTTACTTCTGACTTGAAATGTCTCTTCTTCATGCCTCATTCATGGGATGTTATTCAAATTCCTTTTTAATGGTTAAACAATATATATTAGAGCCCTGAATGTAAAAACATAAGGATTGGTATATTTTTGAGGGAAAAAAATTAAAATGTCCTTAGTTCAGTATTAAATATCCTTTTTGTGGTACTTAAGTATTATTGACTTTGTAAATGACAATTATTTATTACTGTGAAGATTCTCAATGTTTTTATAATATAAAATTATGATTGTTCTTTTTTAACAAAACAAAGAAAAATTTGAGTTTCTCCTTATTCAAGGTTACACTTTCTGACATTGATTCCTCTGAAGATGACAAATGCCTTAATAAGGTAACAGAGTTTTATAATATGCTTAGAAAATAGAATCAGATTGATATGGTTTGTGTCTGTGTCCTCACCCAAATATCACCTTGAATTGCAATAATCCCCACATATCAAGGGCAGGACCAGGTGAAGATAATTGAATCAAGGGGGCATTTTCCCCCATTCTGTTCTCATGATAATGACTAAGTTTCTTAAGATCTGATGGTCTTATAAGCATCTGGCACATCCCCTGCTGGCACTCATTCTCTTTCCTGCCCCCTGTGAAGAGGTACCTTCTGCCATGATTGTAAGTTTCCTGAGGTTTCCCCAGCCTTGTGGAACTATGAGTCAATGAAACCCTTTTTCTTTATAACTTATCCAGTCACAGGCAGTTATTTACAGCAGTGAGTGTGAGAATGGACTAATACACATGTTGTGTTAAAAATAGTCCAAAGAAATATTGCTTAGGTCAAAACCTGATGCTATCATTTACTAGCTGTGACTCATTTGACAGTTTCTTAAACTCTCTGAGTAAGTTCCCATATAGACCATAATGCTATGATGAGCATAAATGTATACGTGAAAAGTGCTTAATGTCATGTTTATCAGACAATATAAGCAAATAATATACGTTAATTGGTTAACAAAAATCACACTTTCGTGACTTTAAAGTTCACTAATCATTGTGGAAAACATTCTTTTTTTTTCTGTTTCCTCATCAAACTTTTATCTGTTAATTTATATTTCTATGAATTCATAGTTTTCTATATTATACCATGGAAGGTAACACAGTACTATTTTTTTATTTTATTTTGTTTATTTATTTATTTTACTTTAACTTCCAAGATACATGTGCCAACAGTGTAAAAAAGGTTCCTATCTCTCCACAGCCTCAATAACATATATTGTTTCTTGAATTTTTAATAATCACCCTTCTGACTGATGTGAGATGGTATCTCACTACGGTTTTGATTTGCATGTCTCTAATGATCAGTGATAATGAGCTTTTTTTCATATGTTTATTGGCGCATAAATGTCTTTTTTTTTTTTTTTTTTTTGAGAAGTATCTGTTCATATCCTTTTACCACTTTTTGAGGGGGCGGTTTTGTTTGTTTTGTTTTGTCTGTAAATTTGTTTAAGTTCCTTGTAGATTGTAGATATTATCCCTTTGTCAGATGGGTAGATTGCAAACATTTTCTCCCATTCTGTAAGTTGCCTGTTTACTCTGATGCTGGTTTCTTTTGCTGTGCAGAAGCTCTTTAGTTTAATTAGATCCCATTTGTCAATTTTGGCTTTTATTGCAATTACTTTTGGCATTTTTGTCTTGAAGTCTTTGCCCATGCCTATTTCCTGAATGGTATTGCCTATGTTTTCTTCTAGGGTTTTTATGGTTTGGGGTTTTACATTTAAGTCTTTAATCCATCTTGAATTAATTTTTGTATAAGGTATGAGGAAGGGATCCAGTTTCAGCCCAAAGTAATTTATAGATTCAATGCTATTTCCATCAAACTGCGATTGATATTCTTCACAGAATTAGAAAAATCTATTTTAAATTTCATATGGAACCAAAAAAGAGCTCATATAGCCAAGACAATCCTAAGCCAAAAGAACAAAGCTGGAGGCACCCTGCTACCTGACTTCAAAGTCTGCTACAAGGCTACAGCAACCAAAACAGCAAGGTACTGGTGCCAAAACAGACATATAGACCAATGGAACAGAACAGAGCCCTCAGAAATAACACCACACATCTACAACAATCTGGTTTTCAACAAAGCTGACAAAAACGAGCAATGGGGAAAAGATTCCCAATTTAAGAAATGGTGCTAGGAAAGCTGACTAGCCATATGCAGAAAGCTGAAACTGGAAAATGTTACACTTATGTTTTTGTTTTAGTTTTACAGTATCTTTGTTAAATAGATTATAATCTTGGGCCTATTTTATAGCTTATAGAATTAAAAAAATTAAGAAATATCAAACGTACAAAGCCATACATATATAAACTCTGGGTGCTATTGCTTTGGAGTTTTCATGAGCATAAACCTATTGTCACATTTCATTTGCTCTGAGATGAGGTCCATGGTCAGAAACAATGCTAAGTACAATGCCATGATATTTGAAAGGGCATTGTATAAGTTCATGGATGGTAATTTTGCAAAATCTCTGTAATCAGGTAAAGCAAATCAATACCTGTAGTGAGTAAGTATTCCACTAAGAACAAAGTTCTGCCCTTCCATGATGGAAGTGGCCCAGTGAAAACAACCAGGCAGCCGGCTGATCACCCAGGAAATGGTTCAATGTTAGCAGAGGCTGTATCCAAATCAGCCCAGGTGAGTGGAGGTCAGTGTTTTTCAGCACATACGTATTCTGCATCACTGCCACCTTAGCCACTTTGTCACCAGCTGATACTTGGATATGATTGTAATGGCTGGGGAATGAGACTGGTTGTCATCAACAGAACAGGGCATTCTATTTTCATCATTAAAGTATTGGTCTACTGAAACCACTTGTTGACAATCATTCACAAAGGACACCAATATTTTTATATTCTATGACCATTCAGTGAGGTCTACCCACATGCTCCTTCCCTAGACCTCCTTGTCACCAATATTCCAATCACGTTTCTTCAAATAGTGAACCATACAGCCAAGCCATTGGCTTCAGCTCATGAATCATTATAGTCCCCCATCTTTGGCTCTCTCTCCTCCCAGGCAAAATGAACAACGAGGTGCACTCATCCACGTTCTGTCCACTGGGAGGATTTTCCTTTGCAATTGTCATCAGGAAGACCCTGTAGGTGTGGGGCTGCAGCATTGCAGCTGCCCATCTCAGATGGTACCTGCATATCATGTAGATCCATTCACAAACTAAGCAAGAGTTTTTTCACCCTTAGATCGTCATAGGGTACTCTAATGAGGCTTTAGGTACGAGCTGAGAGAGAAAAAAAGCAGTGTAGCAGGAGTAGGAGCCATACACATTTGGGACACCTCTTCATGTAACTTACCTGTGCCTTCAAGGTGTACCTGAGTCCAATCTGGTAAATATCACTTCCATTTGACAATGGAGTACTGTGGTGCACACCTAACTGTGACTATTGGGGGCAAACAATACATAGTTCACAGTGAACTATATATTAAGTCCCTGTAGTAGACCAAAATCTGTGTCTCGAAAGCAGAGTAGACATTCACCAAGGATAGTAAGGCCTTGAGCCCAAATTCTAAAGGTCTGCACTGACTCACCTGTAGCATCCCTCTCTGCCACTGACACTTCAAGTTTCCTGAGGTCTACTCGATCATGAAACCCAAGAGGCACAGCAGATTGCATAGCAGCCTGGATCTGTTCAGAGCCCTTTTGTGTTCTGAGTGTCACCCAGCATTGGCAACTTTTGAGTCACTTGGTAAATGGGCCAGAGAAGCATACCCTAACAAGGTACACACTTCCTCCATAATCCATGGAGGCCTCACAGGAATAGCACAAAGGTGGAAAAACAGCAACTTAACCCTTACCTAGGAAAGGATATTTTGACAATCTCCAGGCCACTGGGCCTTGGAAATTTTGAAAGACACATAATTAAGCCATCAGAGATATTATGAATTTAAGGATGAAATTCATGGAATGGAAATACAGTACTTTTTTATTTTTATTCTATGCAATTGTTTATGTTTTTTGAGTAGTCTTAGATATCATAGAGCAGTGATTCTCAAAAGTGAGCATACAATGGAATCACCTGTATATCTTGTTAAAACTCAGGTTGCTAGGCCCTAACACCAGCGTTTCTGATTCAGTAGATGTGGGATGGGAAGGAGCCTATGGTTTGCAATTCTGAGTTCCCAGGTGATGCTCATGCAGGGACCACATTGTGCAAACTACTAGATGGAGAAAGAAGTGGATGATTTACGGTAGAAAGCAAGTTATAAGTTGGCTGTAATATCATTTTTCACTGATAACTCTCTGTTTTGTTTCTGAATTTGTTCTGTGAGTAAAGGGCTATGACTCTGTGTAAAAGGGAATTTAACAACATTCAAACTCCGAGTACCAAGTCTGCTGTAAGACCACACAGACCTCTGCATCAAGCCTCCTTGTATCTAGGTGCTACATGGCATTTACACAGCAGAAGAGAACATTTAATACATTTCAGAAGAGATAAACAATTTAGGATAAATATAATATTTTAGGCATGAAATATAGTGTTTTCAAAAAATTATAAAAATGGAGATGATTTTCACTTGATTTCAGTAGCACATCTAATAATTTAACTTTTTTGAATTCTAATTCTAAATTCCAATCTAAGTTAAATTCTGATTAAGTTAATTCTTCTCTAGAGCACATTTGAGTGAAGATTATTTTGTGAACAATGGGAAGACAATCATTTGTGTTATAGACATTCCCTATTTTCTGTTTGAATGTTGATTACTCATAAGAGTCATTTGGTAGCTTTCATTCATTTGTTAATCCATTAAATAAGTATGTACTGAATACCTGCTATATACTAGGTTCTGTACTAAGCACTGGAATTCAAAGATGAATACAGTATAATTCAGCCTTTAAGGAGCTCACAGTTTAATGTTTTGTAACTGAATCTTCTAAGAGGAAGGCCACCATTCTTCTTGATTCTTTCTAGAAAAATATTATATTTCATAGAATATGATGTTTCGTGCAAAATGCAGCTGTTAACCATATTTTTACAGTCATTGCCTCCCTGGCTTGAGGAGAACAGTCAGAACAAAAGGAGATAATTTTATATTCCATGTTTTCTGCTTTTAAGATTATAATTCAGATTTATTTTCACTCAATGTGTCCAATTTAAGTTTATTGTTGATAACATTGATAACATCAGTAAGGTTATGGCTTTGCAATCAGTTTGAAATGAATAGCTCCAGTTGATTTAAATGTTTTCTCTTTGAGAAAAAATAGTAATGAATAGGTCATAACTAATTAGCATGCCATAAATCACACTGGTGTTCTTTTCTACTTGAAAACCTGAGAAAGGTATAGTAACAGAAAACACTCTCTCTTTCTCTTTAAGTGTTTGTCACTACCTTTTAGAGGTAAATTATTTCAATAAAGCTTCTTGCACACACTTGCAGAAACTTTGAAAGCCATTTTACTACTTCCTGTTGATAAACACAGCAAGATGCTCCACATATCACAGAGGTGACATGCTTGGTCATTTGGGGGTGAATAGTGGAACTGGTTCCCTGTGAGGAAGCAGCCACCTGTTCACTGTTTCAGTAGGTGAAGCAAAACAACTAGAGCATATGAAGGAACAAGGTGGAATGACAAGACAATAAGAATAAATTGGGCTTAGATAGAATGGTGCAATTATGCTACAAACAGCCTGCCTTTCATTGCCATAAATTATGCTGGGTTGTATTTTCTGGATAAACACTTTGCTATTTTTTCTTTCACTGGTCTTCTTTTTACATTTTACCATTCGGAATTCTCAATTTTCATCAGTCTTGCCATATATCATAATTACACAGTCTTCTGAAAGCTCCAAAGTTTATGAGACTTTTATGTCAAATATATTAGGCTAGGCTTTTGTTTCTTTGTTCTTTATATTATGCTGTGGTGTTTCTGGGATAAAAGCCTCTCCAACCTCACTCTAAGCATTACACAGAGCCATTTGGTAATGGTAATAAAACTAAGATTTTATTCTAACAGATTTTTATTCTTTTTTCAGTTTATCAGAAGCAATATTGAAGGGCAAAAGGAGAACAATGCTTGGCAAATCATTGCTAATTTTGAAATATTGAGTTATCAGCATAGGATGCTCTAATATACCAGGTGAATCAGTAGTGTTCCATTGATTCACAACGGCACTACTGTAAATAGCTCAGCAAATTATTTACCTCACGTTCTTTGGTTAATCAGCTGAAATTTATGTTGAGAAACCATCCTCTAATATAAAATTATGAGGGGAAACTGTTTTTTTTTTAAATTAAACTTTAAATTATATTATACATGTGTAGAACATGCAGGTTTGTTACATAGGTATCTATGTGCCATGCTGGTTTGCTGAACCTGTCAACCCGTCATCTAGGTTTTAAGCCCTGCATGTATTAGGTTTTTGTCCTAATGCTCTACCTCTCCTTGCTCCTCACCCCCGACAGGCTCCGGTGTGTGTTGTTCCCCTCCCTTGTCCATGTGAGGAATGTGTTCTTGAGATGAGACTAGTGATACCAATCACCATTGAATATTTGTCCTCTCAGTATATTGTCTCAGTTAGCCTATTTATGATAGGACAAGAAAAGGAGAATTTCATCATCAAGAACTCAAAAGTAAATGGAATAAAAACAAAGATAAATAGCTGGGGCCTAATTAAACTAAAGAGCTTTTGCACAGCAAAAGAGAATTTCCAAATGTCACCATATTGTCTTTACCTTTCTATGTTTACTGGACTTCATGGAGTCAGAGAAGCCACAGAGAAGGCTTCAGTGTAGCCTGATTTATTGAGAGCCCTGGAGTGTCTAGTGGGCATCCCACCCTGAGTGCAGTGCAAGAAAGTCAAATCTCCAAAAAACTTTTTTTGTTGTTTTGTTGTTTGTTTTGTTGTATCTCTTTAAAAAAGAACAAAACCAGAAGCAGCTTGGATTTATCAAATTCTACTGGCCTGGGATGTTGGAGTCTCTGGCTCAACAACTCATCTGCTTTTTAGGTTTGAGAAATTTACTTGTTTTCTTTGGTCTTTAGTTTTTTCATCTGTGAAATAAGGAAGTTAGGCCCATTTTGTTGTTACGCTCTCATGTAACATTTCCCTGATCATTACTGATGTTGAGCATTTTTTTCATATATTTGTTGGCCATTTGTGTATCTTACTTTAAGAATTGTCTATTCATGTCCTTAGCCTACACTTTGATTGGATTGTTTGTTCTTTTCTTACTGATTTGTTTGAGTTTGTTGTAGATTGTGGATATTAGTCCTTTGTCAGATATATAGGTTGTGATGATTTTTCTCCCACTCTGTGGGTTATCTGTTTATTCTGCTGACTGTTCCTTTTGCTGCACAAAAGCTCTTTAGTTTAAATAGGTCCCAGCTATTTATCTTTGTTTTTATTGCATTTGCTTTTGGGTTCTTGGTCATGAAATCTTTGCCTAAGCCAATGTCTAGAAGGATTTTGCCAATGTTATTTTCTGTAATTTTTATAGTTCCAGGTCTTAGGTTTAAGTCCTTAATCCATCTTAAGTTGATTTTTGTGTAAGGTGAGGGATGAGGATCCAGTTTCCTTCTCCTACATGTGGCTAGCCAATTATCCCAGCACCATTTGTTGAAAAGGGTGTCCTTTCCCTGTTTTATGTTTTTGTTTGCTTTGTCGAAGATCAGTTGACTGTAAGTATTTGTGTTTATTTCTGGATTCTCTATTCTGTTTCATTAGTCTGTGTGCCTTTTTTTATACCAGTGCCATGCTGTTTGGGTGACTATGGCCTTATCGTTTAGTTTGAAATCAGGTAGTGTGATGCCTCCAGATTTGTTCTTGTTGCTTAGTCTTGCTTTGGCTGTGTGGGCTCATTTTTTTGATCCATATGAATTTTAGAATTATTTTTTCTACTTCTGTGTAGAATGATGGTGTTATTTTGATGGGGATTGCATTAAATTTGTAAATTACTTTTGGCGGTATGGTCATTTTCACAGTATTTTTTCTACTTATCCATGAGCATGGGATGTGTTTCCATTTGTTTGTGTCATCTATGATTTATTTCAGCAGTGTTTTGTAGTTTTACTTGTAGAGGTCTTTTGGCTCCTTAGGTATATACCCAAGTTGTTTTTTGTTTTTTGTTTTTTTGCTTTTGCAGCTATTGTAAAAGGGGTTGAGTTCTTGATTTGATTCTCCACTTGGTCACTGTTAGTATATAGAAGAGCTACT
This sequence comes from Piliocolobus tephrosceles, assembly GCF_002776525.5. NCBI lineage: Eukaryota > Metazoa > Chordata > Mammalia > Primates > Cercopithecidae > Piliocolobus > Piliocolobus tephrosceles. The sequence continues at coordinate 50,882,030 of NC_045440.1, forward strand.
GATTTGTGTACATTAATGTTGTATCTGAAAACTTTGCTGAATGTTTTTATCAGTTCTAGGAGCTTTCTGGAGGAGTCCTTTGTGTTTTCAAGGTGAACGATCATATCAACATCAAACAGTGACAGTTTGACTTCCTCTTTGCCAATGTGGATGTCCTTTACTCTTTCTCTTGTCTGATTGCTCTGGCTAGGATTTCTAATACTTTGTTGAAGAGGAGTAGTGAGAGTATGCATTCTTGTCTTCTTCCAGTTCTCAGAGGGAATGCTTTCAACATTTCCGCATTCAATATTATGTTGGCTGTGGGTGTGTGCTAGATGGCTTTCATTACCTTAAGGTATGTTCCTTTTATGCTGATTTTGCTGAGAGTTTTAATCATAAAGAGATGCTGGATTTTGTCAAATGCTTTTTCTGCATCTATTGAGATGATCATGTGATTTTTATTTTTAATTCTGTTTATGTGGTGTACCACATTTATTGATTTGTGTATATTAAACCATCCCTGCATCTCTGGTATGAAAACCACTTGATCATAATGGGCCATCTTTTTGATATGTTGTTGGATTCGGTTAGCTAGTATTTTTTTAAGGATATTAGCATCTATATTCATCAAGGATATCAGTCTACAGTTTTCTTTTTGGTTATGTCCTTTCCTGTTTTTGGCATTAGGGTGCTGCTGGCTCCATAAGTTGAATTAGGGAGGATTCCTTCTTTCTCTGTCTTGTGGAATACTGTTCAAAAAGGATTGGTACCAATTCTTATTTGAATGTCTGGTAGAATTCTGCTGTGAATCCATCTGGTCCTGGACATGTTTTGCTGGTAATTTTTAAATTACCATTTCCAATCTCCCTGCTTGTTATTGGTCTGTTCAGCGTATCTAATTCTTCTTGATTAAACTAGGAGGGTATATTTTTCCAGAAATTTACTCATCTATTCTAGGTTTTCTAGTTTATGTGTGTATAGGTGTTCATAGTAGCCTTGAATGATCTTTTGTATTCCAGTGGTGGCAGTTGTAATATCTCCTGTTTCATTTCTCAGTGAGGTTATTTGGATTTTCTCTCTTCTTTTCTTGGTTAGTCTTGCTAATGGTCTATCAATTTTATTTATCTTTTCAAAGAAGCAGTTTTCTGGTTCATTTATTTTTTGTACTTTTTTTGGTTTCAATTTCATTTAGTTCTGCTCTGATCTTGGTAATTTCCTTTCTTCTGCTGGGTTTGGGTTTGGATTATTCTTGTTTCTCTAGTTCCTTGAGATATGACCTTAGAATGTCAGTTTGTGCTCCTCCAGTTTTTTGATGTAGGCACTTAGAACTATGAACTTTCCTCTTAGCACTGCCTTTGCTTTAGCCCAGAGGTTTTGATAGATTGTGTCATTATTGTCATTCAGTTTGAAGAATTTTTTTATTTCACTCTTGATTTCGTTTTTGACCCAGAAGATGACGCTTTCCAGAAAGCATCAGCTGTAGTAGTGTACAAAGGGACAGGTGGTGGATGGGGCCCTGGAACTCCCAAGATTATATGCCCTTTGTCTTCCGCTACCAGGTTGGATAGGGAAGGACCATCAGGTGGGGACAGGGCTAGGCATCACTGAGATCAGACACTCCTTGAGCGGGTCTTGCTGTGGCTGCTGTGGGGGATGCAAGTGAGGTTCCCAGGTCACTGGAGTTGTGCGCCTGGAGGATTATGGCTGCCTCTGCTAAGTCATGCAGGTTGTCAGGGAAGTGGGGGGAAAGCCAGTAGTCACAGGCCTCGCCCAGCTCCCATGCAAACTGAAGGGCTGGTCTCAATTCCACCATGTATCTTGCAACAGCCCCAAGTCTGTTTCCAAGCAGAGGGCATGGTGGACTTGAAAACTTGCCCTGGGATACCTGCCTTCCAACTGCGAAAGAAAAGGGCTTGGTTCTTCCCCGCCTGTAAAGTCTGCACACCAGATTTGCACCTTCCCCTGATTTCTGGCCAGGAGGTTTCTTGCCCTCTTCAAATTGTTACAAAACTCAGCTAGAGATTCCCTTCTCCCTGTGGAGTTATACCTCCTGCTCCTCTGGTCACCCTCCCAATGGATCCCTGTCGTGCCAGGCAAGGATGGCCTGCTAGGAGATGCAGCAAGCCTTTCTGCTGCTTCCTCTACCTCTGTATTTCACTTTGCTATCTAAATTGACTCAGCTCCAGGTAAAGTCAGAAACATCTCCCACAAACAGACTTTCAGCTTCTCCAATGGGAGTGTGTGTTCTGGAGAGAAGGATCTCCCTTTCCCACTTCTGCATTTGTATATGGGGTGTCTTCTGGGTCCTACAGGAGCAGTTCATTTCTTTCAGAAGGTCTGTGTGTCCTCTCAGGGTTGCTGGTTTGCTCTTGCAGTCTATCTGGAGCTAAAATTCACAATGCGAGCTTCCTCAAGCTGTTCTGTCTGGAACTGCAATCTAGTCCTGCCTCCGGTCCTCCACGATAATGACTCTTGAGATCGGATTTTAATATCAATAATTTTCATGGGGAGCTTTATGCATCCAAACATATGAAAGTGACTTAACTGGAGTAAATTTCAGGAATTACTTGGGCTCAATATAAAAATTATCCTTTTATGTAATGTCCTTAGTCTGTTTCACACTGCTGAAGTTGATGGGATTTTCCCAGGAAATCACTGCTGTGTAAAGTCTAATGATGCTCTATCTGAGTTGACCAGTATCCATTAGAGTTTTTGACCTAGTGTCAAGGCACAAGCACTTAAATAATTGTCAGAATGCCTGGACAGAAGACCTTGATTTGCCATTTTATAGCTAGCAACTGGTATCTGGTAATCCATGCAACTGTCTCAGAATTAACAAGTACATGAGATTCTTATGAAAGACCAATGAAACGATTTGTGAAAACTGCAATGCATAATGAATAACCATGATTATTAAGGATAAATTTAGAATATTTGTAGAAGTTGCCTTTAAACTCTCTTTTTCTCTTCTCTAAGCCATGTTTACTCTCTTTACAGCAAGTGTGGATGGTTAAAGGATCTCTCTCTCTCATTTGTTTTGGATTATTTGGATCAAAGAATTGTCTGCTTTCTTTTTTAATTTCATTCTACACAGAAGAGTACTCTTCATAGAAGAGCAAGGAGAAAAGTTGTTTGGGGCGAGTTGGCAAGTAGATGTGAAAATTCTTGATGCTTTAAAAGTAGCATATAGGCTGGGAGTGGTGGCTCATGCTTGTAATCTCAGAACGTTGGGAAGCTGAGACCGGTGGATCACCTGAGGTCAGGAGTTCGAGATCAGCCTGGCCAACAAGCTGAAACTCCATCCCTACTAAAAATACAAAAAAAAAAAAAAAATAGCTGGGCATAGTGACGCTCACCTGTAATTCCAACTACTCAGGAGGCTGAGGCAGGAATGTCTCTTGAACCTGGGAGGCGGAAGTTACAGTGAGCTGAGATCATGCCATTGAACTCCAGCCTTAGTGACAGAGCGAGACTCTGTCTCAAAATAAAGAAAGAAAGAAAAAATTAAAAGTAGCACACACAGAAAGAAAACAGTAATTTTCTAAATAAAAGATACCACTTTGCTACTACTTGGTTTATTTTCTTGAAGAATAGGAATTGGAAAAGTATTGAAATTTAGCAAAAAATATTGTTATTTATTTCTATATTTATTTTTTTCTTTATGGTCTTGACTTGCAAATAGTTGAATTAATCATATTATTTGGTCTATGGAAAACATCATCACTGGCTTATGCAAGGCCTGCCTGATTATACATTTATGTGTATGTGTGAATATGTAATATGTACATAGAGATATATACATTCAAATACATTCTTGTAAGCAGTATTTCTGTTGTCTGTTTATGTACATTTTATGATTGCATAGGTTATTGTGTTCTAATGCTTTCTTATTTTATTGTACTTTTGCTCAGCATTTTTTAAAACTTGTCTCTGTTAATATGTGCACCTTGTCTCTATCTTGCAATTTCTCAGTATTGTTCTCCAGAGATAGACTTTGAGATTGCGTCTAGGGCCTTGTCATCACAGGATAACACCAGGATAAATATCCTTGCATATTTTCCCTTGTGTGAGAATATCTTCAGCATATGTATCTATGATCTGACTTTCTAAGATTTGCACATGCTTAAATTTTGTATTGCCAGATTACTGTCCAGAGTGGCAAGCTACGTGATTACTAAAAATAAGGATATTCTACTTTATCATTTTACCTTGCACACTGAGGTTTTTGATACATCTAGTTTCAAACTTGGAACATGGTATTATGCAGGGATACAGTTTTATCATGTTTCCCTAGTAGTAAAACATGTCCTAGTACCACCTTCTAAATCATCTATTTTTCCCGTTGGTTTTAGTGGCATATTTATTATATTTTCAGTTGCCTGTTATACATTGACCATTCTTAAATCTCTCTCTTGTGTTCTATTGGTTTCCACTTCCCTACCAATGTTATTATATTTATTTCCATACTTTGCAGTTTATCTGCACGTTTGTCTTCTTTTCAGAATGAGCCCCATATCAGAGAGCAGCCTGTGCCCAGAGCACAGGTGAAGTCTTCCATTTACAGTCCCTCAGCAGGTACATCCCAGGCCAGTGACTTGACTTTAGACTCAGAAAAAAAAAAAAAAAAAAAAAAAAAAAAAAAAAAAAAAAAAAACAGCATCTGACTGGGAGGGATCCAGCTGGGAGAAAGCAGTCTCTCAGATTGAATCTACTGTCTCTGAAGGTGGGAGTGGGGAGAAGGGAAATAAATGCCCTTTGGCGACTCATCCTGCTAATAGCTGTTTTTCCTGCCCTGGTTTTATCATGCTCCACCATCAGTTTGAGTTGCTGATTTCCCTGTAAATAGGATAGGCAATCATTTTACAAGGCAATATGGGGCAAGTAAATCCTGAAGTAGAAGATTTTCTCCAGCCCTGACACAGTCCTCAGGCAGCTACAGAGCCCACTCTGCTCCTCAAATCTACAGGGCTCTGCAAGTCCTGATGATTTACCTTTGTGACAGGTGACAGACACTCAGGAAGTTCATAATAGAAAAGGAGGCAGAGCAATGAACATCAGCAGCAAAGTGCAGTAAAGCATCCATTTCTTTTTTTAAATGTCATACTTTCTTTTAATTAACAACTTGATGCCTTGTAGAATTTTTAGTTTCAGAAGATAGCAAGAACAGCTATGAATGCTACAATTCAAGGAATCACAGTGTATCTCCACGATCATTTTTCTGTACCATCCAGTATACTATGATCTTGGATTTTTTTTTGGCATCACAATCATGAGGATGTTCAAGTCTTTTAGTAGAGTATCACCAGTATGAAAGGAAGGGACTTCAAAGCTAAAATGCCTGAATTAAAGTCCTACTTCCAGTGCTTGTTAAATGTGATCCTGGGTACATTAGTTTTATTTTTGGTGAAAGTTATAAATGAAATGCTTACACAGGGAATTCGTACTGAATATGGTTAGCATTATCTCACCTGGTAAGTCAGGAACAAAAGTAATGTCATCAGGCTCAGATTTGGAATGCATTCTCTGGGATGAAGACAGTGGAAGATAGTTTCTTCTATTCTGTAAACATTTTTATTGTTCTTTGCAGTTTTTTTTTTTTTTTTTTTTTTTTTTATCACAGTTTTTTTTGGTTAGACAAAACTATTTAAACACAACTGATCAGGACCTTACTTTCTTTTTTTTTTTTTTTTTTGAGATGAAGTTTCACTCTTGCTGCCCAGGCTAGAGTGCAGTGGCGTGATCTCGACTCACTGCAACTTCTGCCTCCCCAGTTCAAGTGATTCTTCTGCCTCAGCCCCACCAAGAAGCTGGCATTACAGGTGTCCACCACCACACCTGGCTAATTTTTGTATTTTTAGTAGAGACAGTGTTTCACTATGTTGGCCAGGCTGGCCTCAAACCCTTGACCTCAGGTGATCCGCCTCCTCAGCCTCCCAAAGTGCTGGGATTACAAGTGTGAGCCACTGCGCCTGGCAGGACTTAACTTCTAATGTGGTCATAAAAAGCAAATCAACCAATAAGGAGTTGAGTCCAAAATTCTGTTGAAGCAATTCTGAGAAATATGAGGCAGGACAAGCAGACCCTACTTGTGAGTACAGATTCTAGGAAATCATGACGACGCTGAGTGCAGGTCGTCAGCTGCCCTGTTTTGGTGCATGGCTGCCTTATCGTCAGGATGGTATGGAACCTGGTAGATGTAGGGTGCGAGTCAGCCAACAGCTGTTCCAGTCTCCCCGTGGGCCTTCTCTTAGCAGAGAGTGCAAAACATCGAGTTCCCAGACTTCTTGCATGTGGTTTCACTTTCATCAGTGACTTGATTTGTAGGGAATATTGATTCTGAAGTGAATGACATGGATAAGGAAACAAAATTAGGGAACCTGTATTGTGGGTGTGGATTTTAGCAAGCATTTGGGGACTAATAGAATGATAGGCAAGGAGTGCAATTAGCTATTTTAATCATTCCTCCAACAAATTGGTTTTTCTTTTGAGAGCCTGAATAATATAAATGCTTACCTTCATGTACCTACCTGGTTGTTTTAGAAAGGTGTATGCGACATAATTACAGCAAATATTTTCTTAGCCCCTGCTTCATGCCAGACACTGTACTAAACACTTTGCATACAATGACTCACTGAATCCTCAAACAATCCTATGAATTAATTTCCATTATTATCTCCACTTTATGCTGAAAAAACAAGTCATCAAAATGAAAATAATTTTCCAAGGATCGCATTGAGCAAGTGCTGGAAGTGGAAGTGGGACTTTATCTCAGGCAGTTTAGCTTTGAAATCTCCTCATTTATCTCCTGAAGATTATGACATCAGAAAATCCAAGGTTACAATGACTTGGGCTGTGGAGAAAGTAAATGATCAAAGAAACACACTTTGATTCCTTGGGTTGTAGCATTAATACTCAAAACTCAATCCCCAGGCTTGGGATAAAATGAAAAGTGTAGCAAGCAGAAATCCTCTCTGTGTGGAAAGATGTGTACTTGTAATTCTCTGCTTTCTTTTAAAATCTGTCCTGTTCCATCTAGGCACTTACTGAACAAAATGCCATCTACACCAGGGAAGCCCTTCCTCAACTCTAGTCAATTTAGTCACCAGAAGCACAAGAGGAGCAAGGATTGAAAGCATTTGAGCAAGTATACCTCAACTGATGACAGACACTAGAAAGGCAATTTCAGAATGAATCGCGGTAAATGAAAACCAAATAGACCTCTGTGAAGGGAAGGGGAATGATCCATGCAATATTTTATACATGTATTAATGATATTTGCAGTAAACTAGGGCTAAAAAAAAGTAGAACAAACCAACAAAATCCTCTAAGTATAAAAAAATACATTTGATGTAAATAAATTGTTGACTTTGCTCTTCACACTTGCTACCACTGTGAATCCAGTGTACAAATCTTAATTTATTCCCCTAAATCAAAGGAGGGGCTCATTCATTGTCTTTTGATTTTTTATTTTAAGCATTAAAACTTTCTGTAGCATCATGGCTTGCTTTGAGGTATACTGATGGAATACTTCATGAAAAAAGCAACATATCATCAACTCCTTCTCAAGATTAAAAACTAGAAGTTTAAAGGATGTAACATACATTTTATAGCCATGCGCCCAGGATCAGACAATTAATAATGAAGTTTAAGGTTTTTTCATTTATCTGTAATTCACAGGAATTTAAGTGATATTTTACTGTAATAATGTAACTGAAATCTCTCTTTTTCCTAAGAAAATTGAATTCCTTTCACTGTAATTTTTAAATAGAATTTAATATTTAAAACAGTTTTAGATTTAAAGAAAAACTGAAAAGATAGCACAAAGAGTTTCCGCACATTCAACACAAAGTTTTCTGTATTATTAACATCTTCTATTAGTACTGGGTATTTGTTACAACTAATGAACCAATATTAATATGTCATTGCTAACTAAAGTCTATGGCGCATTTTTAAAATTTATTTAATTTTTGTGGAGCACTTTCTTCCTTTCTAGCACTAGATGATTCTCCATGATCATCTTGTTTGCTTTCTGAGTTCTAGAATTAGCCATTTCTCTAAGGAGCCTTGGTTTCTTTTATTGAACACTTATATTAGAAATCAGGAACTGGGTGTTATATGTCTTGATGTCCTTTTTCTTTAGACAATCTCAGCAAACGTGTGTATACTCATTGGCTTTAAACAGATGTTTATAAATATTTTTGTATATATCCAGTTGTAGCTATATTGAGCTAAACATGAGTTGACACTAATGACCTCAACTCTCTAATCTATCACCACCTGAATCATTTAGCTGCTGCTTCTGGTCTATCAATTTTTTACTTCAATAGTTAGAAACTTGGCTCCCACCACCAAGCAGCCATTTACTGATGTATTGAATTCTAGAATACAAGTATAGCAGTATGAGAATTTTTAACCCATGTCTCCATGGGCAACACCTTTATCAACTATGACACCGTTCTTATGAGAGTTCTTTTTGCCTTTAGCCTTATAGATACTCCTTCTTTCCAGAGTTACTTAGGTCAGCACCTTTTCTTCCCAACCCCATCACTGAGGTTGTTTTATACATTTGTAATAGAGTTAGATTCTCTTATCATGGCCCGAATTATTTCCTGGGATACCCAATCTTCTTTTTCTTAATTTGCATGTATTAATTTTCACGTTATGTTCTGTAATTTCTATGGTTTTTGAAAAATGGATGGGATCATGTATCCATAATTACATATCATACAACACAGTGTTAATGTTCTAAATAATCTCCTGTGCTTTCTTCCTCTACTCTCCTGTCCTCCTCTCTTTCTCTGATCTCTCTTGGAATTGCTGCTCTTTGTATCATCTGTATGTCTTTGGTTTTCCAAAGTGTGATATAGTTGAAAGCATACAGTATGTTGCCTTTTTACACTGATTCTTTCACTTAGCAATATACAGTGTTTCCTCAGTGCCCTTTTATGTCTTGATAGTGCATTTCTTTTTGCTGCTGAATACTGTTCTATTGCACAGATGACCCACATTTTTTTTATCCATTTGCTTATTAAAGGACATTTTGATATTTTCCAATTTTTGGCAGCAGTGAATAAGTTGACATAAACAATTATGTGCAGTATTATCTATGGAAATAAGTTTTCAGTTAATTTGTGTAACAGAGTTAAAGTAAATTTACCGTTGTTCCTCTAAAAGTAAGCATTCCCTCACCTCCCATTCATGGCTTCTTGCAAGACTTTCTCTTTGTGTTGTTTTTGTACAATTTGAAAATGTTACATGTAGGTGAGTTTGTTTATTTATTTATTCATTTATTTATATTTATTTTTCTATTTATCCTGCTCTGTGTTCTCTATGTATTCTGGTTTTTAGTTTTGAGTATCGTTAATTTTGGAAAGATCTCAATGACTATTACTTCAAATATTTCTCGGTTTTGTCTCCTTTTTCTTCTGATATTGTCATTACAGATATATGACAGCTTTGAAACTGTCCCGAAGTTCTTGGGTACTTCTTGTTCCTCCTCCTTATTCTCTTATTTTTCTCCTTCTTCCTCTTCTTTATATATTTTTTGCTTTTTGCATTTCAGTTGGGAAGTTCCTGTTTACGTGCCTTCAATCTCACTCTTTCTTTTCTTTGCCATGTCTAGGATTCTGGTGAATCCATCAAAGGGATATTTCTATTTCAGAGTTTTTCAATTCTAGCATTTTCGTTGAATTTTTCTTAGAGTTTCTGTTTACATTACCCATCTGTTCTTCCATGCTGACCACTTTTTCCAGAAGTGTTAACTTTATGGCTCCAGCAGCCCATCCTCCAGGTAAGACAATCTCAGCTGTTTCTCTGTATTCACCTGTCTTTGCAGATTTCAAGTGACAGTTTGCCCTGAGACTTCAGTTCTTTAATGGGCCTAAAAGAAGTCACTAACTTTCAACGCGTTCATATTTTTTTCTTGTTGTAAGGATAGGAGTAGATATTTCTAAGACTTTTTGCACATCAGAACAGAAAGAAATCTACTGCATTTTTTTTTTTTTTTTTAATAGCAGCTTTTAGGCTCCTTACTTTGTGGTTTTACTTTGTGTGCAGAAAACCATGCAGTAAAAACGTGAAATGTATACCTTTTATTTGAGCATTTGTAATGGTTCTTAGGAGCTGAAATTGAAGCTCAGTTTTGTATTAATACAAAAATTCATCCATTGTACTATCATTGTCATGCTATGTGGTAGAATTAAATATCTGTGTGTGTGTGTCTGTGTGTGTGTGTGTTCGTAATAAAATCTTATTGTATTTGTATTGAAGAATAACATAAGACTTTTAGTTTAAATATAAGAATGTAGGATGACTAGAAATAACTCTGCAATGTCAACACTTTTTTTTTGTAGCAAATTTATAATTTTTCAATCTAAAAGTTTTGTTGTTATTGATGAGCTCTGTGAAGGGCAGCTCTGCTTTTGTGACCTGTCAGTTTTACAAGGTGATACAAAATGCATAAGGATACCCCCTGGAAAAATTTAGTAGATACATTTTGTATACAGACATACAATTCAGTGTAAATTCAACAATTTAGTAATGGGATGGAAAAGCAAAGAGGAATGTTTGATTTCCTCACGTTTTGGTGGCTAATAGACTAGCCATATGCCTTATAGCCCTCTGAAGATATGTGCCAGGTAAGATTTATTTTCTCAAGAGAAGAACTTTCAATTATTTTTCTATTTAATATTATCTCCACTCTACCTAGGTCTGTACTAGATGTACAGTATATATCTTTTTTTTGTCCAGTAAATATGGCACTGAAATAAATTGTAGTCAACACTCGGTATCTGGGCATGAATTATTCTCCAAGTACATTATCTTGATCATGCTTTTCTGTATTTTCCTTGCCAATGTGTCTGTCCCTTGCCAGACAATATTTGTCTGACCTAGATATCTTCCAAATAAACTACAAGTTCATTTTGTATAGCATATTAATCTAGGAATGGTGTAAATGTAAATTTGTTGAAAATACATCTTTGAAAATAAATTTATTTAATTTTAAAGTAAGATTTTTTTTTTTTACTATACTTTAAGTTCTAGGGTACATGTGCAAAATGTTCAGGTTTGTTACATATGTATACATGTGCATATTGGTGTGCTGCACTCATTAACTCATCATTTACATTAGGTATACCTCCTAATACTATCCCTCCCCCCTCCCCCACCCCATGACAGGCCCCGGTGTGTGATGTTCCCCTTCCTGTGTCCATGTGTTCACATTGTTCAGTTCCCACCTATGAGTGAGAACATGCGGTGTTTGGTTTTCTGTCCTTGTGATAGTTTGCTCAGAATGATGGTTTCCAGCTTCATCCATGTCCCTACAAAAGACATGAACTCATCCTTTTTTTATGGCTGCGTAGTATTCCGTGGTGTATATGTGCCACATTTTCTTCATCCAGTCTATCACTGATGGACATTTGGGTTGGTTCCAAGTCTTTGTTATTGTGAATAGTGCCACAATAAATATACGTGTACATGTATCTTTATATGAAGCTCAGTTTCCTATTAATACAAAAGTTCATCCATTGTACTATCATTGTCATGCTGTGTGGGAGAATTAAATGTGTCTGTGTGTGTGTGTGTGTTCATAATAAAATCTTATTATATTTGTATTGAAAAATGATGGAAGACTTTTAGTTTAAAAGTAAGAATGTAGGATGACTAGAAATAACTCTGCAATGTCAACGCATTTTTTGTAGAAAATTTATAATCTTTCAAACTAGAAGTTTTGTTGTTATAGATGAGTTCTGTAAAGGGCACAAAATAATATTTTGGGTATATACCCCCTACACTATAATCCTTTGGGTATATACCCTATACACTATAATCCTTTGGGTATATACCTAGTAATGGGATGGCTGGGTCAAATGGTATTTCTAGTTCTAGATCCTTGAGGAATCGCCACACTGTCTTCCACAATGGTTGAACTAGTTTACAGTCCCACCAACAGTGTGAAAGTGTTCCTATTTATCCACATCCTCTTCAGCACCTGTTGTTTCCTGACTTTTTAATGATCACCATTCTAAGTGGTGTGAGATGGTATCTCATTGTGGTTTTGATTTACATTTCTCTGATGGCCAGTGATGATGAGCATTTTTTCATGTGTCTGTTGGCTGCATAAATGTCTTCTTTTGAGAAGTATCTGCTTATATCCTTTGCCCACTTTTTGATGGGGTTCTTTGATATTTTTCTTGTAAATTTGTTTAGGTTCTTTGTAGATTCTGGATATTAGCCCTTTGTCAGATGGGTAGATAGTAAAAATTTTCTCCCATTCTGTACATTGCCTGTTCACTCTGATGGTAGTTTCTTTTGCTGTGCAGAAGCTCTTTAGTTTAATTAGATCCCATTTGTCAATTTTGGCTTTTGTTGCCATTTCTTTTGGTATTTTAGTCATGAGGTCCTTGCCCATGCCTATGTCCTGAATGTTTTGTCTAGGTTTTCTTCTAGGGTTTTTATAGGTTTAGGTCTAACATTTAAGTCTTTAATCCATCTTGAATTAATTTTTGTATAAGGTATAAAAAGGGATCCAGTTTTGGTTTCATATGTAGATATGGCTAGCCAGTTTTCCCAGCACCATTTATTACATAGGGAATCCTTTCCCCATTTCTTGTTTTTGTCAGGTTTGTCAAAGATCAGATGGTTGTAGATGTGTGATATTATTTCCGAGGGCTCTATTCTGTTCCATTGGTCTATATCTCTGTTTTGGTACCAATACCTTGCTGTTTTGGTTACTGTAGCCTTGTAGTATAGTTTGAAGTCAGGAAGCGTGATGCCTCCAGCTTTGTTCTTTGGCTTAGGATTGTCTTGGCAATGTGGGTTCTTTTTTGGTTCCATATGAACTTTAAAGTCATGTTTTCTTTCCAAGTCTGTGAAGAAAGTCATTGGTAGATTAATGGGGATCGCATTGAATGTATAAATTACCTTGAGCAGTATGGTCATTTTTACAATATTGATTCTTCCTATCCATGAACATGGAACGTTCTTCCATTTGTTTGTGTCCTCTTTTACTTCATTGAGTAGTGGTTTGTAGTTCTTCTAGAAGAGGTCCTTCACATCCTTTGTAAGTTGGATTCCTAGGTATTTTATTCTCTCTGAAGCAATTGTGAATGGGAGTTCACTCATAATTTGGCTCTCTGTTTGTCTGTTATTGGTGTATAGGAATGCTTGTGATTTTTGCACATTGATTTTGTGTCCTGAGACGTTGCTGAAGTAGCTTATCAGTTTAAGGAGATTTTGGGGTGAGATGATGGGGTTTTCCAAATATACAGTCATGTCATCTGCAAACAGGGACAATGTGACTTCCCCTTTTCCTAATTTAATAGCCTTTATTTCTTTCTCCTCTCGAATTGCCATTGTCAGAACTTCCAACACTATGTTGAATAGGAGTGGTGAGAGAGGGGATCCTTGTCTTGTGCCAGTTTTCAAAGGGAATGCTTCCAGTTTTTGCCCATTCAGTATGATATTGGCTGTGGGTTTGTCATAAATAACTCTTATACTTTGAGATATGTCCCATCAATACCTAGTTTATTGAGAGTTTTTAGCATGAAGCGCTGTTGAATTTTGTCAAAGGCCTTTTCTGCATCTATTGAGATAATCATGTGGTTTTGTCTTTGGTTCTGTTTATCTGATGGATTGCATTTCTCAATTTGTGTATATTGAATCAGCCTTGCATGTCAGGGATGAAGCCAACTTGATCATGGTGTATATGCTTTTTGATGTGCTGTTGGATTCGGTTTGCCAGTATTTTATTGAGGCTTTTTGCATCAATGTTCATCGGGGATATTGGTTGAAAATTCTCTTTTGTGTGTGTGTGTGTCTCTAGTTTCTGCCAGGCTTTTGTATCAGGATGATGTTGGCCTCATAAAATGAGTTAGAGAGGGTTTGCTCTTTTTCTATTGATTGGAATAGTTTCAGAAGGAATGGTACTAACTACTCTTTGTACCTCTGGTAGAATTTGGCTGTGAATCCATCTGGTCCTGTACTCTTTTTGGTTGGTAAGCTATTAATTATTGCCTCAATTTCGGAGCCTGTTATTGGTCCATTCAGGGATTCAACTTCTTCTTCTTTTAGTCTTGGGAGGGTTTTGTGTCCAGGAATTTATCCATTTCTTCTAGATTTTCTAATTTATTTGCATTGAGGTGTTTATAGTATTCTCTGATGGTAGTTTGTATTTCTGTGGGATCGGTGGTGATAACCCCTTTATTATTTTTTATTGTGTCTATTTGATTTTTCTCTCTTTCCTTCTTTATTAATCTTGCTAGAGGTCTATCAGTTTTGTTGATCTTTTCAAAAAACCAGCTCCTGGATTCATAGATTTTTTTTTTTGAAGGGATTTTGTGTCTCTGTCTCCTTCAGTTCTGCTCTGATCTTAGTTATTTCTTGCCTTCTGTTAGCTTTTGAACGTGTTTGCTCTTGCTTCTGTAGTTCTTTTAATTGTGATGTTAGGGTGTCAATTTTAGATCTTCCCTGCTTTCTCTTGTGGGCATTTAGTGCTATAAATTTCCCTCTACACACTGCTTTAAATGTATCCCAGAGATTCTGGTATGTTGTGTCTTTGTTCTCCTTGGCTTCAAAGAATGTCTTTATTTCTGCCTTCATTTTGTTATGTACCCAGTAGTCATTCAGGAGCAGGTTGTTCAGTTTCCATGTAGTTAAGTGGTTTTGAATGAGTTTCTTAATCCTGAGTTCTAGTTTGATTGCACTGTGGTCTGAGAGACAGTTTGTTATAATTTCTGTTCTTTTACATTTGCTGAGGAGTGCTTTACTTCCAACTATGTGGTCAATTTTGGAATAAGTGTGATGTGGTGCTGAGAAGAATGTATATTCTGTTGATTTGGGGTGGAGAATTCTGTAGATGTCTATTAGGTCCACTTGGTGCAGAGCTGAGTTCAATTCCTGGATATCCTTGTTAACTTTCTGTCTCATTGATCTGTCTAATGTTGACAGTGGAGTGTTAAAGTCTCCCATTATTATTGTGTGGGAGTCTAAGACTCTTTGTAGGTCTCTAAGGACTTGCTTTATGAATCTGGGTGCTCCTGTATTAGGTGCATATATATTTAGGATAGTTAGCTCTTCTTGTTGAAATGATGCCTTTACCATTATGTAATGACCTTCTTTGTCTCTTTTGATCTTTACTGGTTTCAAGTCTGTTTTATCAGAGACTAGGATTGCAACCCTCACTTGTTTTTGTTTTCCATTTGCTTGGTAGATCTTCCTTCATTCCTTTATTTTGAACCTATGTGTGGTGAGATGGGTCTGTCTGCATGTGAGATGGGTCTTCTGAATACAGCACACTGATGGGTCCTGACTCTTTATCCAGTTTGCCAATCTGTGTCTTTTAATTGGAGCATTTAGCCCATTTACATTTGTGATTAATATTGTTATTTGTGAATTTGTTTCCATCATTATGATGTTAGCTGGTTATTTTGCTCATTAGTCAATGCAGTTTCTTCCTAGCATTGATGGTCTTTATAATTTGGCATGTTTTTGTAGTGGCTGGTATCTGTTGTTCCTTTCTATGTTCAGTGCTTCCTTCAGGAGCTCTTGTACGGCAGGTCTGGTGGTGACACAATCTCTCAGCATTTCCAAGATGGCCAAATGGGAACAACTGCAGTCTACAGCTCCCAGCATGAGCAAAGCAAAAGATGGGTGATTTCTTTATTTCCACATGAGGTACCAGGTTCATCTCACAGGGACTTGTCAGACAGTGGGTGCAGCCCACAGAGCAGGGTGGGACATTACCTCACCCAGGAAGCACAGGGGGTCAAGGAATTCCCTTTCCTAGCCAAAGGAAGCCATGACAGATGGTACCTGGAAAATCAGGACACTCCCACCCTAATACTGAGGTTCTCCAATGGTCTTAGCAAACAGCACATCAGGAGATTATATCCCACATCTGGCTTGGAGGGTCCCATGCCCATGGAAGCTCACTCACTGCTAGCACAGCAGTCTGAGATCAAACTGCAAGGCGGCAGCAAGGCTGTGAGAGGGGTGTCCACCATTCCTGAGGCCTGAGTAGGTAAACAAAAGGGCCAGAAAGCTCGAACTGGGTGGAGCCCACTACAACTCAAGGAGGCCTGCATGCTTCTGTAGACTCCACCTCTGGGGGCAGGGCATAGCTGAACAAAAGGCAGCAGAAACTTCTGCAGATGTAAATGTCCCTGTCTGACAGCTTTCAAGAGAGTAGTGCTTCTCCTGGCATGGAGTTTGAGATCTGAAAACAGACAGACTGCCTCCTCAAGTGGGTCTCGACCCCCAACTAACCTAACTGGGAGACACCTCTTAGTAGGGGCTGATTTACACCTTATACAGATGGGAGCCCCTCTGAGATGAAGCTTCCAGAGGAATATTAGCTGTTCTACAGCCTCTGCTGGTGATGTCCTAGGCAAGCAGGGTCTAGAGTAGACCTCTAGCAAACTCCAACAGACCTGCAGCTGAGGGTCCTGACTGTTACTTCTAACAAAAACTAACAAACAGAAAGGACATCTACACCAAAACCCCATCTGTATGTCACCATCATCAAAGACCAAAGGTAGATAAAACCACAAAGATGGGGAGAAGCCAGAACAGAAAAGCTGAAAATTCTAAAAATCAGAGTGCCTCTTCTCCTCCAAAGGAACACAGCTCCTTGCCAGCAACGGAACAAAGCTGGATGGAGAATAACTTTGATGAGTTGAGAGAAGAAAGCTTTAGATGATCAGTAATAACAAACTTCTCCAAGCTAAAGGAGGATGTTTGAACCCATCACAAAGAAGCTAAAAACCTTGAAAAAAGATTAGACAAATGGCTAACTAGAATGAACAGTGTACAGAAGATCTTAAATGACATGATGGAGCTGAAAACCACGGCACAAGAACTATGTGACACATGTGCAAACTTCAATAGCCAATTTGATATAGCAGAAGAAAGGGTATCAATGATTGAAGATCAGATGAATGAAATGAAGCAAGAAGAGAAGTTTAGAGAAAAACGAGTAAAAAGAAATGAACAAAGCCTCCAAGAAATATGGGACTATGTGAAAAGACCAAATCTAAGTCTGATTGGTGTACCTGAAAGTGATGGGGAGAATGGAACCAAGTTGGAAAACACTCTTCAGGATATTATCCAGGAGAACTTCCCCAACCTAGCAAGGCAGGCCAACATTCAAATTCAGGAAATACAGAGAATGTCACAAAGGTATACCTCGAGAAGAGCAAATCCAAGACACATGTCAGATTCACCAAAGTTGAAATGAAGGAAAAAATGTTAAGGGCAACCAGAAAGAAAGGTCGGGTTACCCACAAAAGGAAGTCCATCAGGCTAACAGCAAATCTCTCGGCAGAAACTCTACAAGCCAGAAGAGAGTAGGGGCCAATATTCAACATTCTTAAAGAAAACAATTTTCAGCCCAGAATTTCATATCCAGCCAAACTAAGCTTCGTAAGTGAAGGAGAAATAAAATCCCTTACAGACAAGATATAAATATTTTAATGACAACCCCCTCTCATTGGTACATAGAGTTAGACAATGATTAAAAAATAAAGTTATTTTCACTATTGACTTTGTACCACTCAAGGATTTGTTCAAATACCTCAAAGGAGTATTGCAGTAGACCAGTGAATTTAAACAAAACAAAACAAAACAAAACAAAACAAAAAAACAGAATTAGTGTTATGATACTTTAGTTCTTAGAAATGACAGGTTAAAAAATGTACCATATTAGAAGCTAGATCTAATTGTAGATAGTCACTAATTACGTTTGCTCTTAGCTAAGTCATGTATCTTTCTAGATATTATTTGCAGTGCAAAATACCCCTACAATGACTGTAATTTATGCATTGATAACATGTGATTGTTTCTCCAAGTCTAATATTTTAGAATCAATGTTGTTAAACAATACTAAGTTGG
Organism: Piliocolobus tephrosceles; assembly: GCF_002776525.5. Taxonomy (NCBI): domain Eukaryota; kingdom Metazoa; phylum Chordata; class Mammalia; order Primates; family Cercopithecidae; genus Piliocolobus; species Piliocolobus tephrosceles. Next base: position 50,899,898 of record NC_045440.1, read on the forward strand.
AATATGGGTATTACAAATTCAGATAAAAAATATGTAATGTAATATAGTCATCACAAAATATGTTGACTTTAGAGGCTGTGCACAATGGATTTTTTTTAATTGAAAAATGGTAATATTGAGGTAAAGTATATAACTTAGTGTAAAGAAACATGGAAATTTATTGTTTAGTGCTATCAAGAGTATATTAAAAGGTCTGTTTAACTTAATGAAAATTATTTTTAATATCTTATATGCGCCCTTAGAAACAATAGCTATTATCTAGCTTTTGAAGTGATTTGGTGAGATCTTTGTTATCAGAGAAATATTATATTTCATTTTCTTCATATAATTATATTTGGTTAATAATAATTGACTAGCATTGTTTATGTACTTGGTGCCATGCATTGTGCTGGTTCTTTAATGGGTTATCTTTCTTAATCCTGAGAGCAACACTGTTTAGTCAATAATTTTATACTCAATTTCACCAATGAGACAACAAGACTATTAAGATCTGTACAAGAATTCTAAGCCAACATGGATTTGATTCAGAACTGCTATGTATTGATACTTCTCAATTAAAACAATCTAAGAGAAATGAAACAGTTATCAATGAACTGAGCTATAAAATTTCACCTCTTATTTTTTTAAAAAGATGGATATCAAACCTTTTTTAAAAAGATTTTATTTTCATAATAAATATTGCAATTACCAAATCAAAGTCATTTTGCTTCAGTGAGATCAAATGTTTAGACAGTATCTGACACTCAGTTTCAAAATTTATTTTCCTTTTATTCTGTGTTTTCTGAATGTCTAGTATATGAGCAGACAGCTGTGAGAGAGATCCACAGAATATTTCTCTCAAAGTGTTAATATTTTCTAAAGGATTAATATAAAATAAATAAAATAAAAAGACAGGCTGTTATATGTGCTCTGCAGTAACTCTTGAATTTATTCAGAAATTTCCATAATACTTTTAGTGAATTAAATAAATATCCTATCACACATTTTGGCAACATTGAGAATCGCCCCCACATTTTACATCTTTCTCTCAAAAGTTTTTTTTTTTCTCTTATTTTCTTCATCAGCAGACTTAATACAAACTCAGCAATTTCTTGTACAGTATCTGTTTTAACTTCCACTGTGATAAGAAGGAAAATCATTCAAACAAAGCAGTTTTGTTGCCTAGGCAACACATTTCTTTCCTCTGTTCATCCAGTTCCAGATAGGGGTCCATTTTAACTATAAGTAAAGCCATGTAGATTATATCCCCTGATGAATGATAGAGATTCTATCAAATGTGAGTAATGAAAATTGCCTCTAGGACAAATTGCTCTCTATAGAACAATTTGGGTTTAGGGTTGAGATGCAGGATTACATGAACATAATCACTCCATACCTATTGAACATTCATTAGGAAACATTCTCTGAGCACGTAAGTAATGTGTGATATATATAGAACAGATACAGATCCATGCCCTCCAAGAATTCATGGTTTAGTAAGAGAGAGAGAGATGAGCAAGAAAATAAAAAGGGGAAAGCTGATAATACTTTCTCGTAAGAAAATGATAAGTATTCTGTTTTCCTATTACGATGGGCCACAGTGGTATGAGACAGTTAATTCTCATCTCCAGCATGTGGTCTATTCACCAAAGCTGTGTCTGGGGCAGAAAAATTCAAATTCTGAAAGTGCTGTTGAATGGAACAGATCAGACACAGTTTTTTTGTCCATGAGGCAGCAAAATTGGCTGAAATTCAAAAGTGCCATTCAGTTTCTTCCAGCAGCTGTGTTGTAAGATCAGGCTGACCAATTTGAATAGAAGTTTTGGCTGGAATGTTCTCAGAACTATTCTGTGAGAGAACGTGTGGAAGCAACCCCAGAGCAATTGAGACCTGCCTATGCGATGGCAAACCGCATTTTAATGACGCCTCTCCCAATAACCTCGATTTGGAAATAACATTTCTTCTGCCTCTCAGCTACTCACATTTTATTGCTTGCCATGCATTCCCTTGAGTCTTTGTAGTGTACACATACATCATCTTCCCTATGAAAGAGTAGACACATACACATCGTCACTTATCCAACATTCTCAGATAGACTTGCTTGTGCATAGGCAGCGTGCCAACAGATATTTCTAGAAGGAATTAAACCATCATGTATGTGTGGAGGTGGCAAAATCTTAACATCTGAACAGGAATTTCTCAGTGAAGTGTTCTGTATAGGAATTTCTTTCATATGGCTCTATCATACCTAATTATATTCTTGTGAATAATTATTGAATGATAAAAGCAAACCCAAAAGGAATGAAAGTAGTATTGATAAAATTGACTTAAAAAGTATGTAGGCTATGGCATATGACATACCAATTGCAGTGAGCGGGGGGCGATGTTTTCTGGCATATGAATAAATTTATATGGGTTGATGTGAAAATAAACTATTTTGTCATCCAACTTTTGGAAAAATTAAATATGTATTTTATTTTCAATCACGGCATTAGAAAAAAATCAAAATTTTATATTCTCTTTATGTTATGTGGAGCAGTAAAATAGTTAGAAAACCACTTTGGACTGGATGATACAACAGTTTTCACCTACAGGGACACGAGTGTTAGTATTTTCTATGTACTTGGAAAATAGGGGTCAAGAAAACATATTTTGTGCACTCATCTCACCTTGGGCTGACCACCAGATGGCCACATGTTTTATTTTCTGCTCCTGATAATTTTCTCGGTGTTCTTTGTGTAATGTAATTGGCTTGACTTGATTCAATACTAAGCCTGTATCTCTAATAACAGTTTGATTCGGGATCTGGCAAAGCCTTTTCAATTGTCCACCCTAGGCATGGACACTTAAAATAAAAATAAAAGGGACCTGGCAAATAGGGAATAGCCAAGTCAACAAATTGCAAGTGAGTTGGGCTCAACTCCAGTACCCTGACAAAGCTGAGGATACTATAGAAAGATAACATGCTAGAATCAAGGGGAAACTGTCTCCCTACTCAGCCACATGGATGTCTCAAAGAGACCTCATTTGACTTTCTTTAGTTGCACGTCCAGTGGCATTGAAGGCAAAGACAAAGAAATCTGTTTTCATCTTCCAATTTTGATAATCAAAATGCTGTAGACTGTAGGGTGGGGTCTCATCTTGGGCTGACCACCAGATGGCGGCATGTGCACCAGTCCAGGAGGATTGTTCTCCTGGGGCCCTGTTTTCTAGGGCAGGAACCACTCCCTTAATTACAATCAAGTGGATGTCACAAGACAAAAACAGAACAATCAGCTGAGACTTTTAGAAGATTACATTCTTCAGGAGATTTTGATGTTTTTATTTTGTTTAAATAAAAGTTAAAATATTGTATAAATCTGCAAAAAGTTGTATGAGGAAGAACGAGACATTTTAATATTGGATACCTCAGTTTGAAGTGTGAACAAGGGGCATAGAGAAATGTGTGTATATATATTCTATGCGCTTTGATTTGCTACTACAAATAAACAAAAACCTCGCAAAATGAACCACGTCAGTATATGACATATCACATTGTAAATGAGTTTCATTATTTTTCATTTTTATTTATGTTGGCACTTTAGGACAAAATAATTAAACACAAGTCATATCATGAAACAATCAACAAGAAGAGCCAAAAATGTTTAAAAATGCCATTTCATCATCATATCACACTATTTAAGTAAGATTGTAATGGCTATATTCCTGTTTGAATATATTATTTATAATTAGGCATAGATGAAAGATTGAGATTGGTTTGAGATATCCTGACATTTTATTATAATTGTTATTTCAAGTGACAATGATAAGGATCAATTAGGTTTATAACAAAGGTGATAAATTATAGCTTAATTTTAAAAGTAATTTTAGAAGTATTATCAATCCAGACAAACTGTTGAACTCTAGGTAACTGATTGAATCCAAGCTCTCTCCTTTCCAAAAGATTATAGGCAAAGACATATCTTCTGAGACTAAAATCCAATCACTTTCAAACTTCCTAGAAAGTTTTCAGAAGGAGATTATGAATTTAATTAAATTTAATCCCAGCTAACTCTTTACATGGCATCTGTCACATGGATAACAAGGATCAGTGCAAAAAACTTCTTAAGAGTAATATTCAGTTTAATTGCAAAACCGAATTAGTGATCACTTTCACTAGAGTAGGCTTATTTACAGTAAAATATATTGACAAATTCATCAAGATTATTTGTAAAATCAAGAATTTTCTTTATAGAAAGCCAGAGAGTTTCTATCTCACTCAGGAGCATGACTCAGGCATGTCTTCCCTCCTGAAAAAAAATGTCTGATTCTTTGGCATGGACAGATGGCTGGGGCACCTGTCATTCCAAGGACTGTTTTCAATGGGTCAGCTGATTTGGCTGGCTGAATTGATTTGCTCCTTCTGTATCTCTCCATGTAAGCATCTTTAAAAGCCACAAAAGGATAAGAACATTTTTAAATTTTGCTGATCTCTTTTTACATATTGCTGATCTCTTTTTCATGGTTTAATTTTACCTTCCCTCACATTAATTACTTCTGGTTCCGTGTGTTGTTAGCTTTGTTTCACATGTTGTCTTTTACTCAACTTCTTTTGAAATGCGGAACTATCTTTTCAGTAAGATAGGACATTGCTGAAGGAAAGAAGTGTGCCACTTATTTTTTCAATAATCACATATTAAGTATTTATAAGAGTATGGCATGAAGGAAATAAGTAAACTCAATTTATACTGTTAAGAGTAGCAACAGACTTAGGGGATGAAAGCTGGTTGCTTCAAATCTATCACATCGCTTTGTTATAAATTACTTAGACAAATTTGCTTTAGATTTTATCTGAAGTGGTGTATACTAGGTAGTATGATTAAAAGAATATTTTTCTGGGTCTAGAATATGGTAATTACAACTTTTTTGAAAAAATAATCATGGATCGTGCTATTTGAATGTTGAATTAGAAATTAAAATTCTTAATGTCTGATAATTATTTTCATAAGAGAGGAAAGTTGCTAAAATTTTATGTCAACAATTTCCCAAAAAGCATAAGTTAGTGAATGATTTTAGAGATTACTAGATGCATTTATTCCAGAATGCATGCCAGAATAGCATTTGGAGAACCATCACTAGGAGGTTTGTTACATCAGAGAGTAGTCAACATACCAGATAGTATCCTGTTAATATTTACCAGAAGTAGAAAACTTATTTATTGAGTTTGGGGGAAAAGCAATTCAAGGATAAATTTAGAAAATATATATATGTATGTTTATTAGTATTGAACAGTAATGAAACAAATGGGCTGACACCAAAAGGAGTTGATTTTTAAGCCAATGATTCAACTTAATGTAGACATATTAATTTAGCAAAAGTAAAACCTCATTATGATATAACTACATATTTAAATATTACTCATTTATGAATGGTTAATATATTGGTACACACCATAACTTGTTTCATATTGCTGATGTAAAATCACATGTAGGAAAAGTCTAATAAAACCACCTTGGCCTATGATGAAAGAACTATTAATGAAGGAGGAGTCATTTTTTTCAATCACTGGGAAGGTAGCCCAAAGGGATAAAACATTATATATATATGATATATATATATATATATATATATATATATATATATATAATGATATATATTTATATCATAGGTCAGAATCAATCTTAAAAGCTGTATTTCCTGACCTTTGCAATAAAACCCAGTCACCTACTTGTATTCTTACTTAGCACCTTCATAATATGTGCTGCCATGTAATGTTCTTGTCTCAAGTCCATATACTGAAAATAGACCAATAACAGATTTAATAGAAAAAAGTTGAGTGGGTGCACACAAGGCTAAATCTATTTACACTCTAATTACAGGATCTAGAATCAACTTATGATGTTAAAAACCTATTATATTAACAGTTCCATTACATTCTACAAACCATTATTTTCTCATTTAGCAGAATATACTCTTCATAACAACTCTTCAGATTACAAGGCTAAGAAAGGTTACCAGATTTTCTAGTAGGCCAGAGAGTGATGGAGAAATTATTCAAAATCTGTTGTTCTGATCTCCAGCTCTGTGCTGTTACCACACCACTCAGCAAAAGCAGAGTCTATGGATGTGAGAATGAGGGAGAAATACTGCAGATTGCATTCATTCTAAGCCATGCAAAAGAAGAAGGCATATCAGCTCAGTTCAAAGACTTTGATTCCTTTTTCTTAACATTATTAAGTTCTGCTCTGTGAATAAAATCAAACATAACAAAAATACCAGCTCACCTCAGACCTTGAAATGGAATTTCATGACTTCAAAAAGACTAAGTCACTATTTCAGCATGAGCTAATTCCTTGCCGTGACATTAGGGCATATGACTTTTTTCATAATAGTTAAAATTTGCACTCTCAATGTAAATGTTATTTTTGAAAATGAGAGTAATGTTTTCTCTTCCCTAACACTGGCAATATACTTAACAACTATCTCTGAGGAATGCACTGAGCATAAGGAAGGTTGTAGAAAATTACAAAATTGAGGCCTGAATGTGTGTTTAGCATTGTGGGTTGCACTTTGCTTCCAACCATTCCTCAATCATTATAAAAATTTAAGAAAAAAATTTAAATGTTCACAAAGTAAAGAATTCATTCACATATCCACTATATCAGAGTTCAGTATTTATACTCACTGTGTGGTTGTTACATATTTAAGTTTATTTAATATTCATAAATTCCTGGACTATATATTCTTAGAGAAATAAAAATAACTATTTTTCTTAAAGGTATACAACTTATAAAGTGCTTAATAATCAGTATTACATTTTTCCTATTTTTTTCAGTGTAGTGAACGTTTGTATTTTAAAAAAATAATATTATGTTTCAAGTAATACTTTCTCATCATAGTGTTATGATTATTGAAATTTTTAAAATACAGGACCACAGATACTAATAAAAGGGCAGCTATAATCAGACATCAAATTCCAGCAACGTAGAAGACTAATTGCCCAAATAGCATCGCACATTAAAAGAATAAAAGACTGGATACAAATATCCTCTTTATGTAGACTTGAGTTGACAAGAAAGTAAGAGGCATCCAGAGAGGCAGAAACAATGAATTGGATAGGCACTGAAGCCACAGAGCCAAGGGCTTTCAGCCTCCTGGATCCTCCATAGCCCAAGTCTCTGCATTTAAATGGGCTTCACGAGGAAAACAAGAGAAAGTCTAGGTCCTGAGAAGGTGAGAAATCAGTATAAGAATCTTCCATAAAAACAATTTCCAAAAGATGATTTTCTAGAGGAAAGAACGAACTGTGAAGAGAAGAAAGTAACGAAGAATGAGACATTGGGAAAACTTTGAAGTTTTGGCTTATATGGAAGGAGGAAAACAGCTTTAATAAAGCATTTCCAATGACAGGCTGCTTACAAGGCATCTTTTAGACTAGAATGCACTCTACTTCCAATGCCAAAAGACCTAAGCCTGGCATTAACTTTTAGAAGATCCCACTGGTGACCCTTTCCAGTTATCTGACAGAAATAAGGCCTAAATCAAAACCTCAAAAATCCCACAGATCAAATTGTATTGATTGTGATCTCACAATTCTCAAAGTCATATGAAATAAGAAGATACAAGCCATGTGAGCAAGCTTTAGGAGAAACAATACACCAGTGTATTCATCTGTTCTCACATTGCTATGGAGAACTACCTGAAATTGGGTAATTTATAATGAAAAGAGGTTTAATTGCTCATGATTCCACAGGCTGTACAGGAAGCATGGTTGGGGAGGCCTCAGGAAACTTACAATCATATGGGAAGTTAAAGGGGAAGCAGACATGTCCTATGTAGCTGGAGCAGGAGGCAGAGAGAGAAAAGGGACATGCTACACACTTTTAAACAACAATTTCTCATGAGAACTCACTCAACTGTCATGAGAATAGCAAGGGGAAAATCCATCACCATGATCCAATTACCTCCCACCACGCTCATCTTACAACATTGGGGTTTGCAATTTGACATGAGATTTGGGTGGGGACACAAATCCAAACCATATCAACCAATAACAAAGTATCAAAGATTCCAGATGAAATAACATATTTTAAAAGGCACATTATAGAAAAGTAGTGAACTTTTATTAGTCTAAAACAAAACAAACCTTAAGGCCAAAAGCTTTTCTTGAGATGAAACATTAAGGTTTAATTCACCAGGAGGGGAGAACAATCCTAAACTTATATAAACATGGTAACATAACTTTAAAATATATAAAGTCAAAAGTGAAAGAACAACAAGGAGAAATTGACATATCTGGAATGAACTTTAAGAAGGTCCCATTGGTGACCTTTCTCAGGTATCTGACAAAAAGAAGGGCTAAATCAAAGCCTCAAAAATCCCACAGATAAAATTTTATTGATCATGATATCACAATCCTCAAGGTCACATGAAATATGAAGATAGAAGCCATCTTTGGGGTAATTTTAATGCCCCTGTCTTTAATGTCGATAGGAAGTGTGTGAAAGATTTGAACCACACAAACTGTAAGATGAAACTGCAGGTTATATAGATATTTCTGCACTGAAATATTGTCTACTTCCTGAAAAATACATTGTTCTGAAAAATATATTCAAAAGATAGTAGGGATTATGAGAAAAAAGAGTGGTGGGGGACAATACAAAACTATGCAGCTTTATAATAAGAGTACAAAACAGAAAAGAGTACACGAGACTGGAGGGGATAATCTGTCGGTCCATTCAGATACATTGTGAGCACACGCTGCCCCAGTGGTTGCTAAAAATGCTCCAGAACAATAGAGTGGCAATATATTGAAGTTTGGTTGGAGTGGAGCTGGTGGGTACAGACTGGCAGATGGGAGGAGCATCAGCTAGCATGCTCCTTTAGAGTGTCTGTGGAGGCAGGGCAATGGAGCAAGAGTGCAGCACAGGAGGAGGAGGGATGTGGCCCTGGGAAGGACCCTAGTACTTGTTTCTAGTTTTCTTAAGATAGATGCAGTGGTGCTTTTCCTGCCAGCATGGCAGCAACATTGAAGACTTCTATTTCTCAATAAAGATATGATCCTACCATAATTCTCTACCCTCTTGTCTAGAATATTTGAGGATGAGCCAAGACAGTGATTACTCCATTCTAAACTGACTTCCTTATTAACAAATCACCCATGAGTGAATTCACCTTACAGTACCTCACACTGTGGCTCCATATAGAACACTGAACTAAGCAGGTTGAGAAAATGTCTTCCTTTCAAATCCAGTCCATAAAACCAGTACTGGTATTACGTAGGTTATATTATCTGATGACAGCACAATTGAGTTAACAATTGGTAACAAAGGAAAATCATTAAAACCCCCATATATTTGGAAATTGGAAGAAATCTTCTAAGTAACTCATAGTTTAAAGATGAAATCATAATGGAAATATATATAAATGTATACAATATGGTAATATAGAAAATACTAAATATAAAAATTTTTATGACACAGAGAAATGTGTAGCTTTTAATGTATTTATTGTGGGAAATGCAAGAATTAAAATTAGTTTGAATGTTAAGGAATGTGCAGTAAAGGGAAAAAAATAGGTACAATGGAGAATTAAAATGAAAAGCAAAGGTACAAGGAAGGGTTCAACAAAGCTAAAATGTTAAAAAAAAAAAGAAAGAAAAGATCAACATGGCAAAATATTAATAAAAAATAGAGATGATACTAATGCAAGGACTTTTACATCTGCTACCCCTCCCAACACACACAAATACACACACACACACACTCAAAAAGACTAATGAATAATAAAAACAAATGCTTAAAGACAGCGAGAGAGTTAGTAATATATGATGGATCTGGTAGAAGATTGCAGTATAGCAATGTATGCTATGTGTGTGGCCCATTTAAAAAATGTATTTTTTAATGGCCACATAATAGTTGCATTTATTTGTGGAGTACATAGTCATGTTTTGATACATACAATGTATAGTGGGCAGATCAGGGCATTTAACACATCCATTTAACAATGCAACAGGTTCATTTTGCCAGCTGCTTAGATAGAGCCGATTTATCAAGACAGGGAAATTGCAACAGAGACAGTGTTTAATACATGTAGAGCCAGCTAAATAGGAGACTAGAGTTTTATTATGACACAAATCAGCCTTTCTGGAAGTTCAGAGACTTGAGTTTTTCAAAGATAGTTCATAGGTAGGGGGCTAGGATATGGGTGTTTCTAATTGGTAGGGGATGCAATCTTAGGGGTGCAGAAAACGGCCTTCATGCCTGAGGTCACTTCTGGGTGAGGGTCCTAGGAGTGGTTGAGTGCAGAGTTGCAGGCACAAGCCTGCAAAAGCCAGAAAAGACATATTAAAAGGCCAGTCTTATGTTCTACACTAGTAAATTGGAGAAGTTGCAAACCTTGTGAACTCTGGAATAATGGCTGGTAATCATTTAACTACACCTATATCTTAGTGGAACTCATCCTGCTAACCTGGTGGCCTTTCATTAGCTTTACAAAGGCAGTTTAACCTGGGGGAGGGGCTACTATCATTTAAACTATAAACTAAATTTCTCCTAGTTAGAATGGACCAAGCCCAGGAATGACCAAGGGTAGTTTGGAGGTTAAAGGCAAGATGGAGTGGTCAAATCACATCTCTTTCACTGTCATAATTTTCTGACTATTATAATTCTTTACAAAGGTGGTTTCCCCATCATATCAAACATATCATTTTTTGGTGGGTTGGGAATCATTCAATTCTTCTTTTCTAACTCTCTGAAAATATGTGATAAATTGTTTTCATCTAGAGTCATCCACCAGTGCTATAGAATACTGGAACGTACACCTCCTTTTTCCTCTGAATTGTCCAATTCGGGAGGATTTTGACCACTGACTTCAAGGCATCATGGGGACATTAGTTTGCAGCTAGGGAATGCCAAGGTACTGACCAGCCACTTGCTAAGAGTAAGGACTCACTTGATGCAGACAGACCCTCAGTGGGGACTGCTGCTCAGCCTCACAGCACCTCCAACACCGAAATTAATTGAGAATGGCCTGGGGAACTAGTGACCACAGTTACAGACAGAAGCAAATGTAGACACTCTCTAGAGACATATAACACCATCTGAGGCTTTATTTCTGTAAAAACCCTTTTCAAATGTCCTCTTCAACCCACAATAAAAATAAATCACTCGTAGGAGAAAGGGCAAGAAAACATGCCTGAAAATTGGCCCAAGAATATTCAATAGAAATAGAACAACAGAAGCTTCAGGAATTGGAGTTATTAGAAAGACCCTGAAAACCTTGGTACCAATAAATTTGAAAATGTATATAAATTGAAAAATTTCCAGGACCAACTCAAAATAAAACAAGCAATCTAACTAACTATTAAAGAATTCAAAGATATATTAAGGGGAGGGTTATGAGGAATGACTGCTAATGGGTATAGGTTTATTTCTGGGGTAACAAAAATGTTCTGGAATTAGATAGTGAGGAAAAGTACACAACCTTGTAAACACATTAAAAACACTGAATTCTACACTAAAGGAACATAAACACTGCACGTTTCTCCACAAGCAGAATAGCTTCGTATACTCATTTTATATGGCTAGTATAACTGATCTTCTAATAGAAAAGGAAAATAAAAATATGCAATTTTACTCAAATATACAGATGCAAAGGAATTAAATTAAAATTAGCAATATGAATCAATGATATATAAAAATGTCATAGGAAATAACTATTATTGGAAATAACTATTTATCCTTATTGACTTTGTTATACAAAAGGAAGGTATTTTCAACATTAGAAAACATGTTAACGCAATTCACTTCTTTAAGAACTTTCAGGAGAAATATGACCATCTCATTAAATGCAAAGGACAATCATTTGATGAAATGCAACTACCACTTATGAAACAAAAAGAAAAGAGCAGTAAAATACGGAAAATATATTTTTTCAAAAGGCTGTCTCTACATGAATGGGAACTCTTTCAATCAATAAAGCACATTTTCAAAAGAACTACAGCAAACTTATTGAATGGAGGGAGAAGAATAATTTTTTAAAACCCCTGTGAATTCAGGAACATGACAAAAATGTTCAATTTCTTTTCAGTGTAGCACTGATGCTTTAACTACACAAAAATAGTGATAACCCTAAAATATAAGGAATGTAAGAAAAGAATAAAATACTGTCACTCTTTAAATGAGACATTCATCTATGTAGAAAATCCAAAAGAATCCCAAACTGATAGATTTAATAAAAAACATAGTAAAAATTGCCAGATATAAATCTATTCAATTTAGTGAGTAACATTTTTATATAGCAGCAAGTGTTATCAAAATAAAACAAAAATTATTTAAAATGACTAAATATTACATAATATACATAATAATGAATAGTACATGACATATAAGACCTACCTATAGAAACATATAAAGTGAATGACGTACATTACAGAAAACTTAAATTAAGCTGGGAGGCATATCATGTTAGTGGAAATGTTACTATGCTAAAGATATAAATTCTGTTTAAATTGTTTTAAATATTTAAAACAAGGGAAAAGTGACATAGAGTACACACAGAGATTTTTCAAGCATTACCATACTTAGACTTAATCAGCGGACATCCTTCCATGGGCCCCCGGCTTTGTAGATCCCACAGATCACAAAGAAACAGAATGCTTTTACTAAAGAGTATATGGTTCCTCTGTCATACAGGATCCAGAACTCAGCTTTCAAAGGAAGACTCAGGACCCTAAGCCTCAAGTCTGTGACTAACACCATTCACACCTGAGTAAACCTTTCTGCATATCTATTTTCCTCTATCGGTAAAACAAGATATGTTTTTCCTGAATGCAATTGTAAACCAAAAATAAAATTCTAAGCACCCCCAACCAGCTGACTGGATTCCTCCTCTCAGATAAGGGCATTTTGAGGTAAAGCTGAACTCTAGTTCAGGCCATGATGGGAATGGATGGTTGAATATGCCTTGTTGTACTTTCCTCTCTTTGGAATCTAGGCATAGCTGACCAGCATTAACATTGAAACAGAGACCTTAAGACTAACAAAGCAGACTCTGTAGCAATAAAATGCCAAAATGACAGATAGCAGGCCCAAAATATATTGCCCTGACATATTTTAAAATGTACCTGCAAGGCTGTCTCTTCTGGGGAAAATCTACATTCTAGAGAGAATCCTCTGCTCTTTCCAGGCTTTTTTCCTGATCTAGGAGAGAATTAACTAAGGAGTCTGGTGGGTTTTTTGTGTTTATTTTTTTTTTTGAGACGGAGTCTCACTCTATTGCCCGTGCTGGAGTACAGTGGCGACATCTCCGCTAACTGCAAGCTCCACCTCCTGGGTTCACGCCATTCTCCTGCCTCAGACTCCCAAGTAGCTGGGACTACAGGAGCCCGCCACCATGCCTGGCTAATTTTTTGTATTTTATTTAGTAGAGACGGGGTTTCACCATGTTAGCCAAGATGGTCTCGATCTCCTGACCTTGTGATCTCGCCTTGGCCTCCCAAAGTGCGTATTTTTAAGTCTGATAAGAAACAATTGAAATCTGTTCTCTCTGAAGCAGGCTACCTGGAGGCTTCATCTGCATTATAAGAACCTTGGTCTCCACAACTCCTTATCTTAACCCAGACACTTACTTTGGTTAGTTCCAGATCTTTAGATAAACAATAAATGCTTTCAACCATTGTCAGTCAGAAAATGTTTGAATTCACCTAGGACCTAGAAGTGCAACACTCACCACCCCAACACCTTGAGTTGTCCCTCGCCTTTTCAGACAGAACCAATAACCGTCTTACCTGTATTGATTGGTGTTTTATGTCTCCCTAAATGCATAGAACCAAGCTATTGCCCAATTGCCTTGGGCACATGTTCTCAGGATCTCCTAACTCATATTTGGCTCAGAATAAATCTCTTCAAATATTTTACAGAGCTTGAGTCTTTTGCCAACACCATGAATATTTCTTCTTTGAGCTATATAAAAAATAGGGAGAATTTTGAATAATTAAGTGCTTGTGTAAGAGAAAAGACAAATTAAGTAACACATTAGATACTTCTCTAATTCATGAATGGAATATGTCCTTAGATAACAAAGTATTCTTGCTCAGTAGAGCCAAATATCCATTTTGTTTACTTTATGCTGTAGCTTGTGGTTCAAGAAGTATTGACAATTAGCATAGTATTTGCAACAGTTATCACTGGCAGCTGAAAATATTTTGCAGTATTAAAAATTTACAATATTATTAATTATGTACACATATAGGTCTAGATATACATATCTAGGACATGATGCTGATTATATTGACAACAAAATGAGCACAATAGAATTGCAAATAGTGTTATTTTTATTAAATATATTATAAAAGTATTTTCAAAAGTTAAATTCTGGTTTTTATTTTTATTTAAATAATTTTATGCCAATGTTATATATATTGAGGACTAAGCTCTGATTTTTTTTTATCTTGCCCAAATTTCTATCTAAGGGGTCTGGGGTGTCATCCCCTACAAACCATAAATTCTCATCAAATGAGTTTTATTTAACCCTATATATCATGACTTACTTTCTAATCTGACTCTGGCATAACATTATGAGACAAGGAAGAAAATCAAAATATTTGATTTTCATGTTTCCCTGCCGTCCTTTGTGGGGGAAAATCTGTATCTGTAAAGAATCTCTACTAAGATAGCTAGATTTTTTTCTTCCAGACCCTCTCAGACCTAAAGAGATTGACTAAAAGTCTAGAACCTTTTAAAGATCTGAATAGGAAACATTTGTCATCTGTTGTCTCTAAGGGCAGCCACTATAAGACTTCAAAAGATCTGTGGTCTCCACAATCTTTTATCTTAACCTGAATACTTCCTTTCTATCAATCCCAGGTCTTTAGACAAACTCAACCAACTGTCAACCAGAAAATGTTTAAATTTACCTATAATCTGGAAGCTCCCCCTCCCCCACTTTGAGTTGTCCCACCTTTCTGAACCAAACCAATGTATTTCTTAAATGTATTTGGTTGATGTCTCATGCCTCCCTGAAATATATAAAACCAAGCTGTAACCTGACCACCCTGGGCAGATGTAGTCAGGACCTCCTGAATGTGTTGTGTCACAGACCATGATCACTCATATTTGGCTCAAAATATTTTCAAAAATTTTACGGTTTGATTGTTTTTGTCAACAATATATTCACTATAACACTTCATTTAATTTGAATAGATGGTTCCAAACATTTACAAAAACAATTTTAAAAACAGATTTCAGGGGGAAGTTTGATTTTAGCACTAGCGAGTAAATAATTTGGATATTGTTACTCTAGTTTTTAAAACAAAATACATCTGGATGCACTGAAAATCAATGACTTTTATTGTACTTACCAATAACGGAAGCTGCCAGTTCTATCATCAACATAACACTCTGGAGAGACAGGTCAATTTGGAGACTGACAGCCAAGATTGCTTCTGTGGAGAAGAAGGCCCTGAACTATAGACCTGTAGAAAAAATGAAACGTTGATGTTCTCAAATTGGTGAAGGCAAAATGTAGAATAGCATAAGAATGAGAAACTTGTGGTGCTGCAGTTTTAAAGGGGGTTTCACTCCCAGGAACTGACCAGATTCTGATGGTAAAATCCAAGAAAGAGAAGAGGGAGGGGAGGAGTAATCATTGTGAAACAGGTCCAGAGAAATCTTCATTAGAAAACCTACTCTACAAAAGGCAAAAGATTACCAGAGTCTTTTCCCAAATTCAGAATGGTATTTCTCTCACTCCAGGTCCCTTTTGCTTTCCTGCATCAGCTAAGAGAATACCTCTGGAAAAAAAACTGTGAAGGTCCCAGACCACAGACAGAGGCTCATTTGAAAGAAAAAGATTTCATCATCAGGCTGTAGAATGATTCTCTTCTCTGACCCTTCCCTCTGCATCAGTACAGCTCCAGTAAAATGACAGTAGCTAGAGTTGAAAGAGCTGTAAGACACAGACTTTCCCTGAACAGGAGTCATCGGAGAAGCCAAACGTCAAGGAAACAAGGAGAAGGAAAAAAAAGGAAACATGAGAGCCTTTGACAACCATAACTAAGAAAGTATTTATAAAGCCCAATTTCTAGCCAAATTAACATACATCCCCAAAGTTAAGGTCTATTTCATCTTTAGTTTATATTCAATACAATATGTCCAGTCTCTAACAAAACCGTAAGCAATGACATAAACAACAACCAAACATCAAAGGAACACCAGCACCATTATAAGCAAAACACAGTCTGAAGAGACAAACTAAACATTAAAATAAGAATCAGATTATGACACAGATTTTGGTATTATCAAATGGAGAATTTAAAAATAGTTATGTTTAATATGGAAAGTATCCTAGCAGAAAATATAGACAGAAAGATGGTTAATGAAAGCAGAGAGATAGAAAATCTAAAAATGAATTGAAATAAAATGTAAGAATCAAGAACACTGTAAGAGAAATGAAGAATGCCTTTGCTGTTCTAATAAGCAGACTTGACATAGCCAAGGAAAAACAATTATGAAACTAAAATATAAAAAGCAAAAGTAATAAAAGAAACAAAACATCTAAGAAATGTGAGACATTTTCAAAAATATTATGTACATGTATGTGGAAGACCTTACAAGGAAAAAAAGATGATCAGAAGAAATATTTGAAATTATGATAGCTAAGAACTTTCCCAAATTAGTGACACATACCAAACCACAGATCCAGAATGAACAGTCAATGCCAAGCAAAATGCTAAAATTACCTATCGATCCCTAGGAATATTTAAATTGTTAAAAAACAATGGTGAAGAGAAAATCTTGAAATAAACCAGAGGGAAAAACACCTTACATATGGAAGAACAAGAATAAAAATTACAAGAGACTTCTCATCAAAAGCCAAGACAGCCAGAAAAGAGTAGAGTGAAATGTTTAAAACATTAAAGGAAAAAAAATTCCACTGACTTACTGTTCTCTATGTTCTACAGAACTATCCTTTGAACATGTAGAATAAATAAAGACCTCCTTAGACAAAAATTGAGGGAATTAATCACTAGAAAATTGTCTTGTAAGAAACGTTAAAAGTTCTTCAGGGAGAAGGAAAAGAATATAATTCACAAATGCATACCTGTAGAATGAAAGGAAGAGCACAGGAGGGAGAATGCATTAAGATATACTTAATGTTTTATTTGTTTAATCCTTTGCTGAAAAATATAACTGCTTAAAATCATAATAGTAACAATTATAAGGTGATTATATCATATAGATAAGTTAAATGAATGATTTCACTGTCGTAAGAGGTGAGAGAGAAATTGGGAGTACTCTGTTGCAAGTTCCCTATACAAGTAAAGTGGTTTATTGTTATTTGAATGTTGATTTAGATCAGTTAAAATGATATAAACTCTAGGGCAATTACTATTTTTAAAAATGTATAGTGGATATGCTTGGAAAGGAGGTAACATGCTCAGTTAAAACCTACTAAGACAGAAAAAGAGAGGAAAATAAACAAAAGCAAATGCAACAAAATTAAAATGCTTAAGTATGTTAATTCATTAATTATTTCAAGTGGACATAATCTTAAATATACCAATTAAACATACCAATTAAAAGACAGTGTGTTTCAGAGTACACCCAAGTATATGCTGATATGCTGTCTATCAGAAATGCACTTTAAATATAAAGAATTAGATCGTTTAACTAAAAGGATAGAGAAAGATATACTTTACTAACACTAATTAAAATAAATAAATAAAAAGACAGGGTTAGCTATATAAATTTCAAGGAAAAAACCCAGACTTCCAAACAAGGAAGATTATCAGGAATAATGATCAGTTTTACAAGGTAATTTAACAGTCCTTAACATGCACACAATTAAAAAGAGAGTCAGAATTTGTGAGGCAAAACTTGATAGTTGTGAAAGAAAAAATATGCAAATGTAAGAGTGTAGTTTGAGACTTTATCATCTTTTTTTTTTGGTAACATTGATTAAGCAGGCAAAAATTTCATTTAGTTGACTGAACAGCACTGTAAATCAATTTGTTCTAATGGCTATTTATAGAATTATCCATCCAGTGGCAAGAGAATTCAAATTCTCCTCCAGCTTATGTGGAACATTCATGAAGAAAGGTTACGTTTTGGGCAACAAATACACATTAACATATTGAAAATAACAGAAATCACACAAAATCTATTCTCAGACTTCAACAACGTTATGCCAAAACTCAAAAACATAATGAGATGTGGGACATTTGACAATTAAACAACACATTTCTAAACAACCCATAAGCCAAAGTAGATGACTTAAGACTAACTTAAAAATATTTTGACTTAAATAAAAATGACAATGCAACTTATCAAAATGTGAGATGTGGCAAATGCAATGTCTACAGGGTGATTTACAGCATTAACAACATATATTAGAGAAGAAGAAGATCTGAAACAATAATGTTAGCTTCCAACCTAATAAACTAGAAAAAAAGCAATTTTAGTCTAAAGCAACATAAGAAAAATAAAATAGAAATCAATGAAATTTTAAACAGGAAAATAATAGAGGAAAACAATGAAACAAAAATCTGTTTCTTGGAAAAGATTAATGAAACTGACAAATCTCTAAAAAGATTGAGAAAGAAAAAAAGAGAAGACACAAATTACCAATATTACTATGAAAGAGGGGATGTCACTACAAACCCCAGAAAAACCAAAAGTACATTAAGGGAGTAATACCATATGTATAGCTTTGCCCATAAATGAACAAGTTAGATAATATGGATCAATTACATTAAAAGGACAAACTACTTCAACTTGTCCAATGTCAAATACATAATTTGGGAGCTTTATTACTATTAAGAAAATAGAAAGTATAACATAAAAATTTCTCAAAAAAGCAATCTAGGGACCAGATCATTTCATTTGGAAATTCTACCCAACATTTAAAAGCAAAAATACAATGGGAAAATGATAGTCTCTTTAAAAAATGTTGTTGAGAAAACAGGATATCCACATGCAAAAAAATGAAATTGGACCCATATCTCAGACCATGCATAAAATACAACTCAAAAGTATTAGAGACATACATAAGACTGGACACTGTAAAGCTACTAGTAGAAAATGGGGAGAAAACTATCTAACATTGGTTTGGGTAACTTTTTTTTTTTTTTAATTTGACTCAGAAACCATAGTCAACAAAAGAAAAAATAGATAAATAGTGTTACATCACAGTAAAAAGCTTCTGCACATCAAAGAAAACAAGAGTGAACAGTCAGCCTTCAGACTGAGAGAAAATATTTGCAAGCCATACATCTGATAAGGGATTAATATCCAAAATACATAAGGAATTCAAACAACTCTAAAGAAATAAAACAAATAATCTGATTAAGAAATGGGAAGGGAACCTGAATTTCTCCAAACAAAATATGAATAGCTAATAGATACATGATAAAAAGTTCAACGTAACTAATCACTGGGGAGATGCAAACTAAAACCACTATGAGATATGGCCTTATTTCTGTTAGAATGGTTGTTATTACAGAAAAGACAAAAGACAAGCATTGGCACAGATATGAGAAAAGGGAACCCTCGTACACTAATGGTGGGAATGTAAATTAGTACAACTATTATGAAAAACAATATGGTGGTTTCTCAAAAAACTAAAAAGAGAGTTATCATAGGATGCAGCAATCCCACTTCTGGGTATTTACCCAAAAGATTTGAAATCAATGTGTCAAATAGAAGTCTGAACTCCTATGTTCATTCCAGCACTGCTCAAAATAGCCAAGCGATTGAATAAACCTTAGTGTCTATGAAGGGATGAATGAATAAAGCAAATGTAGTATATATGCAAAATGCAACACTATTTAGCCCTAAAATATGAAGTTCTGTTGTTTGTGACAACATAGATGCAGAATATTATGCTAAATTAAATAAGCCATAAACAAGAAAGATGTCACATGTTCTCACTTATATATGAAATCTAAAATGAAAAGTTTAAAATAGAATAGAAAGGTAGTTATGAAGTCTGGGAACTGGAGGAAATGGGAAGATAATAATCAAAGAGTACAAAGCCTCAGTTAGAAGGAATACATTTGGTTTATTTTTTAAATCAGTAGCACAAAATGCTGAATATGGTTAATAACTGAGTACTGTGCATTTCAGTTTTGCTGAGAGTAAGTTTCTCATGTTCTCACCATCATAATTGTTGCATATTTGAAGTGATAAATGTGTTAATTAGCTTAATTTAGTCATTTTACTTTATGTTGAACTATCATGCCACTTTGTACTCTATAAATATATTCAATTATAAATACAATTAAAAAATAAAATGAACATAAATTCTATGCAGCCTCTTCTTGAAAATGAAAGAAGATAAAACTTACCAATTCATTTTAATGAAGCTAGCACTACTGTTCCAAAATTAGCAAAGACAGAATCAAAACAAGAAAAGGCAAAAATAAATAAACTACAGAGCAATATGTCTTGAAAATATAGATGTAAAACTGTTTTTTAAAATTTTGTAAAGTAGAATTCGGCAACGTATATAGGAAACATACACTGTGACCAAGGGGTCTTATTCCAGGCAAGCAGGCTGTTTCAACATTTTAAAAACAATTAGTAAAATCCGTGATTTTAGCAGGCTAAAAAGAAAAATCACCTGAAGAATAATTTGACAATTCAGCACACATTTATGATTAACAAATACTCTCAGAAAATTAATAGTAGGAAAGAACATCCTGAACTTAATAAAGAGGATGTACAAAGAAAAAAAGAAAAACTACAGCTAACATAATACATAATGGTGAAACAGTGAATCTTTACCCTTGAGTTTAGAAACAAGGCAAGATGTTTACTCTTTTCAATTTTTGTGAACATGGTCCTGACATTTTTAGACAGTGCAAGATGACTTGGAAACATATGCATAAGAGTCTGAAGGAAGAAATAATATTGTCCCTATTTGTAGATCACATGATCACCTACATAGAAAATCTTAAGGAATATAAAAACTAACCTCCTAGAACTAATAAGTAAGTTCAGCAAAAAACACAAAAATACAGATAAACGTTCAAAAATTGCTTTGTATTTCTATATACTAGCAATACATTGAACCTAAAAATAAAATTCCAGTATTATTTACAATTGCTCAAAATGATAAAATGCTGTGATTTAAACTTAAAACATCTACAGTGCTTTAAGCTGAAAACTCAACAATTCTGGTGCAATAAATAAAAAATGAAAATAAAGTCATACTGTGTTCATGGATTATAACACTCAAAATAGTGAAGATGTCATTGTCAAATTGATATATAAGTTTAATGAAATTCCTGCAAAAATTTTAACTAGATATGTTGTGGATATAGATGTTATTGTTGTAAAATTTATAGTCAGCCAAAAAAAAAAAAAAAAGGTAATAGCAAAAACAGTTTTGAAAAGAAAGAATAAAGCAGGATGGATCATTACACCTGATTCTCAAGATCACGGCACACAGTTATCAAACTGTATGGTATCAGTAGAGGGATAGATACATAGATCAATGGACCAGAATTGATGCTCCAGAAATAGTCACATACAAATATGACCAAGTGATTTTTGACAAATATTCAAAAGCAATTAAATGGAGGAAGGACAGTCTTTTCAAAAAATGGTACTGGAGTAATTGGATATCAACAGGTAAAAGTAAACCTTGATTTAAACTTTACTACTCATGTAAAAGAAATAAATAAAGAAAACTTCTAAATGGAACATAAATTTAACTTCAGCCTTTAACTCTATAAAACTTTGAGAAAAAAATATAGGAGAAAATACTAGGACCGAGAGTTTGGTTAAGACTTCTTAGACGTGAACACCAGAAGCATGGTCTATCCAAAAACATCGATCAAAAATCAATTAAACACTAGCTTTGAAAATTCTCTGTTAAGAAGATGAAAGACAAGCCACAAGCTGGCAAAATATAACTTCAAACCACAAATCTGATAAAGAGGCCATATCTAGAATTTATAAAGAACTCTCAAAACTTCACTTTAAAAAACCCCACTAATTAGAAAATGGAAAAAAAAAAGAAGACACATTTCACTAAAGAGGCTATATGGATGGCAAATAAGCACCTGATAGAATGTTAAACATTGCTAAACTTTAAGGAAATGAAAATCATCCTAGCAATATAATGTCCTACAATGTTAGGAGAGCTAAAGTAAAAGTTACTGATAATTCCAAAAGCTGGTGAAGAGAAAGAGAAAATGGATCACTCATATATTTCTGTAAGGAATATAGTCAAAAAGCCCTTCTGAAAAAATATTTTGGCATATTTTTAAATCAAACCAAACAGAAATTGATCATGTTAACCAGTGGTTGTACTCCTGGGCATTTATTCTAGAGACTTACAAATTTATGCTTACACAAGATCCATACACAATTATTCATACCAAATTCATTTGTAATAGCCAAAGCCTGGAAATAATCAAATGTTCCTAAGTAGTTGAATGATTAAACAAACTTTTGTACCTCCATATCATGATATACTTTTCAGCAGTAAAAAGGAATGAACTAATGATATATATAAAAGCTTGAATGGATATGAAGAGCATTACGCTGAAGAAAAAAGGCTGTATCAAAAATTGCATACTGTGTGATGCCACTGAATGACAAAATGATTAAAATAGCAAGCAGGTTAGTGGATTCCATGGGTTAGTTGTGTGTAACTATAAAACAGTAGCATGAGGGAGATGTGGTCATGGAACAGTTTTTCAAAATAGTTCTGTATCTTCATTTGGCGTTGGTAACCAGAATCTAAACATGCAGTAAAATGGCATTGCACTATACACACACTTTGTACCAATGCCAGTTTTCTGCAATGATATTTTGCCATAGTTACATAAAGTGCAACCAATGGAAAAAACTGGGTGAAGGGTACAAGCAACCTCTCTAGACTGTCTTTAAAACTTCCTGTGAATGTATACAAATTCAAACTAACAAGTTAAAATATGTTACATTTATAAAACCATATCCTAAATATTGCTACAACTAGTAATTCTAAATATTATCAAAACAAAACAAGATAAATTTATATCACAAAGTGACTAAAAATGACATTATGCCATCACTTCAACTTTTAAAAATGCTCCTTTGGGTCTCTTTTTCTGATAAATCATATCAGAATCTTTTTGCTAGAATAATAAAAGGAGGGCAATAGCTAACAGGTATAAGCTACTATTAGTAGATGCAGAAAAATTGATAACATTGGCAGAAACAGTCATATAATATTAGACAAAATCAGTATAAGGAAAGATGCAGGGGCATTGGGAAATTTCAGTGAAAAGCTAAAACTGAAAGAAGGTTAGTTTGGTTAGTTGACAAAAATTTAAGAAATGCTGACAAAATATACACTGTTCTCTACTGGACATATTTCAAAAGGAATTGAAATCAGCATGTTGAACAGATATCTGCACTCTCATGTTCATTGTAGCTGCATCATAATAGCCAAGACATAGAAGTAACCTATGTGACCACAGATGGATGAATGGATAAAGAAAGTGTGGAATATCTATATAGTGGAATACTACTCTATCATAAAAAGAAGGGAATTCTGACGCTTGCCACAACAGGGATGAATATGGAGGGCATTATGTTAAGTGAAATGCGATAGGCACAGAAAGACAAACATAACAAGATTTCACTGGTGTGGGACCCGAAAACCTTGTTCTCATAAATAGAGTTAATATATCCTGCAAAACATCATGTTGTACTTGATAAACACATACAATTTTATCTGTCTATTTAAAATAAAAATAAAAATTATGATGTAAAAACAACAGGTTTTCTAATAAAAAAATGTACAGCGATCTGTGAGTGGAAATCAATCAACACATTTTTGTTGGAAAAAATAAATATCAAGGTCAACTATGCTTATTATTGTAATAAACTTGCTGGTTTATGGGGAATGCAGTTGACTAATGGATTACGTGTGAAGGAAAAAGTTCATTAGATAAGAAGTCAAAGATTTGAGAAACAATTATGATTCTCTTTCTTTTTACTTTGTAGGTTTTCTTTCCCTAAATGCATGGGAAGACAACAGTATAAAAGTATTCAAAATAAATGTGCTTCGGTTTTCTTATTTTCCTCCAAGTTCCTCCAAGTAAAATATGTTAGCTGTTTCTCACAAAAACTTCAGCCAAAAAAAAAAAAAAAAAAAAAAAAGAAGAAGAAGAAGAAGAAAATGTTTCTAGCATTATTTAAATTTAAAGTAGATAATATTCTACCCATAAAGAAAATCAGACAGTTAAATAATCTTTTCTCAGTGAGTTTATAGACAAACCTAAGAGACTAAAGCCCAGTTATCTAAAAGAACAGCGTAGCTGTCTCTGTCCCACAGTGTGAGAGATTTTTGAATGGCATTGGGAGTATGGAGGAGAGGCTGTACCACTTTAAAATGGTACAGTTTTACCTGGATGGCTTTTCTACATTACACAAATTTTATTTTCCTAGTCTAACAGAGTGCCACTATAGATTATTATAGTATGCTATATTGCTCAGGTATACCGAACACAGAAGTAACAAATTAAGAAGATATACTTTTTATGAATAGAAAATAGACCATAACTGAATGTAGACAAACATTCCTTAATATTTATTTCTAATTAATGTCTTAGTGACTAAGCTCTTAAACCTTTTCCTTCCAAGGTGTGATTCAGGTGCATTATTTTTATACATTTAGATTTTACAGGTGATAAAAAGCTCTGAATGTTTATAGAAACTTTTTAATTACACATTTTTTAAAAAATATATATGTATATATTCAGATATAAAATAATATAATGAATTGAAATGTAGACATTACACAGCTTCAACAAATGTCAACATGTTGCTAGTTTTGTTTCTTCTGTCCCATTCATTTCTCCACTACTTTCTCTGGGTTATTTGGAAGCAAATCCTAGATATCAAAAAAATTTCCTCTTTAAGTAGTTCAGTGTGTGTATCTAAAAAATAACTTTTTGGTTTAGAGCAATACCATTATCACAAATATTGCTTGAATACAAACAAGTACTTAGTATTTGAATTTCCCCAATTGTTACAGATTATTTTGTAATAATTTATTAAAATCAGAAATCTAGTAAAGATTAAGAATCATACACTAAATCTCTCTTCCCTCACTCTTTATTGTATTACCTTTATTTCTTTTTTCTTGCAGTTCATTTCTTGAAAGAACCAGAACCTTTGTCTAATGGTGTTTCTCCCACTCAGGATTTGTTTTCAATTGCTTTTCCATGGAGTAGGTTAACATGATCCTCTACCCTCTCTATATTTCCTGCTGATTTGTAATTGGAGCTCTAAGGCTGATAAAATTTGGGTTCCATTATCTTTGGCAAGAATACTTTATTGGCAATGTCATGTAAGTCTATCGGACGCCATGTGTTAACTTTCTCTCTTTTCATGAATTTGGCCATCATTGCTGATCATTGATTAGATTTCTTATTTCATTAGCATGTTGAAATTACATTCACTTATTCCCTAGCATACATTTAATGGAAAACATCATCTTACCAACTGTTCAGGTAACTTGAAGAACAGACCTTATAGAAAAGACAGGAAAAAATGCTCGATTATTTATCTCTACTTTCAATATAATGATTTTTTTCCCAAACTCTCCTTCAAAGAAGGCAAAAAGGGATTTTATTTTAGTACCCATTTAAGTTCATAGTTTTAAACATATTTGCTCCATCACTTTAAAGATTCTCACTGATGCTAAAATAATCTCAAATTTGGCTAATAGGAACTTCTTCATATTGTCTCCTGGGTCTATATAATAGATCCTAATAGTGTTTGGTAGTGTTTTATCTTTTTTATAAGAAATTTTAAAGGTTATATATTACTTGCCCTGAAATTACCTATTTCTATAAAAAAGATATTTAGAGATGAAACTCTGGGCACTCTGGCTACTCATTACTACTCAAACAGTCATGGTTTCTTTGCCTATTACAAGAAAGATACAACTTTTTATTTTCAAGATGAGACACATCATGAGATCATATCCTGATTAAAATTGTTGAGCCACATGGATAGGAAGAATCAATATTATTAAAATGGCCCTACTGCCCAAAGCAGTTTCTAGATTCAATGCTATCCCTATCACACTACCAATGAGATTTTTCACAGAATTAGAAAAATGTCTAAAATTCATATGAAACCCAAAATGAACCCAAATAACCAAAGCAACCCAAGCAAAAAGAACAAAACTGGAGGGATCACACTGCTTGACTTCTAACTATACTATGAGGCTACTGTAAGCAAAATAACATGGTACTGGTACAAAAGTAGATACCTAGGCCAATGGAACAGATTAAAGAACCCAGAGATTAAGTCACACACCAACAACCATCTCATCTTTGTGAAAGCTGGCAATAACAAGAAATGAGAAAAGAACTCACTATTCAATAAACGATGTTGGAATGACTGGCTAGCCATATGCATGAGATTAAAACTGGACCCCTTCTTTACGCCATATACAAAAATCAACTTAAGATGGATTAAAGACTTAAATGTAAAACCTAAAACTATAAAAATCCTAGAAGAAGACCTAGGATATATCATTCTGGACATTATTTCTGGCAAAGATATCATGACAAAGACTCAAAAAGCAACTGCAGCATAAACAAACATTGACAAGTGGGACCTAATTAAGCTGAAGAGCTTTGCACAGCTAATGAAACTATCAACAGAGTAAACAGACAACCTACAGAAGGGGAAAAAAAAATTGCAAAGTGTGCTTCTGATGAAATTCTGATATCCAAAGTCTACAAGGAACTTAAACAAATTTGCAAGAAGAAAACAAACAACCCCATTAAAAGATGAGCAATGTTCATGGATAGATATTTCTCAAAAGAAGAAATACACATGAACAACAAGCATATAAAAAATGTTCAACATTATTATCATTAGAAAAATGCAAATCAAAACCACAATGAGATACCATCTCACACCAGTCACAATGGCGATTATTAAAAAGTCAAAAAATAACAGATGCTAGAGAAGTTGTGAGAAAGGGGAACGCTATATACAGCTTGTAGGAATGTAAATTAGTTCAGCCACTGTGGAAACCAGCTTGGAGATTTCTCAAGGAACTTAAAACAAAACTACCATTCAACCCTGCAATCACATTACTGAGTACATACCCAAAGGAATATAAATTGTTCAACCATAGAAACATTTGCACATCTATGTTCATCACAGCACTATTCAGAATAACAAAGACAAGGAGTCAACCTAGATGCCCATCAGTGGAAGACTGGATGATTTAGTTCATTCTCACACTGCTATAAAGATACTACCCAAGACTGGGTAATTTATAAACAAAGAAGGTTTAATTGTCTCACAGTTCCGCATGACTGGAGAAGTCTCAGGAAACTTACAATCATGGTGGAAGGGGAATAGGCACCTTGTTCACAAAGCGGCAAGAAAGAAAGTGTGTGCAAACGCCAGAAAAACTACCATTTATAAAACTATCATATCTTGTGAGAATTCACTTACTATCCATGAGAACAGCATGATGGAAATTGCCCCCATAATCCAATTGCTCAGCTGTAAATGAGGATCAGTTGACAATGGAATTTCTCCTAATATCAGGGGTATCAGAATAATTTCTGATTTCCCTGCTCCATTTTCTCCTAGAGTCACTGCTGACATCACCAGGGATTGTTGCAGTGTAAGGTTCAGCCTTCCAAATATTTTAGGTTTGTGAGGATACTTCATTAATATTGTTATAGATGTTCTTCCTAGTTTTGTTTGTTCCTTTAATTATTCTCTAGGTTTATACTGCTTATGCTGTTGTTTTATTTATTTCAGGGATCAGGGGAGAGTTACAGATTTGGGAGTAGGTAAATCTACCATTATCTTTCCAGATCCTGGTCTCAATTTGATAGTATGCTCAGCAGTTAGAACAGCATCAAGTTAAAAACCCCAATTATCCTTTCTGATATAAGAACAACCTTTGAGTTCCATCACATCTGAAAATTCACTAAGTAATTATAATCTTTTGGCTTCTGCAATGGGCAGGTAGTTGTAGGAATATTTGTAAGAACAGTTAATGCTAAAAATATTGGGGTTAATGGAAAGACATACTACAGACTCTCTTAGTATTTGCAGAGAGAGCTCATTAATATGCCTATTAGACTTTTGCAATGAGACATGCTTAGATATTTCCATTTGAAGGAAGTAAATGAACCAAAAAGGAAATACTATTTTTGCTCCTGAAATACAGGCAAGGCTTTGCATATTGTTTGCTTTCGCAAGGATTCCAAGCACTTTTCTTTTATGAAGTTGGTTTTGTATTTTTAATTTCAGTAGAAAGTGACAACAGGCTGAATTGCTTTTCTGAATATCAGAATTCACAATTTCTCCTTAATAATGTTTGTGGAATAAATGAGATTTACTTAGCTAAAAAATTTAAAATTCTAGTAAGTCTCTTTATTTACATTTGAAATAATTTAAATTTTATGAACCATCCTGAATCCTGAACTCTACTTTTGCTTTGTGACTTCTTAGAACAAACTAAACCTGTCACAAGATTTTATATATGATGTAAAAAACAATTTTGTACCAAGAGAGCTCTCCTCTATGAGAGGAGAAACAAGGTGGGAAACAAGCAGCACAGAGGGTCCTGGAGCCCAGTCGAGCTCCATCCTCCTGGATATCGTCTCAGCCCATAGTTAAGCAACCCTTCAGTTCTTCATGTTCCATGTTCCCTCACCCATAAGTACTTTATAGCATAATGTTTAAACAAAGAAAACAAGTTTATATAGCATAATGCTTAAACAAAGAAAAGAAATTTATGCTTAAATAATTTTGATTTACCAGTTTCTAAAGTAGAGGTATTTCCCATGAGAGATTCATTTTCCAATTTCATATTTTTTAATCTCAAGGTGATGATTTATATTTTTCTATTTTTTTTCCCTAGCAATGAAGGGTGATAAATAGAAGAAAGGTAGTCTAAATGTAATTAAACGTTGATAATTTCAAACAGGGTCCACTGTAAAAAGCCGTTAGGGAGTTTATGAGGTCATAGGATAGTCTTCTCTTTCCTTGGGAAGTTAGAGTAAGTAGAAAGACAATTTCCTCTCAGTCTGGATAAAGGCTAGTGGTAGAGTAAAAAGTTCTGATACACTAATACTTCCAGAGTTAATGTATACATCTGTATTGTGTTTTTAATTTTACAAAGTGTTTTGAAATATTGTGGTTCATTAAAATGTTTTTTACTCTCTAGCTACTGATTTATGTGAACCTACATTACATTTAAGGTCAAATATATAGAAAGAAGAACAGAGAGTGTGAATGGCAATGGCTTGCCATCAGAGAGATACTTCGAGAGAGATACTAGATGAGGTGACAGAATGGTTCCAGGTAAATGGAGGAAAAACAGTATTTTTTAATGTGTGGCAATATTCTGTTGAAGTTTAGTCTCTAGCCTGCCACAGTGACAAAGATGAAACTATGCAATATTTCTATGAATCTGTTTAGGGGCTGGAGTAAGGAGCAATCATTTAGGTGGGTGGTGTCTGATGTCCCAGTGGGCAGACATTCAGCATCTATGAAGCTTCTTCAAGGCCTTAAGTATTGCTTTTAGGTTTATGTGAACAGACTTTAATTTTCACGAAGAGTAAGGTGATGTCCCAATGTGAAGAGGAAGTTGCAAAAACAGTTTTCATAGTTGCCAACATGAACTAAGTTAGAACTATATTGATCAGCAGGGTTAATGATTCGTACTAGATGGGATAATAATGAACTTTAACATTAAGTAGTAATTCGTCTTCTCAGCTTGGATGTGCCTCAGAGGATGCTGGTAGAACTTGGGAAGCAATAGAGATCCCACTGCCCAGTATTAACATACCAGTCTCAGGTCATCTGCTCACAGTCTTGAGGTTCTCACTGCAAATACTAAACCTCACTTCTGGAGTGATGGGGGATTTAGGCTGAGGCTCTGCCTTCTTTTATGTACCACACCTATATATACCTGCGGCTTGGAAGGGACATTATTTAACCCATGTGCCTCAGAGTTGTTGAAAATAAAGGCAAGAAGAAGTGGATATGCCTGGTTATGAGTTAAAATGTGAATTCTTGTCATCACTACTAATCAATTAGGGAGGGCCTTTATCATTATCTTAAAAGTTTATTTTAAAAAATATTGCCAGAGAAGGGAAACGGATGGCATGTGATCATATCAGGCATCTTTCTAACATGTTATTTCTATTCATCCTAAAGT
Organism: Piliocolobus tephrosceles; assembly: GCF_002776525.5. Classification (NCBI taxonomy): domain Eukaryota; kingdom Metazoa; phylum Chordata; class Mammalia; order Primates; family Cercopithecidae; genus Piliocolobus; species Piliocolobus tephrosceles. The sequence continues at coordinate 50,930,069 of NC_045440.1, forward strand.
CATCCTACTTATTCTCATGTTTTATGGATTACTACTGCTGATATTACTTAGTATTAATTCTTGGTAAATTTTAAAATTATGTATGTGTGTGTGTGTCTTTGTTCATTTGAAATTCTTCAATTAAATGTCTGAGATATGGTAATTTCTAAAGAGCAGAAATTTATTTCTCACAGTTCTAGAAGCTGGGAAATCCAAGATGAAAATCCCAGCATTTGGTTAGTGAGGACCTTCTTGCTGCATCCTCACTTGGCAGAAAACAGAAAAGCAAGCTGGCTGCATGCTGCTATGTGAGGCATATGTAGTAAGGAAGGGACTTGGTCCCATTAACAAAGGAAGTGTTTTCATGGCCTAATTACTTCATAAAGGCCCCACGTCTTACTACCATCATATGGACAACACTGAAATTTTGGAGGGGATGCATTGAAATCGCAGCATACATATATACACAGCATGTATGTATGTACTCTTAAGAACCCTTGCTTTCATGCTCATTTTGCAACACAGATACTAATATTGTACAGAGAAGATTAGCATGGCTCCTAGGCAAGGATGATATGCAGATTCATGAAATATTTCATATTTAATAAATAAATACATAAAAGAACTTTTGTCTTCCCTTCCCTCAAGCCTCCAATGTTCTTGAAACTTCTGGCTGTTAAGAAGCATGTTCAGGAGTGAGAATCTGGTCATTAACCTACACCCAGGTCAGCTCATCCCCAAAGCCCTGGAAGCCAGCAACGGGTAGGACAAATCTAGAATGGGAATCTCACTGCCAGTTAATCCATGAAACTCTGGGCAACTCATTCTTTCTGAACCTCACTTTTCCCATCTGTAAAATGAAATGCTCCCTCCTAACTGGAGCCCTCCTTCCTCTTGGTGGATCACCAGTTAGATAGTTAGATAGATACATAGATGATAAATAGATGATAGACAGATACACACACATATATCTCTCTATATATAATACATCTATATATATAATACATAATCTACATATATAATACAATATAAATATACACACATATATTCTTATACATATATATATAAGCAAATATATATATATATATATATGTGTGTGTGTGCATATATATATATGAGAAAAGATCCCCAGATGATTAGGCTACAACAAGGGCACCTTCCATCTTTCTGGTTGCTAAAACTCTATTTAAGATAAGGTAAAGGAGAAAATAAGTTATTTCCCTAGTGATGGGCATGAAAATACATCTGGAGATATAATCGTCATCAAACAACACAAATATTCATAGCTTGCTTAACACATCCCCAGAGCATTCATATCCAGAGGCTCTAAAGCCACCATATTCATTATGCAGACCCACACAGTAATTTTCTAACCTAAACTCTTCTTTCTTAAAAGGATTGTCACGGTTACATGAATGGTGACTTGAAATCTGGTTCACATCTTTATTTTTAAAAAGTTTACAGTGATGATGAGAAGTTATGTTTGATAATTATCAGGAGCTAAAGCAGCAGAGCCTTTACAAAGAGGAGTTACAGAACACTTTTCCTCTGATTTGCCAAAGCAGTAACCTAACTATCAGAAGAAAGGGAATGGATACACCCTGAGATATTAGGAGCATATCTGGAATCACTTCTGGTGGAAATATGTTTTTGAAACCTAGAGGTAATTTTTAATGTATTTTTCCACATTTTCTTTTTTTTTAATTCTTTTTTTTTATTATTATTATACTTTAAGTTCTAGGGTACATGTGCATAATGTGCAGGTTTGTTACATATGTATACTTGTGCCATGTTGGTGTGCTGCACCCATCAACTTGTCAGCACCCATCAACTCATCATTTACATCAGGTATAACTCCCAATGCAATCCCTCCCCCCTCCCCCTTCCCCATGATAGGCCCCAGTGTGTGATGTTCCCCTTCCCTCTGTCTTATTGATATTTTTATTTGGTTTATCATAAAGAAAATGTCTTATATAAAGCTTTGAATAAAGCTGATGCTCTAAGAAGATGCATTCTAGACCAGGTGTGGTGGCTAACACTTGTAATCCCAGGACTTTGGGAGGCAGAGGTGGGTGAATCACTTGAGGTCAGGAGTTCAAGATGAGCCTGGTCAACATAGTGAAACCTCCTCTCTACCAACATACAAAAATTAGCTGGGCATGGTGGTGTGCACCTGTAATCCCAACTACTTAGGAGGCTGAAGAAGGAGAATCACTTGAACCTGGGAAGTGGAGGTTGCTGTGAGCCAAGATTGTGCCACTGCACACATCCAGCCTGGGTGAAAGAGTGAGACTCCATCTCAAAAAAATAAAAAATAAAAAAGGCCGGGCCCAGTGGCTCACGCCTGTAATCCCAATACTTTGGGAGGCCGAGTCGGGCGAATCACAAGGTCAGATGATCGAGACCACGGTGCAACCCCGTCTCTACTAAAAATACAAAAAATTAGCCAGGCGCGGTGGCGGGCGCCTGTAGTCCCAGCTACTCAGGAGGCTGAGGCAGGAGAATGGTGTGACCCCGGGAGGTGGAGCTTGCGGAGCTTGCAGTGAGCCGAGATCGCGCCACTGCACTCCAGTCTGGGGGACAGAGCGAGACTCCGTCTAAAAAAAAAAAAAAAAAAAAAAAAAAAAAAAAAAAAAAGAAAGAAAGAAAGAAAAAAACAGAAAATGTATTGTATTGTATTTATTCTGTAGCTTTTTATGGAAGCTTATGTACTGATGTGAACCCCCCAAATATGTACACATTCCAACTTGTGAGGTGTAGGAGTGGTTAGTCATTATTTACCCAGTATCTTTCTATTACTTTGTTTGTATAGCCATATCTATATCACTTATGTATTATCATGTTATTATTATGTAATTATCTATTATCACATATTATCTATTTATATTACCATATTATCTATTTAAAGAAAATATAAGCATGCAAATAAACATAGAAAATATAAGCACATATACTACCTTTTACTTATTTATGTGCTTATAGAAAATAATGTATTTTTTAGAATAGCATTGCATAGAAATCATGAAATGTTATTTGGTTCATGCAGGACTTATAGCACATGTCTGTTGAGATCTATGAGTTTGTCTATTATTTCTATTAAGGTTTTGAAATAGTTTTTTGAATATTGACACAAAATAAATAAATTTAACTTCTGAGAGTTAATTACATATCAGAATTAGTAAACTGTTGAACAAAAAAATACGTCTATAAAATATTTAAGAATAAATTGGCAGCTAACGGTATATGTTTGGATAAATGAGTCCTGAATTATCTTAATACATATTTAAAAGACCTCTGTGAAAATTAATTATATTCTAATATTTTAACAGTCTGACCAAAAATTACGTGATAATATTATCTGACATTTCAGGTTCATAAAAAATTGCAATTAGATATGCTTAGTTAGGATTTGATGCAAGTGTAGGGTTTCTGATTTTACAGATTTTTTTGAATAATTTAATTATGGAGTAACTTTTCCCTATTTTACTAAAAATTATCTAGATCAATTTGATGTTTAAAGATCCTCTCATCTTTCTTTCCACCTATACTGTATCCATCTTAGAAATTAAAACTCTCCGAATTTGAAGGGATTTTAAAATGCAAATGTCTGTTTGCTACGTCAAACAATTTTACCCATTGTTTAACCATTTTTAAACATCTTCAGGGATACAGAACTCACCAGTTTTAGCACAACACTTTTTGGGCCTACTCCAAGAGCAAATGTGATGCATTTTAAGGCATTTGTGTGTGGGCCAGGTCTCAGGGTAATTAATTATTATTATTTTTTTTTAGTGTGCCATGGACATACACACAGATTTTATGTTCTAGAATGTTAGACTAGAGTTTAAAACTCTAATAAGTTTCTTCTTTTCATTTTCTAAAACAATGCTTTTGGAGTGGATTTCCCTCACTTCTCCTATTTCCCTATATATTGTACATCTCCCCTACCAGTCTGCAAACATTTTGAAGACATGTTTTATTCATACTCACATTCATGTAGTTTTGGAACATATTAGTTAAAAGTACATTAATACATGGTGTTATGATTAATAAGGTCTTTAGGCTTAAAATATTTAAAATATTTTAATATTAAACATTTTAATTTTTAAATAAAAATGTTAAATATCTAAACATTTTATTGTAGATTAGTTTAATATAATGATTAATCTTTCACTTTTCATTCTTCATTTTTCATCTCTTAAAGAAAGCAAAATACAGTACCTGCTATGTGGTATACACTTTCATGGGCCCTGTGGGTGTTACAAAGACATGAAAGGCTTGTCTGCTGTTTTTTTTATACTCACAATGTATAGAAAAACAGGAATGTATAAACAGAAAGACACATGGAACATATTGAAATGCTATGTCAGTGAAGAGAAAATCCTAATGACGTACATACCAGCAGGCAAAGTATAGAGCAACAAGGCAGTGGCAGAAAGCAGACAGCATGCTTTATAGTTGGTGAATAGACAAGTAGTTGATGATAAGGGTTAATAGAAGAGTCAGTCGATCGTAACACTGTTTCAGCTATGTTGTGATAGGTCTTATAGGCAAGGTAGGGTTTACCTGTCCTACAGTGTAATGGAAAACATTAATGGTTTTGCTGTGTCAAGTGACATGGTGTTACAGACCACATTGTTCCCCCTACCCCGCAAATTCTTATGTTGAACTTCTAGCCCTCAGTGCTTCAGAATGTGACCTTCTGGCGGGAAAAGGATCATTGCAGTGTCATTAGTGAAGTTGAAGTCATACTGCAGTAAGGTGGGCCACTAATTCAATGTAACTGATGTTCTAATAAAAAGGAGACATTTAGACATAAACATACAGACAAGGAGAGCTTGATGTAACGATGAACACAGAGATGAGAGTGATGCTTTTACTAGTCAGAACACTTAAGAACTGCCAGCAAACCACCAGAAGCTATGAGAGGGGCACAGAGAAGATTCTTGCTTACAAGTCTCAGAAGGAAACAACATGGCCAGCATCTTGATTTTGGACCTCTAGTCTCTAGAACTGTGAGGACATATATTTCTGTGTTTTTAAGCCACCTACTCAGTGCCACTTCGTTACGGTAGCCCTAGTAAACTAATGTGCACAATGACAGTCATGGTTGGAAAGTGTGATAATATCCTTTACAATTTACTCCAAAACATTAGAAACTTGACATAATTTATAAATTAGACAGAAACTTACTAGCATTAAGGAAGCCAGTTCAGTGATAGGAATACCAATCATGGCTAAATGTGACAAATACTTATGTTTCATTCTGGAAGTCTGACATTATAATTACAAGTGACCCCGATAAGAAATAAAACTAGGAGTTTCTAAGAACTAATTTTAGATACAGAGATCATTCTCTAAGATGAGCTCAGATTTAAAAAGGTCAATTTAAAAGGACCAAAAGGGCATTTAATAAGCTACAGCAAACAAAATCACAGTGATAAATACTTTCAGAAAGGCTACAATTCAGATTGAAGTAAATTCAAGAAAAATTACCAGAAGGTGATAAAAATGTTTGGAGCAAAAAACAGTGAGAATAAAAGAGATTATCTAGCCTCCAGCAGCAGAAGTCTTGCACAAGGGAAATACTCAGCATTTTTTCCTTTGTTTCTTTTTTCTTTTCTTTCTTTCTATCTTTTTTTTTTTTTTTTTTTTTTTTGAGGAGTCTTGCTCTGTTGCCCAGGTTAGAGTGCCGTGGCGTGATCTCAAATCACCGCAATCTCTGCCTCCCAGGTTCAAGTGATTTTCCTGCCTCAGCCTCCTGAGTAGCTGGGACTACAGGCATGCACCACCACGCTTAGCTAATTTTTGTATTTTTAGTAGACACAGGATTTCCCCATGTTGGCCATGCTGGCTTCAAGCTCCTGACCTCAAGTAATCCACTGGTTTCAGCCTCCCAAAGTGCTGGATTTCAGGTGTGAGTCACGACACCCGGTCCTGTTTGCTTGTATTTTCTATTCTTACTCAGTGTCTTTTAGTCTTGTCATAGTTCATAAGAAACTTGAGACTCAGGTAGAAGAAAAATCCTTAAAAAATTACCAAGGAGTTTAAATGTGAATTACAAAACTCAGGCTATAGAACAAACCTTAAGGATGAGATTTCAAAGCTCTTTTAGTAATCTTTGAGTTTTCAAAAAAGGTACAGGGATGAAGGTGAGTTCTGAAAAATGAACTGCACCATCTAACCAAAAGATTGTAAATGGATTTTATTCTTTAGTAGTTAAAAATTTGTGTTGATCGAGAAAATAATCTTTTGAGTTTCATTTTGATGGTTCCAATTCTGACATCGTATTTGTTCATTTATTTTTAATTTGATATTGAAATCTTGTAATTGTGCATATTTTTGGAGTACAATGTAATATTTTAATGCATATATAGGTTGTATAATGATGAGATAATGGTATCGAGTGTATCCATCACTTCATGCATTAATCATTTCATTGTGATGAGAATATTCAAACTCTTCTCGTTTTCATTTTGCAATGTATAACACCTCATTGTTAACTATTCTCACTACACTGTGCAATAAAATACCACAACGTACTCCTAATTATCACTTTTTTTTTTTTTTTTTTTTTTTTTTGAGACGGAGTCTCACTTTGTCGCCCAGGCTGGAGTGCAGTGGCGCAATCTAGGCTCACTGCAAGCTCTGCCTTCCGGGTTTACGCCATTCTCCTGCCTCAGCCTCCCGAGTAGCTGGGACTACAGGCACCCGCCATCTCGCCCGGCTAGTTTTTTGTATTTTTTAGTAGAGACGGGGTTTCACTGTGTAGGCCAGGATGGTCTCGATCTCCTGACCTCGTGATCCACCCGTCTCGGCCTCCCAAAGTGCTGGGATTACAGGCTTGAGCCACCGCACCCAGCCAATTATCACTTTTTAATTCATTCACCAACCTTTCTCCATCCTTGCCTCCCCACTCCCCTCGTTCTACTCCCTGCTTCTATGAGATCACCTTTTTTTTTTTTTTTTTTTTTTTTTAAGATTCTACATGGAATGAGATCATGTGTTTTTTTTTGTGTATGGCTTATTTCACTTAACATAATGTTCTTCAGGTCCATACATGTTGTTGCAAATGGTAAGATTTCATTCTTTTTTACAGCTGAATTATATTCCATTCCATATATACACATATGCGTGTGTGTGTGTATATATATGCATGTGTATACATATATATTATATATATTTGTGTGTGTGTGTGTATGGAACACACACACACATCACATTTTCTTTCTCCATTCATCCATGGTTGTATACATGGGTTGATTCCACAAATTGGCTTTTGGAAATAGTGCTACACTAAACATGGGAGAGAAGAAATCTCTTAGACATACCAATTTCATTTCCCTTGGATATATACCCAGTAGTTCAAATGGTAGTTCTATTTTTATTTTATTTTATTTTTGAGATGGACTTTTACACATGTTGTACAGGCTGGAATGCAATGGCATGATCTTGGATTACTGCAACCTTTGCCTCCTGGGTTCAAGTAATTCTCCTGCCTCAGCCTCCTGAGTAGCGCCTGCCACCATGCCTGGCTGATTTTGTATTTTCAGTAGAGACACGATTTCTCCATATTGATCAGATTGGTCTCAAACTCTTGTCCTCAAGAGATCCACCCACGTCAGCCTCCCAGAATGCTGGGATTACGGTGAGCCATTGCACACAGCCTCCATTTTTAATTCTTAAAGGAATCTCCATACTGCTTTTCAATTGTGGCTGTATGGATTTACAGTCCCATCAACAGTGTGTAAATGTTCCCCCGTCTCTACATCATCGCCTGCACTTGTTTTCTTTCGAGTATTTAATAATAGACATTCTACTTGGATTGAGAATGTATCTTATTGTGGTTTTCATTTGCATTTCCCTCATTATTACTGATGAGCACTTTCTAATGTACTTGTTAGCCATTTGTATTTCTTCTCTTGAGAAGTATCTTTTATGGTCTGATATGGTTTGATGTTTTGTCCCCTCCAAATCTCATGTTGAAATTTGAATCAATGTTGGAGGTAGGGCCTGGTGGGAGGTGTTTGGGTCATGGGAGTGAATCCCTTGTGACTGCCTTGGTGCCTTCCGCACAGTAATGAGTGGTAATGACTTCACTCAAGATCAGTTTGTTTCAAAGAGTGTGGCACTTCCCCACTCCCTTTCTCTTGTTCTTAGCCTTGCCATGTGGCTTATGGGCTCTTCCTTCAGCTTCCACCATGGTGGTAAGCATCCTGAGGCCCTTGCCCGGAAGTAGATGCCAGCACTCTGCTTTGTGTACAACCTGCAGAACTGTGAGTTAAACAAACAAACAAACAAACAAACAAACAAACAAAAAAACACTTTTCTTTATAAATTACCCCATCTCAGGTACTGCTTTATGCCAACACAAATGGGCTAACACAAGGTCTTTTGCCTGTTACTTCATTGGGTCATTTTGTTGTTGTTTTGAGTTGTTTAAGTTCCTTATATATTCAGTATGTTAACACGCTGACAGATGTACAGTTTGAAAACAATTTTCCCATTATGTAGGTTATTAATTTACTTTGTTAATTGTTTCATTTGCTGTGCAAAAGTTTTTAGTTTTATGTAATGCCATCTGTCCACTTTTGCTTTTGCTTTCTGTACTTGTTAGGTTTTAAAAATCCTTGCCTAGCCCCATGTCATATAGCATTTCCCCTATGTTTTCTTCTAGTAGTTTCATAGTTTTAGATTTTACATTTAAGTATTTAATTCATTTTGAGTTGAGTTTTGTATCTAGTGAAATGTAAGGGTCTAATCTCATTCTACTCTGTGTGGCTATTCAATTTTCCCAGGATCTTTTATTAAGGAGATTGTATTTACCCCAATGTATGTTTGTTGCACCTTTGTTGAAAATATATTGACTATAGGTGCTTAATTTTATTTTGGGCTCCTCATTCTCTTTCATTTGTCTGTGTGTCTGATTTTATGCCAATATCATATTCTGTTGATTACTACAGCCTTGTAGTAGATTTTGAAGTCAGGTAGTATGATGTCTACAGCTTTGTTTTTATTGCTCAATATATTTTTGGCTACTTAGGGTCTTTTGTGATTCCATACGAATTTTAAGACTGTTTTTTCTACTTCTGTGAAGAATGTTATTAGTGTTTTGATAGAGATTGAATTAAATCAGTAGATTGCTTTGGGGAGTATGGCTGTTTTAGCAATATTAATTATTTCAATACGTGAGCATAGGCTTTGTTTCCACATTTGTTTGTGTTTTCTTCAGTTTCTTTTAAGAACATTGTATAGCTCTAGTGCAGAGACATTTCTCCTCTTTGGTTAAGTTTATTTTAAGGGATTTTATTTTTGGGAGTAGCTATTACAAATGAAATTGTTTTCTTGATTTCTTTTTAAGATAGTTTGCTATTAATGTATAGCAACACTACTGATTTTTGTATGTTGATATTGTTTCCTACAACTTTACTGACTTTGGTTATTAGTTCCAACAGTTTTTTTTTTTTTTTTTTTTTTTTTTTTTGTAGAGTCTTTAGGTTTTTCTATATTTTAGATCATGTCATATACAAATATAATCCCTTTGACTTTTTCTTTTCCAATGTGTATGCCCTTTATTTTTTTTTCTCTGGCTAGAACTTCCAGTATTATGTTCAATAGAGTGGTGAAGTTGAACATCCCTGTCTTGTTTCTAATCTTAGAAGAAAAGTTTCCAGCTTTTCCCCTTTCAGTATAATGTTAGCTGGAGTTTGTCCTATATGGGTTATATTGTGTTGCTGTGTATTTGTTCTATACCTAATTTGTAGGGAGTTTTTATTATGAAGAAATGTTGAATTTTGTAAATGCTTTTTCTATGTTTATTGAAATATTTGTATGGTTTTTGTCTTTCTCTCTAGAATTGTGATGTGTTACATTTATTATTTTATGTATGTTGAACCATCATTGCATTCCTGGGATAAATCCCACTTGATCATGGTGAATGATCTTTTAAATGTGCTAGTGAATTTAGTTTGTTAGTATTTTGTTGAGAATTCTTGCATCTATATTAATCAGGAATATTGGCCTGTAGTTTTTCTCTTTTTCTTTTCTGTTGGGTCGTTGTCTGGTTTTGGAATCAGGATAATGCTTGCATCATAAAATATATTTGGAAGTATTTCCTCATCTTGAATTTTTTGGAACTGTTTAAGGAGTTTGCTATTAGTTCTTTTTTACATATTTGGTAGAAATCAGCAGTGAAGTAATCAGAATCTGCTCTTTTCTTTGATAGAAGACTTTATGACTACTATTATTTTCTCACTGGTTATTGGTTTGTTTAGCTATTCTGTTCTTTGAAATGTAATCCTGATAGGTTGTACATGTCCAGGAATTTATTCCTTTTTTCTATGTTCTTGAATTTGCTGGCATACAATTGGTAAAAGTAGTCGCTAATAATATCTGTGACCTTAATAATAATGTTTCATTTTTTTATCTCTGATTTTATTTATTGGGGATTTTTCTCTTTTTTTCACAGGTAATCTAACTAAGAGTTTGTTAATCTTATTTTTTTCAAAAAAAAAAACAACAACTCTTTGTTTAGTTGATCTTATGAATTATTTTAGTCTCTATTTTGTTTATTTAGGTCTGAGCTTTATTAGTTCCCTTCTACTACTACTGTTTGGCTTAGCTTATTCTTGTTTTTCTAGTTCCTTGAGTTATACAATTAAGTTGTTGATTATAAATATTTTTCCTCTTTTGATGTAGATGTTTATTGCAATGAACTTTTCTTATAGAACTGCTTTTGTTATGTTCTATACAGTTCAGTATGACGTGTTTTTGTTATCATTTGTTTCAATAAATTTTTAAATTTATTCTTTAATTTTCTCAGTGATCCATTGGTTAAGGTGGAGGATGCTGTTTAATTTTCATGTATTTGTAAAATCTCTGAAGTTTTCCTTGTTAATTTCTAGTTTTATACTTCTGTGGTCAGAAAAGGTACTTGATACTATCTCCGTCTTCTTAAATCTGTTTAGACTTGTTTTGTGGCCTAATACGTAATCTGTCCTGGAGAATTTTCCATATGCAGTTAAGAAAACTTGGAATTCTGCAGCTGTAGATGGAATGTTCTGTAAGTATGTATTAGGTCCACTTGATCTACTGTATAGTTTGAGTCTGTTGTTTATTAATGTCTGTCTAAAAGTATCTATCTATTGTTGAAAATGTGAACTTGAAGTCTCCTACCATTATTGTATTTCTATCTAACTCTCCCTTTAGGTCTAGTAATATTTGCTAGACCTGTCTTGGGTGCATACGTATTTATAATTGTTATATATTCTTGTTGAATTGGTTATTTTATTATTATATAATAATATTATTTGTCTTTTCTGATTTTTTCACTTAATACACTGTATTTTATCTGATATGAGTATCTCTGCTTGGTTTTGGTTTCGATTTGTAAGAAATACATTTTTCCATCCTTTCACTTTCAGTCTGCCTGTGTTTAATGGTGAAGTGCATCTATTATAAGCAACATATAGTGGGATTTTGTTTTTTATTCTTTTAACTACTCTAAACCTAAATTAGAAAATTTAATCCACTTAAATTCATGTTATTATTTATAGGCAAATAATTACTCCTCAAGTTTGTTAACATTTTTTTTTTTTTTGGTTGTTTTGTAGATATTTTCTTTCTTTCTCCTTCTCTAATTGTTTACCTCTCTGGTTTGGTGGTCTTCTGTAATGCCAAAATTTGTTTCTTTTCTCTTTCTCATTTGTACATTTACTGTAATTTTGTCTGTGTGTGTGTGTGTGGTTACCATAAGGTTAACATGAAAAGTCTTGTAGGTATAGTAGCCTATTTTAAGCTGATAACAACTTAACTTCAGTTACATAATGTTACTATAGACTTTTTTCCCTCTCCCTTTTCATTTGCATTTTGTTTACCGTAATTTGTATATTTATCTTCTGTTTGTTCCTTAGTAATTAATTGCAGCTGTTGGTGGTTTTGACCTTTTTGAATTTAAACCTACATACTGTGATACTGAAGAATTTATGTAACACTATTACAGCACTAGGGAATTCTGGGTATGGTTATGCATTTACCTATACTGATGAGTGTTGTATTTTCATAATATTAATTACTGTTATTTTGTTTCCTTTTTTAGCATTTCTTTAAACATTTCTAGTAAGGTCATTTTAATTGTGATGGATTCTCTCAGTTTTTGCTTGTCCGCAAAGGTCTTTATTTTGCTATTTCTGAAGAATAGCTTTGCTGGATATAATATTCTTGGCTGTGAGAAATTTTTGTTTTTGTTTGTTTGCTTTCTTTTTGTTTGTTTGCTTTCTTTTTGTTTGTTTATTATCTTTCAATATTTTTAGTATGTCATCAGTTTTTTTCCTGGCATGCAGAGATTCTGCTGAGAGATACGCTGTCAGTCTAATGGAAATTTCCCTATATGTATCTTGACAGCTTTTGTATTCCCCTATATGTATCTCTTGCAGCTTTTGAATTCTTTGTCTTTAACTTTTGACATTTTGATTATAATGTGCTTTGGAAAGAATATTTTTGGGTTAAAAATCATTGAAAACTTTTGAGCTTCTTAGATATGGATGTCCGTATCTCCCGTAAGACTTGGGAACTTTTCAGCTATTATTTTGTTAAGAATATTTACTATACGTTGGTTATTTTCTTTTTCTGTGGCACTTCTATAATGTGAATATTTGTTTGCTTAATGAAGTCCCCTATATCACACAGGTTTTCTTCATTTTTTTCATTCTTCTTTCCTTTTTTAAATTTTTCTCTCATTGGGTTATTTCAAAATGCCTACTTTTAAGCTCAGAGGATTCTTCCTTCTGTTTGATCTAGTGTTGTCAAAGCTCTCTACTATGTTTTTATTTCATTTATTAAATTCTTCAGCTCCAATTCTGTTTTTTATAATATCTATCTCTTTATTACATGTTTCATTCACATCATAATTGTTTTCCTGATTTCATTGAATTGTTTTTCTAGATCCTCCTATATCTCACTGAGTTTCCTTGAAATCATTATTTGGAAATCTTTTTCAAGCATTTTATAAATACTCTTTCATTTATGATCTGTTGCTAGAGACAAAGAACTGTGTTATTTTGTGGTTGTTGTATTTTCTTTCTTTTTTGTTTCTTGTATCCATACACTGATATCTGTGTATCTAGTAGAACAATTGTTTTTTTCCAATTTATGGAATAACTTTCATAGGAAAAGGCTTTTTCTTGTAAATGGATCCCAGGATGTTGGTTGAGAATGTAGCATTGGCTTTGGTTCTGGGTGAACTCAATAGCATGTCCTCTGTGCAGATGCTTCAGTTATAACCTTTGATTGTGATTTCTGAGATTATTATAGGCCTAGGCTACAGGAGTTTGTGACTATGGTGTTATTCTGCTAGGGGCAAGGGTAGTGGACTAGTCATTGTCAGGATACACGCAGGCATAGAAATCAAACAGATTTTGTGGCAGGCTCTTTTGGATTGTCAGGGTCTCTGCCAGGGCTGTAAGGGGCAGGGGTGTGCGTGTATGTGTTAAACAACTGAACAAGAGTTCTCTCTAGAGAAATGGGTTTACCTCTAGGCAGCTGTCAAGCTAGGGGCAGGTACATGTGGGTCCAGGGGCTGCCCCCAATCCTCTCTGCTGAGGTGAGGCCAGCTTATGAGGCAGGACTGCCTCTGGCCTGGCTGTTTGTGGGGACAGGTACATGCAGTTTTGCTGCTTTGCAGAACTCTGCTCTGATGCCCAAGCCTGTGCCATAGCTGCTTAGGTCGTAGGGGTTGCAGATGCCATGAGGACTCCTGCCCTGGGGATGAGTTGAAACTGTGCAGACTTCCAGCAATTTTTACACTGAATTCATGGCCTGTAAGGACTAGAATATCCTCCTCTATCAGTTACCATTGATATCTGGCAGTGATGAAGACCACTGAGCGTCTTCAGCTTATATTTTCCTTGTAAGAAGAACTTTCTCCTGTCTGTGGTCTGATCTAGTAGGAGATACAGTATGGCAGATGCAGGGTACCATACTCCACTCTATATGGTGTTATGCTGGGCTGGGCTCCCATGCTCCACAGGAATTTTGACATTACCTTGATGGTCACCATGCTGATGGCACTCTCTTTTGGCATTTCCTTCTAATGACTTTGTAAGCTAAGACAGGATATTTCGCCAAATTATAACATTTTATTTGTAAAGTGAGAACTGAATTTCTAAAAAAATTAGCACAAACCTGGCATATGGTAAGTATTCAAGAAATATGAGTTATTGCTAATATCACAATCAGCAGCACCATCATCTTTATTTCTATCTCTCTAATCACTTTGTTCTCTTTTAATTTGTTCTTTTAACATATATTTAGTGGTTGCCATGTATTCTGTACCTTATTTTTGTGGTGGTCTCTGGATATATCTAGAGATAGAGTTATTCATTTCAAAGAGTATAAACTCATTACAAAGAACAGAGAGGCCTTGTAATCTGGAGAATTTATCATTAAGGCTGAAGTAGGTGTTAGAAGAAGGCTTCACTGGAGATTTAATAGTCTGAGGAAAGTAGTATGCAGAGAGATTTATGAAGGTGTCAAGCAAGGAAAAAATTTTTGGGATAAGTAAATCAACTTTTGGAAATGCAAAGATGTATAACAGCATGTTTGTCCTTGAGGGAATTGAGTTTAAAATCATATGAAGGAAGAGAAATTGAAAGTCAAATATGGAGAGACTTGTCACTTGTATTTGACAAGTCAAGAAGGCTCTATAGTTATCAAATAAGGAGCTTTGATTTGGGGGCTATACTTTTAAATATGGACTATTTTATGGGTTGACAATTTCCCTCCCCCACCATTATGCTGATGTTGAAGTCCTAACTGCTCGCACCTTAGAATTTGACCTTATATGGAGATAAGGTTTTTGCGGAACTAATCAACTTAAAATAAAGCCGTATGTGTGGACTCTAATTTAACGTGACACATGTCTTTATAAATAGGGGAAATTTGGGTACAGAGAAAGACAAAAATGGAGGGAAGAAGATGTGAAGAGACACAGGGATAAGATGACCATAACCATATATAAGCCAAGTAAAGAGTCCCAGAACTGATCTTTCCTTCATAGCTCTCAGAAGAAACCAACTCTGCCAACAACTTGATCTCAGACTTCTTGCCTACAAAATTATGATACAATAAATACAAAGGGTCTTCAAAAAGCTCATGAACAATGTGGATTATGAAAAACCTATGGGACCAAGCACAATGGCTCACAGCTATAATTCCAACACTTTGGGAAGCTGAGGTGGGAGGATCACTTTATTAAGCCCAGGACTTCAAGACCAGCCTGGGCAACATGATAAGACCCAGTCTCTCCAAAAATAAAATAAAAAACAAACAAACAAACAAAAAAAAATTTAGCTGGTACTAGTGGAAGGCACCATTAGCCCTGGCTACTCAGGAGGCTGAAGCCAGGAGGACTACAAGAACCCAAGAATTTGAGGTTACATTAAACTATGGTCATGCCACTACACTGCAGCCTGGGTAACAGAGTATTTGTCTCTCTTTTTTTTTTAATCTATTCGTAGATTTCAATTTTTTTGCACCAAAGTAACTTGCACTAACTTATGATAACATGGCTGAACAAAATCTAGTTTGTGACATTAAGAAGGATGATGCTTTCTTCAATTTGAAAATGGCCCCTATCAAAACAATAGGAATTCTACTAAATCTGAAGCAAGAACAAACATCAAATATATGCTGAAACTTGGGTGGAAGAATTGTAACGTCACGGATGCTTTATGAACAGCTTATGGGGACAATGCCCAAAGAAATCAGCAGTTTTTGAGGGGACAACTCATTATAAGAAGGGATGAGACAATGTTCATGATGAAGTCTACAGCAGTAGACCATACACAAATTGCGCAGAAAATGTTCATCTTATTCCTGCCCTAATGGAAGAGGGCAATGACTAATATCAGAAACAATAGCCAACACCTCAATGGGTTCAACTCACTAAATTCTGATGGAAAAATTAAAGGTAAGCAAACTTTCCATTCAGTGGGTGCCAAGTCCTTTGTGTCAAGATCAGCTACAGACAAGAGCCAAACTTTCATTGGAAATCTTAAACAAGTGAGGTCAAGATCCTGAAGCATTTACTTAAAGAATTGTAACAGTGGCTTCAGTGTTTCTATCCAGAAGACAAAGCACAACTGAAGCAGTGGCTAAAACGAGGTGGAAGTAGTTTAGTCAATGCCAAAGTGGACCAGTCAAGAGCATGACATCAGTCTTTCGGATGCTCAAGGCATTTTGTTTGTTGACTTTCTGGAGGGTCAAATCATGATATCTTTCTATCATGAGAGTGCTTTGAGAAAGTTAACCAATGCTGTAGCAGAAAAACATCCAAGAAAGCTTCACCAAAGAGCCCTTCTTCACCATGACAATGCTCCTGTTAATTCCTCTCATCAAACAAGGGCAATTTTGTGAGTGTTTTGAGGGAAATCATTAGGCATCCACCTTACAACCCTGATTTGGCTCCTTCTGACTTCTTTTTTTCTTTTCTAATCAAAAAAAAAAAAAAAAAAAAAAAAAAGAAAGACACTCATTTTTCCTCACTTAGTAATGTTAAAAAGAGTACATTGACATGGTTCTGTTCTCAGGATCCTCGGGTCTTTATGGATGAACTAAATGACTGGTATCTGGTATCATCATTTACAAAAGTGTGTTAAACTTGATGGAACTTATGTTGAGAAATAGAGCTGATATTTTTATTATCTTTTAATTCCATTTTTCCACACACTTTTTGATGTCCCCTTGTGTCTGCTCCTTAAGCTATCTAGTTGGTGGATCTTTGTTACCATAGCCCTAGCAACTTACCAAAGAATAAGCACATTAGGGATATTTTATTTCTACTCCAGTTTTAAATGATCAAACAATATCTATTTACCTATTATTAATAGTTTCACATTTTATGCATCTAGTATCAGGTCTGTATTACTTCTGTGCATGAGAAATTTTAATACGTTTTAATAAGGATTATTTAGTGTTTTCCACTGTTTTTCTTTACTTACAAAATAGATAAAGTCTTCATCTGGCTATTTTATTGATCAAGGCTTTTGAGATTATAATCGTTTAGCAGTTACCCTAATTTGAGGACAAATGGGATAGCCATTAATATAATTCTTAATAGTCGACAAAGTTTTCACAGTTTGTAAAGTTGTACTTATACATTCTATCACGCATAATAACTACCACAAGATGAAAATATTCTCATCACTATAGTGTTATGACTTTGACACATAAGAAAGTTGAGTGCACAGGGGTGGCTGAGAAGCTCCAGGTCACAATGAGAAGAGGACTTTACATCTATTTTACATTCTTTTTATGTTTTGTTTTGTTTTCTTTCGTTTGTTTGTTTGAGACGGACTCTTACTCTACCACTTAGGCTGAAGTGCAGTGGCACGATCTCGGCTCACGGCAACATCTGCCACCTGAGTTCAAGGGATTCTCCTGCCTTAGCCTCCCAAGTGGCTTAGTTTACAGGCATGCACCACCATGCCCGGCTAATTTTTGTATTTTTAGTAGAGATGGGGTTTCATCATGTTGGCCAGGAGGGTCTCGATCTTTTGATCTCAGGTGATCTTCATGCCTTGGCCTCCCAAAGTGCTGAGATTACAGGGGTGAGCCACCACACCTGGGCTATTTTACATTCACTTTACAGTTTCTGCTCCTCCCTCCATACCATGCTGCTACTTATTTAACTATCAAACTTAACAAAGCAGAAGAAATCAAAGAATCTATAGACCCCGAGAATGAAACATGTTTATTGCTGCATACACATGCACTGAGACTATTCCTAGACACTTTGAGAGTTGTAATTGCTCTGATCTAACCAAGAAAACATAATAAAACTTTTGTTGCAAGAAAGATAATGGGAAAAATGTAAAAATGGCATTTACTTGTATTAACATGAATCATACTTTAAACTGTACAATAAAATTTTTCTAATGAAAATTACTCCTAGCTTTGAGAATGTCTGTCCATCCCTTTCCCTCTGTGAATTACAATCTAGTGTCTATTTTGTGATCGTCAAGCATATTTGGGACTGCAAGTTTTTCTTAACCGTGAATGTCTTGACACTTAACTAACCATTATGTGGTCTTACACTGGCAAAGAGTTGGTAAATATTCTTATGTTTGTGGATGCGGTAGATATTCAGGATGGAGCCCATGAGAATGTCGGTTGTGCTAATAGAGCTCCCTATGTTCAGAGCAGCTAAATTTCATATTGAAATTTAAAGTAACCATAGTCCTCCTGAATGAAACAGAAAATTAAGCATGCTCAACCTAGAATTTAAAAATATATATGCTTCAGGTAGGACAGTCACAGACTTTTGGAATCACGGGATATGGTTTTGAAGCTCATGACTTATATTTTAGTGTGTTGTGAAACACAAATATGAATAACAAGAGGATCTAAGGTAGGATTTTGTAGGCCTGCCTTGATACTTTGAGCCTATTAACACAGTGAAAAAGAGTTCCAAAACTACATGAATCTGAGTATGAATAAAATATGTCTTCAAAACGTTTGCAGACTGGTAGGGGAGATGTACAATATATAAGGAAGTAACAGAAGTGAGGGAAATCCACTCCAAAAGCATTATTTTAGAACAAAATTATATTTAATATGTTGAATAAATATTTTGTAAGAAAATTTAAAAAATAAAGTTATTAGACTTACAAAATTAAGGGATCTTGACACCCAGCATGACATTTTTAAGAAATCAATAGACAGACTCACTCCACAAGCATTTAACTACTTAACTGGAAAAAAGTTTATGTGTGTGTGTACGTGTGTCTGTGTGTGTGTGTGTGTAGTTTCTAAAAATTGTCCTAAGGGCATACATCAAACAGAGAATCATTTATTCAAGGAAAGCTACTAAATCTTAATCAGCATAACAATAATCTGCGACAGTTGAGCCTGCTATCTGCTACCACCTCTGTGTCCAGTTCCATGTG
This sequence comes from Piliocolobus tephrosceles, assembly GCF_002776525.5. Classification (NCBI taxonomy): domain Eukaryota; kingdom Metazoa; phylum Chordata; class Mammalia; order Primates; family Cercopithecidae; genus Piliocolobus; species Piliocolobus tephrosceles. Next base: position 50,948,992 of record NC_045440.1, read on the forward strand.
GTGGAAGACTTATTCTGAATAAGTATGGCCAAGAAGACACGGCTCTGTAGCTCCCCTGCTCCCCACTTAGGAGTACAGTTCAAACCACAGAAGGGACATGCCCACCAGCATCTCTCATCAACCCCCAAAACCCTTCAGCCTGTGCAGCAAGAGCTCTGTTTGAGGCAGGCATGGTTAAAATTAAGGCTCCCTTATCCCACTGAATATACACTCATTAAGAAAAGCTTTATCCAAGGAATTGCAGATGAAAAATACTGGACCTTATTGTTCAAACCCAGCCCACTTATAGGGTGTAGTTTTCTTGCCAGTAGGAAAAAACTAAAAAGGACAAGTGCTGCCATTTACATCCAGCACCCTCCTTGTAGAGTAGGGAGCCCCTCTGTGAAAAGCAGAACATCTTCCCTGTCCCCATGTGTGGTGCAGAGTTTCTGCCAAGAGTGAGGCATGCCATAAGGACAAAGAGCCTCACAGCTCTGCCTAAGTGAAATAGTGTTCTTAGAACTAATTTTGAAGTGTTTTAGAAAACAATGTAGATTTCGTTAGCGAGCAGTTAAGAGGGGGCAAAGTAGTAGGTCAGCTACAAGTTTAACCCATTTGTGCCTGAGATTCAATCTTTTTGAACTTTTGCAATCAGTCCTTGGTGATGGCCTTGAGCAGTATGGTATAAATAACTCCCACATGCTTGGCGTTCCAATAATGGAACACTAGGCATAAGTGGGAAGAGAGATAACCAGGAAAGAGGACAGGTAAAGAGCCCTCTTTGGTTAAAGGCAAGCTCAAAGAAGGAATAAAGAACCCTACTGCTGCAAATGGAGCCCCAAACTTAATTGAATCAGACTGTGGAACAATTATGCTCCTGGGTCTTGTCAAAAATAATAAAGCAATCAGCTAGCAATTAATGGAAGCTAACAGGTAGGTGTGAAACCAATAGAGGCAGAGCAGCCAGAAAGTTAACATGAAATCAAGGAAAGAAACAGTCAAAGGAAATCTAGAAAAGTTGCATCCATTACTTTGTCCAAGGAATCTGTGCACAAGAGCAGTAATATGTCGTCTGAGTCTGCACATGCAGGAAAACAGACTTTGCTGAATAAATCTAGCCTAGTTAGTAACAAACGGAACAACAGCAGCAGCAAGCTTGGAGTGCAGAATCAATATTCAGAGTTGCTGCAATATATTATTTAAACTGTTGAGTTTTCACTTTTAGATGATTCAAAAGCAGTTTCATTGATGAGGATGCTAATACTGTATATTTTGAGTGTTTAAATAACACTATGAAATGTGAGAGTAGGAAATATTATATTACTAATTTTTCTGAAATATGTTATTTTAATGGGTATATAAATAAATAAACTAAACATAAATATATTTTTGATGAAAAATAAAATGTTCAGTTTTCAGAAAAGCACTGTAAAACATGCAAAGAGACAAGAAGGTGTCATCCATACACAAAAGAAAATCAAGTGATAGAATTTGTTTTTGAGGGGTCATAGATGTAGATTTAGACTTCAAAGCAATTATTGCACAAATATTCAAACACTTAAAAAATTACATAATTAAAAGATGGTATGATGATAATGTCTAATTAGCTAGAGAATATCAACAAATAAAATTTTATAAAAGAACTAAATGAAAATTCTAGAGTTGAAAGTAGAATAATTAAAATGAAATATTCATTTACAGAGCTCAATAGTATATCAAAACTTGATGAATAAACAATCAATGAACTTGAAGAGACAAGGATAGAGATTATATCATCTGAATAACACAGGAAAAAAGAAGAAAGAAAATAAGCAGAGTCTAAGAGAAATGTATGATGTCATTCAATGCATAAACTTACACATAATGAGATTACCACATAATGAGATTACCAGAAGAGAGGACAAAGAAAAAGCAGTAAAAATTTATTTTAAAAAATAATAGTTGAAAATGCTCTAACTCTGATTAAAAGCATTAATTTACATACCAAAAAGTTCAACAAAGTATAAATAGGAAAAATGAAAAGAGACCTAAATCTATATATATCACAGTAAAAAATATTGAAAGGCAAAGAAGAAAATCTTAAAAAGATTAAGATACAAAGAGATCACCATAGGATTAATAGATGACTTCTCATTATTTACAAGGGCATTGCCATGGAATACCGAAGTCAGCATAATGACATATTTAAAATTCTGAAAGAATTATGAGCCAAGAATCTTATATCAGGCAAAACTAGCTTTTTTCAAAAATTAAAGGAGAAAGTCAGGCACAGTGGCTCATGCCTGTAATTCCAGCAGTTTGAGAGGCTGAGGCATGTGGATCACCTGAGGTCAGGAGTTTGAGACCAGCCCGGCCAACATGGAGAAATTCTGTCTTTCCTGAAAATACAAAAATTAGCCAGGCATGGTGGCGTGCACCTGTAATCCTAGCTACCTAGGAGGCTGAGACAGGAGAATCGCTTGAACCTGGGAGGTGGAGGTTGCAGGAAATCAATGTCACACAACAACATTCCAGCCTGAGAGATGTTGTCTCAAAAAAAAAAAAAAAAAAAAAAGAAAAGAAAAGAAAAGAGAAAAGCAGATTTCCAAGTAAATAAAAACTGAATTTGTTCCTAGACAATCCACCTTAAAAGAATGACTAAAGATGTATGGTTTTCCGTATGATGTATATGGATCTTGGAAGTTGTCAATTTCATTCACACTATAAGAAAAAGCTGAATAGACTGAAAATCAAAAACTCCTCTTAGATCCTTCAAAAAACTGAGGCAATAGGAGAAATTGCTGCCACACAAATTGAAGAAGCAGGCAGGCAAATGCAGGTAAATCAGAATTTTTTGAAATAGAAACCTAGGAGAAGAAACTTGCATGAGTCACAGTCTGGGGTAGGGAAACCAAAGCTGTAATTGATAGACTGGTGAATGAGTATTAATAATTCCAAGGAGTACCTGTCTTAGAAGGGTTTCCCACACTTTTATGTAAGTTTTCCCACTGAGAGCCCTACCAGGTTTTCACCAAAAAGATTGGAGAAAATTCCCTTACGCTGAGGGAGGAAATTCCCTTCTGGCAGAGGGAGGAGAAATCAACCATTTTGAAATACACCTGGAACATTCTGTTCTTAACAAGAATTACCCTCAAAACCGGATAGTTTACTAGAGCCTAATAAATGTTTTTTACCAGAGCTGAAGCAGCTGGGGGGAAGGAAAATATACAACTTTAGCCTCTCTCTAGATTTCAATGTTGCAGGGGAAGAAACATACTCAACTGCAACCCACTCCAGCCTTCCACATTATATTAAGGACATAACGAGCTCTAGTCCCTTGTAGCATTTTGGTCTTACCAAGGCAGACGAGACTGAGAAGGATTTCTAAAGTCACAATACAGAGGCACAAGCTCACTAAAAAGCAGAACTAAGCACAGGACTATAGTACACTTCTCCACACACAACTTACAAATGCATCACTAAAGTCCTTTTGAATGCAGGTTTTTTCACCCAGTACATCATATCCAGCTTTTAACACACACACACACACACACACACACACACACACACACACACACACACATATATTGCACAGCATTCTAAAAAGCAAAAGAGAGTTTGAAACTACAATGAAAAAATATGGCAGGAACTGTGAAATTATCAGATCAGAAATGTAAAAGAAATATGACTATCGTGTTACGAGCTAATGGAAGAAAAAAACAGACAATATTCAAGAGTAGATAGGCAATGTAAGTAGAGAAATAGCAATTCTAAAAAAAAAAAAAGAAGAAGAAGAAAAGCAAGAAATTAAAAGCGTTGTAAAAGAATGAAGAATACTTTTGATGGGCTTATTAGTAGCATGAACATGATTGAAGAAAGGAGATCATGGAACATGAAAGTTTGTAGAAACTTCCCAAACTGTGCAATAAATACAATAGTTGTAACACATGCATAATGGGAATACTAGAAAGAGGGGGAAAAAAAGGAGCAAAATATTTAAAGCAACAGTTACTGATAGTGACAAGTATTTTACAAGATTAATTTTAGAGAACAAATTACATATCCAGGAAGTTCAGAAAACACCAAGCATAATAAATTGCAAAAGAGCTGCATCTAAGCATATTATATTCAAACTGCAGAAATTCACAGATCAAAAAACCATGAAAAAAGTGAGGTAAGGGTGACACTCCTAAGTACAGATGAGCAAGATAATAATTGTGTCACTCTTGTCATCAGAAACTATGCAAGCAAGAAGAAAATCAAGTAAAATATATAAATATTTGAAAAGTGAATTATCATTGACCTAGAATTCCATTCAAGTGAAATTATTCTTCAAAAGTAAAGTAGAAATAAAAATTTTCCAGATAAATAGACATTGTGGATATTGTTGTTAGTAGCCCTATCTTACAATGAATATTAGTTCTTCAAAAAAAAGGAAAATGGTATAGGTTAGAAACCTTAATATACTTTTCAAAAGGAAGAGCATTAAAGAAAAAATAAGTAAAAGTAAAAATAATTTTTTATTCTTAGTTGATCAACTAGATAACAGATTACTACTAATCTGTTAGTTGCTACTAATTATTAGCAACAATGTACACAGTGGATATAATTTACAGATAAGTGAAATGAAAGCAGCAACAGAAGAAAGGGCAAGGCAAAAGTGGGAATATTTTCTATTAAGGTACTTGCACTCTCTGAAAAGCAGCACATTATAATTTGAGAGTAGACTTGCATTAGATGTAAATGTAAATTGCAAATTCTAGAACAGCCAATAAAAAAGTGAAAACAAATTATAACTGACATGCAAAGGAAGGAAAGAAAACAGAATCACATAAAACATTCAATTAAACCATAGAAGGCTGAAAAAGAATAGAGGATTAAAAAGAAAAACAAGGAACAGAGGATAACAGATTATAAATGTTATCTTATACTAATGTAAGTATATTAATAATCACTTTAAATGTCAATGATCTCTATTCATCAATTGAAATATAGAGAATTTGGAAGGGGCCCTTAACCCCAATGTGTGTGCTCAGATCACAATAAAATTAAACTGGAAATCAATAACATAAAGGTAGCTGGAAAAAATCCCCCAAATACTAGGAGATTAAATAACATATTTCTAAATAACACATGGGTCAAAGAAGAAATCTCAAGAGATGTTGAAGATATTTTGAACTAAATGAAAAATACCATAGTAAGATTTGTAGAATGCCATGAAAGCAGTGATTAAATGTAAATGTATAACATTGAGTGACCATATTGAAAAGAAGAAAGATCAAATCAGTAAACTAAGTTTCCACCAGAGGAAACTATAGAAATAAGTGCAAATTAAATCCAAAGTAAGCAATAATAATTAAAATTAGAACAAAAATAAATATAATTATAAACAGTAAATCAAGAGAAAATCAGCAAACTGCCCCGGCTGGAGTGCAGTGATCTCAGCTCACTGCAAGCTCCGCCTCCCGGGTTCACACCATTCTCCTGCCTCAGCCTGGCGAGTAGCTGGGACCACAGGCGCCCGCCACCACGCCCAGCTATTTTTTTGTATTTTAGTAGAGATGGGGTTTCACTGTGTTAACCAGGATGGTCTTGATCTCCTGACCTTGTGATCCGCCCGTCTCGGCCTCCCAAAGTTCTAGGATTACAGGCGTGAGCCACCACGCCCGGCCCAAAATCTGTTTTTTTTTAAAGATCAATGAAATAAATAAGCCCAGGCTATCTAAAAAGAAAGAAACTATCAAGCTGTGGAAAGACATGGTAAAACTTTAAATCCAAATTACTAATGAAAGAAGAAAACTGGAAAAACAACATACTCTGCTACTCCAAATATATGTCATTCTGGAAAAGACAGAACTGTAGAGACAGTTTAAATCAGTTATTGTCAGGGATTAGAGGAAAGAGAGAGATGAATTATCACAGCAGGGAGAATTTTTAGTGCAGTTAAAATACTCTGTTTAATATTAAAATACTCTGTTTAATTGTCTATTTTATAATGGTGGATACATGTCATTATATACTTGTACAAATGTATGTACACCAAGAGTGAAACCTAATGTAACTGTGAACTTTTTGTGATAATAATGTGTCAATGTGGATTATCAATTGTAAGAAATGTACAGCCAAGGTGGGGAATATTGATAAAGAGATAGGCTATGCATGTGTGGATATGGTACATTTCTGTAACTTCTTTTTAATTTTGCTGTGAACCTAACATTACTTGAAAAAATAGAATCTTTTAAAAAGATACATATTTGAGGTAAAGACATGGAGTACAAAAGGAAGAAGACAAAATGATAAGACATGTAGAAAGAAAAGCAAAATGACAAACGTAATCTAATCATATTAGTAATGTTATTAAATGTAAATGGATTAAACAAGGTAATAAAAAAAGCAGATATTATGAAAATGAATTATAATGAAAAATGTCTCCAGGAGACACAACTTAGATTCAAAGATACATGTAAATTGAAATGAAAATGACAGAAAAAGACATACAATGCAAATGATGATCTTAAGAGAGCTGGTGTGGCTATACTAATACCATAAAATAGACTTAAAGGTTAAAAAATTTACTACTAAAAAAGTAACTTCATTTTTAATGAATTTAAAATGCATGGGGAGGAAATAACAATTATAAAAATTATAGACGTCTTACAGGGGAAGCACATAAAGGGAAAACACAAGTTTGAATGAGGAACTAGACAATTTCACAACAGTGGCTGGAGTCTTCAATATTGGTAGAGCAAGCAGAAAAAGCACAATAATACAGAAGACTCGAACAGCACTATGAATCCTTGCTAATCCCGACAGACATGTGTAAAACACTTCACCCAGTGATTGCAGAATACATATTCAAGAACACATGGAACATCTGTAGGACAAATCATATGCTAAGCCATAAAACAAGCTTCAATACATGTAAGAAAATTAAAACCATCAATTGTTTTCTCTGAATGCAATGGATGAAAACTAGAAATTAATAACAAAGAAGATGTGGATAACCCACACATATATGAAAATTAAACATTAAGGATTCTTGAATAAACAAGATATCAAAATGGGAATCACAATGGAAATTAGAAAATACTTGAAGATGAGTTGAAGATGAGTTAAATTAAAACACTGTATACCAAAACTTATGGGATCCAGATAATGTAGTATTTAGAAAAAAAAAAAAAAAACTGTATTTTATTATATTAAAAAGCAGAAGAATCTCAAGTTAATAACCAGAATTTTATCTTAAGGAACCAGAAAATGAACCGGGTGCAGTGGTTCACGTCTGTAATCTCAGTACTTTAGGAGGCTGAGGCGGGAAGATCGTTTGAGGTCAGGAGTTCGAGACCAACCTGACCAACATGGTGAAACCCTGTCTCCACCAAAAATACAAAAAAAATTAACCGTGCATAGTGGTGCATGCCTGTAGTCCCAGCTACTCGGGAGGTGGAGGCAGGAGAATCGCTTGAATACAGGAGGCAGAGGTTGCAGTGAGCAGAGATTGCACCACTGCACTCCAGCCTGAGCAACAGAGCTAGACTCCGTCTCAAAAAAACAAAAACAACAACAACAACAACAAAAAAGAAACCAGAAAATGAAGGTAAACTAAACCTAACACAAGCAGAGTAAGGAAATAGTAAAATAGAAATAAATAAAAATGTAGAAGAGAAAAATAATTTTAAAAAGTTAATGGAACAAAACGTTGATTCTTTGAAAAGACCTAAGAAATTATAAAACATTTAATTAGAGCGAATACTTGAATTGTTCAAATCAGAAATGAAAAGAAGAACATCATTACTGAGCTTACAGAATTAATGAAGGTAAGAGAATACTATAAAAAACTCTATGACAACAAATTAGATAATTTAGATAAAGTGGACACATTATCAGAAAGAAAAATATCCCAAAGTAACTCACTAATAAATACAAAACTAGAATAGACCTATAAGTAATAAAGAGTTGAATTATTAATTTTGAAAACTTTTCTCAAGGTTAAAAGCTCAGGGGCAAATAATGTTACTGGTAAATCCTACCAAACATTTAAAGAAGAATTTACAACATGTATTACATATGATTCTAAATAATTAAAAAAGAGTGAACACTCCTAACTCATTCTGTGAGGTTATTAGTACTGCAATGTCATAACCATAAAAAGATAACACAAAGAAAACTACCACCAAATAATTGTTATGAATATATAGCAAAACTTTGCAAAATAGCACCAGAAAATCAATCTCAGCAACACATAGCATTATATTCCACAACCAGGTGTCACATATTACTAGAATAAAAAGTTGGTTTAACCTTTAAAAATCAATAATACAATACATTATATTATTAGAATAACTGGAAACCACAGGATTTTCTTAATAGATGTAGAAACATTATTTGTCAAAATATAACACCATTTTATAGCACATACACTCGAGACTAGACATAGAAAACAACCTAATCAACCTTATAAAGGGCATCTATAAAAAACCGATAGCTGGCAGCATTCTTAATAATGGAAAGTGAAAGCATTTCTTGGTAAGTTCTGGAGTAAGAAAAGAGTATTTGCTTTTGTCCCTTCTATTCATATTTGACAGGAAGTTCTAGTAAGGAAATTCACCAAGAATACGGAATAATAGGCTTTCGGGTTCCATACCAGTGAAATCTTGTTATGTTTGTCTTTCTGTGCCTGGCACATTTTATAAGTAATAAAGCTATACTTATTTTCAGATGACATGATATTGTAGGTAGAAGACCCTAAGATCTACAAAAATTTAGAGTTAATTAAAAGTTCAGAGAGACATTAAATCAATTGTATTTTTATAAAGTAGTGATGAAAAACCTTTAAATGAAATCAAAAAACAATTACATTTACAATGACATCAAAAAAATGAAATACTTTGTAATAAATTTAATGAAAGTGGTATAAAATATATCCAGTGAAAACTAGAAAATATTAAAAGAAAATTTTTAAGAAATCTAAATAAATAGAAAGACATACCATATTCATAGATTGTAAGAATTAACACTGTTAAAAAAGCAATACTTTACACATTGATCTACAGACTAAACACAATTTATACAAAATCTTAGCTGTCTTTTTTTGCAGGCATTGATGAGCTAATGCTAATATTCATGTGGAAATGCACAGGACCTAGAATACCCTGAACAATCTTGAGTTAATAGAACAAAGTTGGAGGACTCACATTTCTAGATTTTGGTACTCACTTCAAAGCCACAGTGAGCAAGAAGTGTAAGACTGGCATAAGGAAAGACATTCATAAATCATTAGAATAGAATTAAAATTCTGAAAATAAGTTTTATATTTATGCCAAACAGATTTTCAACAAAGATGGTGAGAGAATTCACTAGAAAAAATTATTATTCTTTTCAACAATTTATCCTGAAACAGCTAGTTATACACATGCAAATGAATCAAGTTGGATCGTGTCCTCAAATCATAAACAAAAGTTAACTTAAAATAGATTATAGGTTTCAATGTAAGACCTAATACTATAAAAATCTTACAGAGAAAGTAGAAGTAAATCTTCCTGAAATTTGATTATGCAATGACTTCTTATGACATGAAAACAAAAATACATGTGATGAATAAATATAAATAAATCAATAAAATTAATAATTTTGGTGGAGCATATGGTACCACAACAAAAGTGAAAAAGAATTACATATATATGCATGTATATACACATACGTATGTATATATACATATACACATATGTATATGTGTATACATAGGTATATATACATATATACGTATGTACATATATACACACATACGTGTGTATATATATGATACAAATGTTAATAAGAAATTAAAGCAGTAAACTTTCTCCTTAAGCTAACCAGAAAAAGTGAAAGAGAAGTAGAAATCATTGTGTGATTCTTGCTCCCCTGTTTTGAGCCATAGTGCTACTCTTCACTTTGGAAACTCCACTTTAAGCATCAGTGTCTGGAAAAATCCCCTGAAGCCACTCCCCTTGGGTATTTTCCACTTGCTCAGACATCTCTGTGTAGGAACGTTAACAAGATCACCGTGCCCCAGAGAAGCTGTCTGTAAAGAGCATTTATATTTAAGGCACCTTTTTTTTTTTTTTAATAGTTACTAAAGACTTTCATTCTCCTATACTTAGGTCATACTTTACATTCGTTTATTATTATTATTATTATTATTACATTTTAAGTTCTAGGGTACATGAGCACAACGTGCAGGCTTGTTACATATGTATACATGTGCCATGTTGGTGTGCTGCACCCATTAACTCGTCGTTTACATTAGGTATATCTCCTAATGCTACCCCTTCCCCCTACCCCCTCCCCACAATAGGACCCAGTGTGTGATGTTCCCCTTCCTGTGTCCAAGTGATCTCGTTGTTCAATTCCCACCTATGAGTGAGAACATGCAGTATTTGGTTTTCTGCTCTTGCAATAGTTTGCTGAGAATGATGGTTTCCAGTTGCATCAACGTCCCTACAAAGGACATGAACTCATCCCTTTTTATGGCTGCATAGTATTCCATGGTGTATGTGTGCCACATTTTCTTAATCCAGTCTGTCACTGATGGACATTTGGGTTGATTCCAAGTCTTTGCTATTGTGAATAGTGCCGCATTAAACATACATGTGCGTGTGTCTTTATAGCAGCATGACTTATAATCCTTTGGGTATATACCCAGTAATGGGATGGCTGGATCAAATGGTATTTCTAGTTCTAGATCCTTGAGGAATCACAACACTGTTTTCCACAATGGTTGAACTAGTTTACAGTCCCACCAACAGTGTAAAAGCGTTCCTATTTCTGCACATCATCTCCAGCACCTGTTGTTTCCTGATTTTTTAATGATTGTCATTCTAACTGATGTGAGATGGTATCTCATTGTGGTTTTGATTTGCATTTCTCTGATGGCGAGTGATGATGAGCATTTTTTCATGTGTCTGTTGGCTGTATGAATGTCTTTTTTTGAGAAGTGTCTGTTCATATCCTTTGCCCACTTTTCGATGGGGTTGTTTTTTTCTTGTAAATTTGTTTGTGTTCTTTATACGTTCTGGATATTAGCCCTGTGTCAGATGAGTAGATTGCAAACATTTTCTCCCATTCTGTAGGTTGCCTGTTCACTCTGATGGTAGTTTCTTTTGCTGTGCAGAAGCTCTTTATAAATTTTTATAAATGATAACCATTTCTCATTTGTCACAAGATGTAATCTAATAGTATACAGTGTAATGAAGTTCTAAAGTTTCTTTCAGATGTTTACAAGTTTTTCTTTTATGCCTTTAAGGTGTTATTAAAGTTTAAATGTATGAAGGTTCTTTTAGGGCTAACCTAAATAATTTTATGCAGCAGAAAAAACATTTTCAAATCATATGTCTGATAAGGGATTTGTAGCCAGAATATATAAAAACTTCTGCATCTCAGTAATAAGATGAAAAATGACCTAGTTAATAACTGGGTAAAGCATTTGAATAGATAATTCTCCAACAATAGTATACAACTGGCAAATACACACGTGAGAAGATATTCAATATCGTTAGTACTTAAAGAAATTCAAGTCAATCTATGAGCTATACTTTACATACACAAAGCTGGTTATAATGATATAGCGACAGGCAATACCTAGTGTTGGCTAGGTTGAGAAAAAATTAGAATGCTCGTCTATTACAGAGGAGAAGGTAAAGTGCTGCAGCCATATGAAAAAAAATTTAGCAGTTCCTCAAAATATCAAGTTGCCACATGAAGACAGCAAGGCTTATCCAAAATTCAAAAGTCAATCTGTGTAATCCACCATATTAATGGGCTAAAGAAAAAATGGTAGTATCATTTGATGGAGAAAGCACATTTGACAAAAAGTTCAACACTTTTTCATGATAAATGTCTCAGCAATTTAAGAATTAATGAGAACTAACTGAATAGAGAGAATCTATAGGAAAAATAGATACTGCTAATGTACTCAGTGATACTATGAGTCCTTTCCCTAAAAATCATGAACCAGGCAATGGTATACATGCTCACCACTTTTATTCAATACAGTACTAGAAGGTAAAATCATACACATTGGAAAGGAATAAATAAAACTATTCCTGTTTACCAATGATGTTTTTGACTACATAGAATATTTCAATGCATCTGCAGAAAACTTCCAGAAATACTATATGAGTTTAGCAAGGTTACCCAATACAAGATCAACATAAATTGATTTGCATTTTCATGTACTAACAATAAACATGAGGAAACAAAAACTGAAAATACAATACCATTTAAAATGTATCCACAGAAAAATTATTTGGTAAAAATTTAACAAAATTTTAACAAAATGTATAAGATCTGTATGCCAGAAGTCACAAAATGTTGATAAAATGAAATCAACTATATTTAAATAAATGGAGAGACACATTATGTTCATGGATCCATAAGTAATGGAATATTCAACACAGTAAAGATGCCAATGAATTCTCAAATTAATCTATAGATTTAATAACTATCAACATCTAGCAAGTTTTTAAAATAGATATAAGAAACACATATTTTTAAAATAGACATAAAATAAACATATATGGAAATGCTCTGTTCCTAGAGTAGCCAAGACAATCATGAACAAAAATAGAGAATAAAGTGAGAAGAATCACTCTATCCAGTACTGACCTTTAATGAATAGCTAGAGCAAACAAGACAGCATGGCATTGTAGGAGGGAGAGATACACAGATCAATGGAACACAATTCAATAGAGAACCTAAGAATACATATACATACTCATACATACTCAATATTTTTTTTTTTTTTTTTAAGACAGAGTCTCCGTCTGCTGCCCAGACTAGAATGCAGTGGCAGGATCTTGGTTCACTGTGACCTCTGCCTCCTGAGTTCAAGCGACTCTCATGCCCCAGCCTCCCGAGTAGCTGGGATTACAAGCACACACCACCACACCCAGCTAATTTTTTTTTTTTTTTTTTTTTTTTAATAGAGAAGGGGTTTTGCTATGTCAGCCGGGCTGGCCTCAAACTCCTGGTCTCAAGGGATATGTCTGCCTCAGCCTCCTAAGGTGCTGAGGTTACAGGTGTGAGCCATCACACCTAGCCTCAACCAATTTCTAAAAGGTACAAAAGCATTTTATGGAAGGTAGAGTGGCCTTTTCACCAAATGATATTTGAACATTTAGATTTAATAGACCAAAAAAGGGGGCTAAACCTTACATCTTATACAAAATTTAACTCAAAATGAATTACAGGTTTAAACATGAAATGTAAAACTATTCAACTTAAAGAAAAAAGAATAAAGAAGAAAATCTTTGATATCTAAAACTGGGCTAAGAATTCTTAGTCCTAACATTAAAAGGAAGAATTCATAAACTGGGCTTTATATTATACAAATTAAAAATATTCACTGTATAAAATACCTGTTTAAGTAGGAAAAGGCAAACTATAGGTCGAAAGTAAATATTTGCAAAGAAATAATATAATATCTAGAATACATAAAGAACACTTAAATTTAACATGGATAACTGAGAAAATTTGTGCAAAATTGGTTGATTTTATTGCTGTCATAATTATGGTCGTTATATTGTGTAAGTTTGCCCAGGTGTTACCACTGGGGGAAATGCTATAAAGTGTAAACTAGGTCTCTCTATATTCATTCTTACAACTGCATGCCAATCTAAAATTAATGCAAAATAAAAAGTTAGGTAAAAAAAAAAATATGTGCCAACAAAATTGCATTTTAACATCCTCCACAGCAATCTCAAAGTATGGTATTCACATTTATATATACAACTCAGCAGTGTAAATATGTATATTTATGTGTAAACTTTTAGTACTGACCGTGTACAACAGTTTGCATGTGGCAAAAATATAATCTGTAATAGAAAATAAAAAGAAACAAAAAAACAGAGTTTTTGCTTTCAAGGATTCTGTAAGGTAGTCAAAAAATAAGACACATACAAATGACTGTGGTACATGCAATTTGTGGTAAGTTACATAAAAGACATATACACATTTACTCTATGAGCTTAGGAGGAAGACAGCAATGCTTTTTGGAAAAGTTCATGGAACACAGGCCTTTTGCAGTAAACTTTAAGGATGAAAAGATTTTTTTCTTCTTTCTCCATTTTTTAAAATTCTTGTTTATTCCTTTCTTTATCATTCCTTATCATTGAAAATAATTTTTACAAAGATTTTTCTAAGTATAAGTTAGTAATGGGGTAACTTCAGGGTAAATCCAGCATGAACAAGAATATCAAAGCAGAAAACATGAGTTAGCAGAATACAATCGGTCTACTTCTTCCAAAGCAACAGCTATAATATGTGATGACAGCAGAAAAAGATGCAAGCCAGATTTTAGGTTTCAAATGCCAGGTTAAGAATTTTATTTTTGTCTTATAGAGTGATAGAAGCTATTAAAAGTATTTCAGTGGGGCCACACAGAGATGAAACAGGCTATCCAATGAAAATATGTATGTGAAAACTTTCAGTCCTACCATAGATATAAAAAGAAAAAGAAACAAGAACTATAAAAAGAGAAAGCTGTACTGTGGATAGTTCTCTAACAAAAGTTAGCCAATAACTCTCTTATCATCTTGCTGGATCTTCAAAAAAGTTTATGAATTCAACACCAAAAATCTGTTATGATTGGAGATCAGAGAGGTATCTCATAATTTTGCTGTCATAATCTTCCAAGTCAGAGGAATTTAGATCTGCATGGTCTTTGAAGGAACTAGGTGGATAAGACAGATTTGAGAACTTTTCCTCCCTGTAAAGTCAGTGAGGGAAGAAAACTCACTCCTATTCAGGTCTCTGTTGTCATTGCTTTGCATAGTACTTGGAACATAGTAACAGATCAACATGTATTTTGAGTGCATTATGAAGACAAACATGAGATCAAATCAAAAGGTTTAGCACATATTGATTCTGAGTGTAAAAGAGAACGAAAGACCTAAAAACAAAGAGCTATTCAAGCCCTGGTTTCTGGTAAGAATAGAGCTCCAATAAAGAATCAGGAAAGTCACAGCCACGCTGCTTGAATTATGAGCCAATCACTCTTCAGCTGTTTGCGATGCCTTTGGGTGTAGTTGGAAGACGACAAAAGTTACTCTAAATATGCGCTTGCTGCCTCTGTTTTTGCCATTTACTGACACTGAGAGACAGAAAAATAGATGCATCTGATTATTCTTTCTGAAGGAGAACATGAGATACTCCGTACCAAATTCAAATAAAAAATGAGTGCTTTGAGATTGCATGATTAAATAGAATAACAACATCCCTGGAAAATGTGATTAAGAGAAAAGATTATAGAAGCATGTGAGAAATGGAAAGTGTTATTAAAAATATGTCAGTTTTTGGTATTTCATCCCTAACCCTTTCAGAAGATCCATTATTATGCCAGCAAATTTCATGTAAGAATAATGATAGTGACATTTACTGAAGAACTACAAACAATATAACTTTCCATTTTAATGTTTCATATTTCTCATGTTTATCTAAGACTCAGAAAGGTTTTAAGTTTGTATTCAAATTCAAGGTGTTTTTACTCACTTCTTTTTAAAAATCACTAAAGTATTTTATTTTGGCATCTGCATAAAGTCTGAAGTTTTATGAAATGTTCTGAAAATGAATAGGCAGTAAATTATAATTGGCTGTAGTTTTTTAAAGCTTTTTTTGGTGGTCGATTAAACTTATAAGGTTTTATTTGATATCTGTATAAATTTCTTGTAACTACTGGCTTTCTAAAAAGTAAATTAGCAGGCAAAAAATTAAGGTATAATAAAGTTTTCCTTCATCGGGATGGTTCAACTGAGCTTTTCAGAGAGGTAGACAATATATTCGTATGACAGTTGATCTCCTAAATATTTTTATTCTGAAAATTCCATTACTAAGATTCTCTAGGAATCTCTGGGAATTATCTGGGAATGCTTTTGTTTAAGGCATAAAATATACATACCTGGTGTTATGATCTGAATGCCTGTGTTCCCATGAAATGCATACATTGAAATCCTAACTCCAATGAAGCTATTAGGAGGTGGAGCCTTTTGAAAGGTGATTAGGCAATGAAGGCAAAACTCTCATGGGTGAGATTAATCCCCTCATAAAAGAGACCCCGGGGAGCTCTTTTGTTTTTTTTCACCAGGTGAGGGCACAGCTAGAAGGTGTCATCTATGAGCCAGAAAGCAGCCCTCACCAGATATCAAATCTGCCTATATTTTGTTATTGGACTTTCCAGCCTTCAGTACTGTGAGAAATAAATTTTCATTGTTTATCAGCCACACAGTCTAAGGTGTTTTGCTGTAGCAGCCCAAATGAACTGAAACATTTAGTGATATATCATCAACTTGGTAATTATTTGCATACTGTTGAGGTTTTCTCAAATGTTTATTTGGCTAGTCTGCATTGTTTTTCCAAGAATTACCCTTTCTGTGTGTTTCTGGTTATGGTGGGCCACAGGAGATATTCTTGTGGGACAGTTCAAGTGTCAAAGTGAAGCAGCAGCTCTTGTGTAGCTCACATATACATTTGCTTCCATGCTTGCAACTCCCTGTCTTTCCCTGGATCCTCTGTCAGTTTCTTTGATTCCTGGGCCAGGTGTGCACAGAACTTTGTGCCATAACAACGAGACCTGGTGCTGTAAGGCCCCAGGACATCAAGATTGTTCACAACAAAAACTGGCACTGGCTTCAGCCTTCCCTGAGGACTTCAGCTCTTGCTTGACAGGTATAGATGGTTCTTGTTCTCCTTGGCTTTCTGTGCATAGTTCCCTCCCAATGGCCACAGGATACCTGTGGACTTTAAGCACTAGTATCAGACTAGAAGAAAAGAGCCTTGAACTTGACTTATATCATGTATATATGTATGATGTATCATTTATATCACACAACTTGTAATGCTACACTTTCTTTTTTTGTACACAGACTCTTTCTCTGTTGCCCAGACTGGGGAACAGTGGCACAATCATAGCTCATGGTAACCTCAAACTCCTAGGGTTAAGCAATCCTCCTGCCTCAGCCTCCTGAGTAGCTGTGACTGCAGGTGTGTGCCACCATGACTGCATACTTAAAAAAAAAAAAAAAATTCTAGAGACAGAGTCTTGTTATATTGCCCAGGCTAGTCTAGAACTCCTGGACCCAGGCGATCCTCCCATGTTAGCCACCCAAAGTGATGGGATTACAAGCATGAGCATATTTTTAAATATTAGTGTTCATTCAAATTTTTATAATTACAAATAAGAAATAATCATCTGAAATTGTCTTGGGAGAAGGATGAAATTTGAATCAACATGGTAAATGGTTAGGATGCTGATGTTTAAAACAGTTTTAAGATATTTTTAACAAATAATCTTAGGAGGTTATATTATAAGGGCTTTGAGGGAAATAAGAGCCATCTTCAGAATACAGTCATGAAGTTTCGTACTAAGAGTCTCATACAAACACTTAATCTAACATGGTTCAAAATGGCTTTGAAAAACACAAGTTCTGTCAGAAGTCTGCAAAAAGTTCACATATTTTGTCCTTCCTTCATTCAACACATTGACGTGGCATCTATAACCTGTGCCAGGCACCGTTCTAGGTCTTGGGTTATATCAATAACCAAAAGAGAAAAAGAATTGTTCCTTCTTGAGTTTATATTCAAGAAAGAAATAAAACACATGATAACTGCAATAGTAAGATGATATGTGTATGTTAAGTCATTTTAACTATTATGAATAAAATTGATGATTGTTTGGTGTCATGGGTATTGGAAGGATTGGAAGCACTAAATAGGAGCAGATGCATGATGAAGTTTCAAACAGAATGATCAGTGTAGGCCTCCTGGGGCTGGCATTTAAACAACAATTTAAAGAAAGAGATAAGAGGGTTAACAATGGTGGTGACAAGTGTCTTAAATTCTGGGAATAATCATGCCAAAGCCCTAAAGTGAGTTTCGGACTGGTATATTTGGCGAGGAAGGAAGCATGGTTGACTGAAGTCAGAGATGGAGAAGAGTGATGAGAGAAAAGTCAGATATTTAACAGAGGAGGTCCTGGAATGGCAGTATGAAAAGACTTAGGAATCATCTATTTATTTAGATACTTTTTGATTCATTTCATCAAAACTTTACAGTTTTCGACATATAGATTGTGCACCTACTCTATTAAGTATTTATCTAATTATTTCCTTTTTTGGTTCTATTTCAAATTTCAGTTGTTAAATTGTGGTATATAAGAGCACAACTGAATTTTGTATGTCAATTTTGTTGTTGTTGTTGTTGTTGCTTTTGAGATGGAGTCTCACTCTGTCACCCAGGCTGGAGTGCAATGGCACGATCTTGGCTCACTGCTAACTCTGCCTCCTGGGTTCAAGCGATTCTCCCACCTCAGGCCCCCTAGTAAAAATTTAAACTAATACGCTGTAAGAGGAGAAGAAATACCGTGTAATAAGATATTCACTAACAGCAGAGAAGGCAGAAAAAAGAGAAAGGGATTCAGATGCGCGCCACCATACCAGGCTAATTTTTGTATTTTTAGTAGAGACAGGTTTTCACCATGTTGGCCAGGCTGGTCTCAAACTCCTGACCTCAAGTGATCCACTCACCTAGGCTTCCCAAAGTGCTGGGATTGCAAGTGTGAGCCACTGTGCCTGGCAATATACAAATCATGTACCCTGCAACCCTCTTATAATTATTTATAAGGATATTTTTGTCTATTATTGGGATTTGTAACATATACAATTATACCATCTGTGGAAAAATAAAAAAAAGTTTTTACATTTCTTTTCAATTTGTACACTTATAAATTTCCTTTTCTTAACTTACTGCATTAGATGAGACTTTCAGTACAATGGCTAAAAGCAGTGGGGAGAGAGGACATTCTTGCCTTCTTTCCCATCTTAGGATGAAAACACCTCACCTTTCTGACCGGTTAAGTATGATGTGAGTTGTAGGTACTTTTGGAGATGCTCTTTATTAAATTGAAGAAATCTCTCTATATTCCTAATTTGCTGAAAAGTTTTAGTCATTGATGGGTGCTTATTTTCTCAACCAAATTTCTGCATGTATTGATATGATCATATATGAGTTTATCTTTAACTTGCTGATGTGATTGGTTGATTGCATAATTGATTTTCTAGTGTTGAACTAGCCTCAAATATGTGGGATAAATTCCACTTGGTAGTTCTATATAATTCTTTTGAATATTTCAATTACAATTCTATAATTCTGTTGAATTTGATTTGCTAATATTTTTAAAGACTTTTCATCTATATTTATAAATTATGCTGTTGTTTTCCTTTATTTGTAATTCTTTATCTGGTTTTGGCATTACAGTAATGCTGGCCTTCTAGGGTGAATTAGTCTTCTATATTTTGGAAGGGATTATAAAGGATTGATGACATTTCTTCCTTGACTCTATAGTAGATTTTACCAGTGAAATCATCCAGTTCTGGTATTTTTAAAAATTATTAGTTACTGATTTATTTTCTTAAATGAATCAACATTTTAATAGTGTTTGTCTTTTAACTGATATTTAGAGTGATTACTTTAAAGTGATTACTTATATGGTTAGATTACCTACAATATGCGTAATTGTTTTTGTTATACTTGTTCTTTGTTATTTTTTAAATCTTTCTCTTTTTTCTGCCTTCTCTGCTGTTAGTGAATATCTTATTACACGGTATTTCTTCTCCTCTTACAGCGTATTAGTTTAAATTTTTAAAAAATATTTTTGTGTTTCTTCTAGAGTTTGTAATACGCATTTATAGTAACCTAAGTCCAGCTTCAAATAACGTTATAACACTTCACAAGTAGTGCAAGTAACTTAAACCCCTGCGTAAAACATGAGGTGATTTTTCTCTATTCTTCACCATTAGAACTGAATTGCAGTGCTGGAGGTAGAACGCATGAATGTGTGGACCTCCTGCCCCACCTAAGTCTGGGCCTCCCAGGCATCTTTTACCTTCAAGCTTCACCACATTCAGCTCCCAGCAATTCATTAGTTACTGTGGAAATTTTCTTGCAAGATATGGACTCCAGTGACTACTGCTCCAAGTTGATCTTGACTATAAGATTCCCTGCATTCTCTTGTCTTTTCAGATTTTAGGGTGGCAGTTTGCCCTGCGACCACCATTCTTTCTTGGATCTAAGAAAAGATACTTGTTTCTCTTTGCTCTGGTTTCTCTTGAGGAGGATGGAGTGATGCTTTCAGAGCCCCAGTGCTGAAATCAGAAGTCCTCCAACTAACAAATATTTAATGTGTTTATTTGGTAACCAATGTCTATTTTAATTTTTAATTTATTTTACTTCTGCTAAACTTTGAATCTCTACATATTTTATTTCAATATATAACAATACCTACATACCAGAGACATCTAGAAGCAGAATTCATTTAAAGAGCAAGAAGTAGGGAGACAGCTGTGATTTGCCACAGTACAGGCCCGCGGCATTCTGCTTGTTTGTTAATTGGTAGATGATGGAACAGTTCAGTGAGTCATTGACTCACTACAGACCTACAAGCTCTCGGCACTCACAACTGTGATACAGCTGGAAAGTGTTCTTAGAAGTATGCTGTGACTTACTGTAAATTCGTCGTCAGCATTCAGCTTAGATTTTAGCACACATATATGTGCAAGTAAATTATATATATAACATATATAATTTACTAAATATAATATATATAATTTACTTATAATAATTATATATGTATGAATCATAGATTAACTAAACAAACAAAAAAAAGTTCTTGTAATTTAAACTTCCTTTTGTAACTTACCTAGAAGGCAATGATTTTAACATTTTGGAAGGAAACTGTCATTGCTTTTTTCCTCTACATTTTTCATAAATTAAAACCACCAGGACTCATTTGGGCAAGACACTGATTAAACCCTAAGCCTTAATTCTATGTTGAGTTTTTAATCATTTTGTGCTATAGAATAAATGTAACAAGCACTGATGTATTCAGCTGCCTCTCTACCTGAAGTAGTCACTCAACATCAAAAATAAATTTTTTTTTTATTTTTTTATTTTTTTTTGAGGCAGAGTCTCGCTATGTTGCCCAGGCTGGAATGCAGTGGCAGGAACTCGGCTCACTGCAAGCTCTGCCTCCCGGATTTACGCCATTCTCCTGCCTCAGTCTCCTGAGTAGCTGGGACTACAGGCACCTGCCACCACGCCTGGCTAATTTTTTTGTATTTTTTAGTAGACATGAGGTTTCACCATGTTAGCCAGGATGGTCTCAATAAAAATAACATTTTTATACATAAAACTCTAGAATATACAAATTATTCTAAAGTAAAATCAGTTTGTCTTAGGAAACATAGCGAGACCTCACCTGCCTGAAAAGG
>NC_045440.1:50975245-50993308 GCF_002776525.5 Piliocolobus tephrosceles
TCTCCCATTATTATTGTATGGGAGTCTAAGTCTCTTTGTAAGTCTCTAAGGACTTGCTTTATGAATCTGGGTGCTCCTGTATTGGGTGCATATATATTTAGGATAGTTAGCTCTTCCTGTTGAATTGATCCCTTTACCATTATGTAATGGCCTTCTTTGTCTCTTTTGATCTTTGATGGTTTAAAGTCTGTTTTATCAGAGACTAGGATTGCAACCCCTGCTTTTTTTTGTTCTCCATTTGCTTGGTAGATCTTCCTCCATCCCTTTATTTTGAGCCTATGTATGTCTCTGCATGTGAGATGGGTCTCCTGAAGACAGCAGACTGATCGGTCTTGACTCTTTATCCAGTTTGCCAGTCTGTATCTTTTAATTGGAGCATTTAGTCCATTTACATTTAAGGTTAATATTGTTATGTGTGAACTTGATCCTGCCATTATGATATTAACTGGTTATTTTGCTCATTAGTTGATGCAGTTTCTTCCTAGGCTCGATGGTCTTTACATTTTGGCATGTTTTTGCAATGGCTGGTACCGGTTGTTCCTTTCCATGTTTAGGGCTTCCTTCAGGGTCTCTTGTAAGGCAGGCCTGGTGTTGACAAAATCTCTAAGCATTTGCTTATCTGTAAAGAATTTTATTTCTCCTTCACTTATGAAACTTAGTTTGGCTGGATATGAAATTCTGGGTTGAAAATTCTTTTCTTTAAGAACATTGAATATTGGCCCCCACTCTCTTCTGGCTTGTAGAGTTTCTGCCAAGAGATCTGCTGTCAGTCTGATGGGCTTCCCTTTGTGGGTAACCCGACCTTTCTCACTGGCTGCCCTTAAGATTTTTTTCCTTCATTTCAACTTTGGTGAATCTGGCAGTTATGTGTCTTGGAGTTGCTCTTCTGGAGGAGTATCTTTGTGGCGTTCTCTGTATTTCCTGAATTTGAATGTTGGCCTGCCCTGCTAGTTTGGGGAAGTTCTCCTGGATGATATCCTGAAGAGTGTTTTCCAATTTGGTTCCATTTTCCCCCTCACTTTCAGGCACCCCAATCAGACGTAGATTTGGTCTTTTTACATAATCCCATACTTCTTGCAGGCTTTGTTCATTTCTTTTTCTTCTTTTTTCTTTTGGTTTCTCTTCTCACTTCATTTCATTCCTTTGATCCTCAATCGCTGATACTCTTTCTTCCAGTTGATCGAGTCGGTTCCTGAAGCTTGTGCATTTGTCACATATTTCTCGTGTCATGGTTTTCATCTCTGTCATTTCGTTTATGACCTTCTCTGCATTAATTAGTCTAGCTGTCAATTCTTCCACTCTTTTTTCAAGATTTGTAGTTTCTTTGCGCTGGGTATGTAATTCCTCCTTTAGCTCTGAGAGGTTTGATGGACTGAAGCCTTCTTCTCTCATCTCGTCAAAGTCATTCTCTGACCAACTTTGATCCGTTGCTGGCGATGGGCTGTGCTCCTTTGCAGAGGGAGATGCGCTCTTATTTTTTGAATTTCCAGCTTTTCTGCCCTGCTTTTTCCCCATCTTTGTGGTTTTATCTGTCTCTGGTCTTTGATGATGGTGACGTACTGATGGGGTTTTGGTATAGGTGTCCTTCCTGTTTGATAGTTTTCCTTCTGACAGTCAGGACCCTCAGCTATAGGTCTGTTGGAGATTGCTTGAGGTCCACTCCAGACCCTTTTTGTCTGGGTATCAGCAGCAGGGGTTGCAGAAGATAGAATATTGCTGAACAGCGAGTGCACCTGTCTGATTCTTGCTTTGGAAGCTTCCTCTCAGGGGTATACTCCACCCTGTGAGGTGTGGGGTGTCAGACTGCCCCTAGTGGGGGATGTCTCCCAGTTAGGCTACTCAGGGGTCAGGGACCCACTTGAGCAGGCAGCCTGCCCCTTCTCTGATTTCAACCTCCGTGTTGGGAGATCCACTGCTCTCTTCAAAGCTGTCAGACAGAGTCGTTCGCGTCTGCACAGGCCTCTGCTGCTTCCCCTGTTATTTTTTAGCTGTACCCTGTCCCCAGAGGCGGAGTCTACAGAGACAGGCAGGTTTCCTTGAGCTGCTGTGAGCTCCACCCAGTTCGAGCTTCCCAGCGACTTTGGTTAGCTACTTAAGCCTCAGCTATGGCGGGCGCCCCTCCCCCAGCCTCGCTGCTGCCATGCGGTTAGATTGCCGCAGACTGCTGTGTTAGCAAGGAGGGAGGCTCCGTGGGCGTGGGACCCTCCCGGCCAGGTATGGGATATATTCTCCTGGTGTGCCGGTGTGCTTACAGCACAGTATTGGGGTGGGAGTTACGCGATTTTCCAGGTATTGTGTGTCTCAGTTCCCCTGGCTAGGAAAAGGGACTCCCTTCCCCCTTGCGCTTCCCAGGTGAGGTGATGCCTCGCCCTGCTTCAGCTCTCGCTGGTCAGGCTGCAGCAGCTGACCAGCACCGATTGTCCGGCACTCCCGAGTGAGATGACCCCAGTACCTCAGCTGAAAATGCAGAAATCACCGGTCTTCTGTGTCGCTCGCACTGGGAGATGGAGACTGGAGCTGTTCCTATTCGGCCATCTTGCTCTGCCCCCTGTAGTTTTTATATATTTGGTAAATCATTAAATGAAATAATTCTTATCTAAAGTAAGGCAGACTTATGTGATTTCAATCTATTTTGAACGGAGTTGAAAATAATACTATTTGACTGACAGTAGTTATAAAATGGAATTCAAAGCAATATTAAACAATTATGTGATACACTCTTATATTGGTATAAATAGATATTCTTTTTTTGTGCAGGGGTGTAGATACTCTACAAACTTTTCCCAAGCTCCATTTCCAAATTGTATACTTAATGCATCAAGAAACCATAACTTTTTCTGAGATATTATTCCCTTCTGTCTTATTAGGAAGACACCTAATCAGGATTTGTATCAATTAAGTTTTTATTAATTTTATTTACATTTACTCATTATTTTAATTAATTATCCTCTATTAATTTTATTGATGGTTATGAAATGTAGGTAATCAGGATTTATATTAACTAAGCTGGGCACGGTGTCTCACACCTGTAATCCCAGCACTTTGGGAAGCCTAGGCGGATGGATCACTTGAGGTCAGGAGTTTGAGGCCAGGCCGGTCAACATGGTGAAAACCCGTCTGTACTAAATATACAAAAATTTGCTGGGTGTAGTGGCGTGTGCCTGTAATCCCAGCTGCCAAGAAGGCTGAGGTGGGAGAATCACTTGAACCCAGGAGGCAGAGGTTGCAATGAGCCAAGATTGCGCCATTGCACTCCAGCCTGGGCCACAGAGTGAGACTACATCTCAAAAAGAAAAAGAAAAAAAGGACTTATATTAATTAATAAAAATTTATTCCATGAATTTTTCTTTCTCTATAATTTTAAGGAAAGGTGTAATTTTCTCTCGTTGTTGAGTATAATATTTTTCAAAGACAAAGAGTTAGCTATTTATAGGTCTTTAATCTTTGAAACTGCAGAGATTGTTTTCAAATGGTTTTACACTTTATGTCTGTCTGTTGGCTTTGGCTTTGTTCTTTCTGCCTCACTAAAAGTGTAATAATGATGCCTGCCTAATTGGAATGGAAATCTCTTCAGAAATCCCTGTGATCGAATTTACTGTGAATCATAAACAAGGACTCTTTATGACATACAAAACTTTGCATATGGATTCATAGTTAAATGTTTAGGCTGTTATAGGTGGCTTATTTATCATATTTACTGACCTCTTTTAGTATTCTCTCAAACATATGTTTAGGGGAAATATCCACGGACCCTAAATCAGTAATCTCAAATGTGAAATAAAGGAGTCTATAGAAAAAAAAAAAATTTTTGGAAAAATGTAGAATGTTTTTAACCCTTAAATTGAGTCAAATAAAGTTACATATCTACAGAAACAAACATTGGACATCTTTCAATTAGCCACAATGTTTCAGATAAGGCCAGTATTTATACCTTTAACTTAACTTAAAAAAAAAAAAAAAAAAAAAAACAACTTTAATTTCTAAGAGAGCAGTTTAGTTATTAGACTGCCATTTACTGCTATATAAGTTTCAGAAATATTTGTAACATTACCGAGGTCCTTTTAGAGATCATTTTGATATTGTCATTGTTACTAAATTATAGAAATAAAAGTTAACACAGTCCACAGCATAATTTAGAAGATGAGTACAAGATACGAGAGTATGCTTTCAAATATTTTCTCACATCTATTCTTTATGAAATCAATTAATGAATATTTATCAAAAGCTTAAATGACACATAAAAAATGCAGAAAACCATGGTCAGACACCTAAATAATTTACAATCTAATTGAGAAAAATATTGATTTTACTTATGAAGCATAGGTATTTGATAAAAGCAATAAGAGAATGGGTAAATCCAAACAAAATGCTCATAAGAAATCAATAAACATGTAGAAGATGGCCTTGAGAAAACTCTTTTAAAGATGTTTATGATTTTTGATGCCTGCTTCTTGATACTAAATAAAAAAGAAAATCTGAGTAAAGCAGTGTGAAAATTTGAATTAATATATTTGAATATCCCCTTGTTTAACTTTATCAACGTGTTTGTGTACTTATTAATTGTATAACAGACTGAATAAGTAGAGCAAAGTTTTTTCAACTAAGGTTATTTTGTCATTATAATCATCTTATGAAATACATTTATCATATATATGTTCATATGCACTTTTAAAGTGCATCATGTAAATTAAAAAAAAAATATTCTTTTCTCTGACCTTTCTGAGTTACTAGTTGGAACAGATGCTTGTATAAAAGAATAGATTAACAAGAGAAAATCAAATAGGAGTTTATTAAAATGTGTATATCACGCATACATGGGAGATGATCCAGAGAAATTAGTATATTGCCAGAGTAGATCTCAAAGAGGTGGCTTTGACTTTGGGATTAAGTACCATGCCTTGCTGAAACAAAGAAGGAAGGGTATGAGGAAAGGGTAATTATGGGGGAATTGCCAGAAAAACCACAGTGAAAAAGAACAAAGTCTGTTATGTGGATTTAAATCAATGCCTTTCCCACTGATAAGACATTTTACAGATGTAGTCATCCTCTTCCTGGAACCGAGAGGGAGACACGCTTACGAATGGAGATTTCCTTATAGATGTAAACTTCTCTTATGAAAGGATAACTTCTACTCTGTTTTCAATGTTTCTCCCTTGTCTGATGTTTCTCAAAATAGTTTGTTCCAAATTATTTATATATACTAAAGAGGTATATTTGGGATAGCATATTCTGGCCTCCTACAGTCATATTTTGGCTGCTGAGTGATAGGCATGAGCCCTCTCATTTTTCCATTTGAAAATTCTGCAAGAAGTTTCACAGTCCAGGACATGAGTTGGTAGATTATCTCACAATTAGTTTATGTGTTTGGAGGACAGTCAGTTGAAAAAATTTCTAGGTGTGGGTTGGGCTTAAAACATATTTTGCAATTTAAATGTCTCAATGTTCCAGTGAACTTTCTGATTGACCCACAAAGTTGTCAACAAAAAAAGAATTAAACTCTGTAAAATATTTAAAGAGGTTTATTATGAGCCAAGTAAGTGACCATGGCCCAAGGCTTCTCAAGAAGTTATAAGTTGGTTTTGTATGTTTTAGGAAGACAGAAGACATCAACCAATACATATGAGGTACACAAGGGTTCAGTCTGAAAAGGTGGGATAACTTGAAGAGGGAGTGCTTATAAGTCATAGGTGGATACAAAGATTTTCTGAGTGGTAATTGGTTGAAAGAGTTAAGTTATTATCTAAAGACCTGAAATCAATGGAAAGGAGTGTCTCAGTTAAGATAAGGGGGTGTGGAAATAAATATTATTATGTAGATGAAGTCTCATACATGGCCACCTTTAGAGATAACAGATGGCAAATTTTTCCTGTCTGACCTTTAACAGGTGCTAGACTCTTGCTAATCTATTCAGGATAAGAAAAGGACCTAGAGGCCCAGCATGGTGGCTCACGCCTGTAATCCCAGCACTTTGGGAGGCCGAGGTGGGCAGATCACGAAGTCAGGAGATCGAGACCATCCTGGCTAACACAGTGAAACCTTGTCTCAAAAAAAAAAAAAGAAAGAAAGAAAAAAAGAGAAGAAAAGAAAAAGAAAAAGAAAAGGACTTAGAAAAGGGACAGGGATTCTCTACAGAATTTAAATTTTCTAGACAAGAGACAGAGCTGCAGTACTATTTCAAAATACGTCAAAGGAATATGTTTGGGGATAAAATCTCCTACATGTTATGTGGTGCTACAGTAGAGTCAGGTTGGAATTTGGTATCTTACCGCAACAGAGTCTGTTTTGTCAGTCTTAAGATCTCTGTTTGAATGTTAATGCTGGTCAGTTGTGCCTGAACACCAAAGGGAGGAGAGTACAGTGAGTACACTGAGGCCTGTCTAACCCTCACTTCCCATCATGGCCTCAGTGAACATTTCAGGTTTCTTTGGAATCCGCTTGGTTCAGAGGCGAGTTCATTCAGTTAGTAGGAGGGCTTAGAATTTATTTTTGGTTTACATAAGAATACATTCAAGTCTATCCACACATGAGCTGTTGTAGTGATTTCTCTGAAGTGTTTATCAATCTGTTCAACTTCACCTTTCAGGGCTTCAAGGAAAAGGCAATATTGCTTTTAGTAATTCCAAATCAGAAGAGTGAGAGCAAATGAGAAACCCTAGTTTGGAGAGTCATAGTTTGGAGAGTCATAATGAGATATTGGAGAAAAACTGGAAAAATTTAGAATCCAGTTTACTTTATGGATAGGTAACAGAAGTTCAAGGACAATGAAAAGGACTAGAATCTAATAGGTATACTGTAATTTTTCTTTCTAGGTTCACCTCCATTTTTACCAAAAATAATCATAGTAACATTGATTTCTTTGCAAATTAAAGTAGTCTCACTAAACTTCGAGTATTTATATAAGTGAGCAAGAGTATCAACTGAACGTATAGGCTCTTTTAAAGTCCACTTTGCTGTAACTTATAAGATATAGCAGATATGACTTTTAAACCCTTTTAAGTTTGGGAAGCCAAGCCAAGGAATTTATATTACACTTCACCTGCATTACTTATTGACAGAGCAGGAGCATCAACATCTTGGACAAGCACTGCCATTTTAAAGATCACCTTGATCAAAAACTGCCCAAATCCAAAGGGCATCAGCCTAATGGCTAAGGTCAGCCTGACCATAAACCACAAATAACGTCTCTGACCAGAAACAATCTAACCATAAGATAAACCCCTTCCCCAACCAGAGACATACCAGTTCTGAGATAACCTCCCCTCTGGCCAGAGAAATGTCAGCCCAGGATAACCTCCCCTCCAACCGGAGACATTCCAACCCCACAATAAACTTCTCCCTCACGCAGAAACTTTTGGAGCCTCTAATAAGCTCTTTCACCCTAAAACCAATAAATACTCTTAGTTTGTAAGAGAGAGCATTCATGACCAAAATTGGCCAGAAGCCCCTCTCACGTTTATTCTCCAAAATAAACATGTCTTTGACTGTTGAGGCACTTTTCATGTTTCTTTCTTCTTTCTTTAACTCTTACACCTATAGATATGGGTGAATTTCTTACCTGAAAGTTACTCAACCGATTTACTCAATTTATAAAGCCAGGGAAACTTTTTAGCCAGGTGCTAGACCAGGTTTTTCCCCCAGGGGTCTCTATTAGCTATATAAAGTCAACTTTATTTCCTTAAAACTGTCTGCCCCGTCTCGACTAAAAATACAAAAAGTTATCCAGGCGTGGTGGCATACGCTTGCAGTCCCAGCTACTCTGGAGGCTGAGGCAGGAGAATCGCTTGAACCTGGGAGGCGGAGGTTTTGAGCTAAGATTGTTCCACTGTACTCCAGCCTGGATGACAGAGGAGACTCTGTCCATCTCAAAAAAAAGTGGGGCGGGGGAAAGCTGTTTGACAATATCTGTTTCTATGCACTTTGCTAGTATGGCAATCCAGTCAACCCTTGGTAATGTAACCAATGTTACCAATTGTGTCCTGTTACAAAGAGAACAGATTATATAGAAGTCATGCAAATAACTATATTGCCATGAAAATAGAAGTATTCACTAAGACTTTTCTAAATTCTGGATGAATTTGGTAGTGAACAAATGGTAAATGCTTCAGTTGTGTTTACAAACATGTATTTTACCATATTGCTCCAAGCTATAGATAGCTTAAGAAAAAAGAAAGGGAAAAATGTTTCCTTAAAGCCAGAAAAATAAAACATTAAATAACCAACAGTGTTTGAAATAAAAAGTCACAAAAATTACAGTCATCCTCATCAGTTATTTTGGTCTCATATAATTAATTTTTGTTGTGCTTAATCTTGGGTTAGCAGTTTGATGAATCCTGCTTTTCCATGAGAGTTCAGGAAATTCTTACCTAGTTCAACGGTATGGTTTTAAAGTTATCAGAAACATGTAGTTGTTAGTCTTTCCCAAGAATCTCCTTAAAGGCAAAGCACATTTGTATTATAGTTGCTCACAAACTATTTCAGGAAATATTCAGAGTAAAATGATTGTCTGCAGATGACAAAAGATTTTAAATGGCCGTTGTTGAAGGTCTGATGAACATACATTATAATACAATTGACACTCATCAGTACAGGAAATATATGAATATGGAACTAATTTTTGTGTAAATTCACATTTTATTTTATATCCATCAATTCCAGCATCCTGTAGATTTAGTTCTCCATTTATTTATTTTCAGTGTTCACCCTTTTTTACTGTGCTTTTAACATAGTTTCTCATTCCTGAGAAGTTCCTCTTGAATCAACTCTTAACTGAGTACATTACATGGCCAAATCATTTCTTCAAAAGGGCACGTAGTTCTGTATTTCCCAAGCTGCTCTGGTTGAGAAAGTTGTGATTTTCTTGTTGTAGACATAATATGATACTCTGGGATATCACATATTATTTAGTTTTTAATCATTTTTATATTTAATAACACTTTCAGATTTGTGGAAAAACTTAAAATATATTATGGAGAATTTCCAAACGCCCCTGCACACAGTATCCTTTATGATTAACATAGTATATGAATACGGTGCACTTGTTAAAATTACCATACGTTATTGGTACGTTAGTATAAAGTAGAGTGCATACTTATTCAGATTTCTATTTTAACTTAATGTTCTTGTCCCAGTCCCTGATGCCTTCCAGGATAACACATTGCATTTATTCATCTTGTCTGTAACAGTGTCACACACATTCTTTGGTTTTGATAACCTTAACATTTGAGGAGTACTGACCAGGAATTTTGTTTGTATTGTTTTATTAGAATTTGTTAGATGTTTTTCTTATGAATAGATTGAGATTATAAATTTCAGAAAGAAAGGTCACAGAGGTAAATTACCATTTTCGTCCCATCATCTCAAGCAGACATACTCTGAACATGCCCCATCATTGTTGAGGGTCATGATGCATTTCTACTGTCTTATTTCATTGTTCAAATGCTCTGACTTTGGCCATTGGTTGTTCTTTCAGGTGGGTCCTTTAACATCCACCTGTCAATGTGTGCTTTGGTTTTTTTGTTGTTGTTATTGTTTTTAAGCACTTACTTACTTCCTGGAATCACAAAATGCTCCAATTTCACCTTGTATATTTCTTCCCCTCTGAAATCAGCGATTTCTGCAAGGGGTCATTGTTCTTTTTAGTAGAAAATGGGTATGAGCTTGTTGATCATTTGCAACTAGGTGTTATTTCATTGTGCCCTGCTCATTGACAGAGTAAAGAACATAAAGGTATTTATTACCACTGAACTGTACACTAAAAGATGGTAAATTACATATATACTTATTTATATCTCTCTATCTATTTAGATTATTATCTCAATGAGAATAAACTCTCTTATATCCTTAAAACAAGAAATATATGTGTATATACTCACCTTTCTGCAAAAAGCAACTTATCAATGTTGTTTATTACATTTTTTACTTTTAACAGTATTTGTTTGCTTGGAAATGTTATTTTGAGCCTCGATATATTCCTTCAGATTGGCAAGTTCTCCTTTCATTTCATTCTGTTTTTTATGATTTCATTTGTGTGTTTTTGTTACATTGAATTAAGGTGCTTATTAGCATGACAATGAACAATATAATTATAGCAAGTATAAAACATTTTCCTCAGTACCTTGAGTTATGTTGTCTTCTAAGTAAATTTGTTTCATCAATAACATGATACTTTATTTCTTTTTCTATTTCAATATTATGTTTTCACAATTGCCATTTTGTTTGTACCTCACATTTGAACCTTTCTACTCCACCATTTATTTTATTCTAACATTATATACGATGTTTTGGCTTTTTTTCTCACTATATGTATAACTTCTCTTTTTCCTATATGGCCGTTCTGTTCTGTTTTCTGTTCTACCCATTTTTATGTGTGCCTTATGATTGAGGTGAGGGCAGTACTGTGCAGAGAATGGGAAAATCTGAGCAGAGGAGACCAACAAAAAGCATATCCTCTTTGCTAGAATGGCAGATCTTTACTTTCCTTCTCATGATGTATTTTCTAACTGCTTGCTACTAGTATTTGCTTCAACCTATCTGAGGGCTGTATCTGTCCCAATGTGACAAACACCTGGGTTTGGATGTGTTTTCTTTGCCTGAAGTCAGTGTATGCTACAAGTGTGCTCCGGTCTGCAGTCACTTGTGCCATTTATGATCCCCGATTCACTCATTTCTCCCCACCAGTCACTTCGTTTATACTTCTATCCAAATGAGGAAACATAATGATAGCAACCACATTTTTCTCTTGATATTTGTATTAGGAAGAATTCCACAAATTGTTACCACATACCTGTGTGGCTTCAGCATTGTGAAGGAAGAATGAAGACCTAAGCTGAGCCGGGTTGTCTGCTTCAACCCAACATTATTCGCGTTGTCTGCTTCAACCCAACATTATTGTCGTTGTTGTCGTTTCTTCTTCTTTATTAGTTTTAAATGCTAATTGCACTGTGTTAAAATTCCGTTGTCTGGGTTAAGGTTGGGGAATTTGTTGCTGTGTTTTATAAATTTTTGTTAATTTCATAATTGGTGAAGAAATATTGTGATGCAGGTTTAACCTGCTATTACAATACAGAAGGGACCAGAATAGTTTTTCAAGTCGTACATTGAGGCTTCTGCTCCATCACTCAGCTGATGCAGCTCTGAATGAGGTCATCAGTGCCTTCATTACTGATACCATTGCTTGTTTTAGATCTAATTTTACCATATTGCACTCTAGCACCTAGCATCATTAATTTCTTTTTCTGTCTAAAAATTCTCTTTTCCTTTCTTATCAATGGCCTTGTTCTTTCCTTGCCGTGTGCCAACCTACTTGACTATTATTCCAGTCCTCTTTGCTTGTCTTTTTTCCTTTGACTCCTAATAAAATACTGGGTTCCCCTAGAGAACCATCCTTATCCTGGCTTTCTTTCTCTCCCTGAGCAATCGCCTCCATCTGTATGTTTTCATCATCTACCTTTTTACTTACTGCCCCAAGCATAAATCAGGTTAAGCTCTATCTCTCAAAATCTAAGCCTACTGAACACTTCCTAGTGAAACTTACCAAAAGCTGTAGTTATCATATTTTTCTCCCAATGTTGTTGCTCTCCTAGTTCCCTTGTCTTTATGAATAAAAACACTCAGATGAACAGTCTGAAAGTTAAACTCGTTGCCATCTGGCCCTTGGTTCCCGAGTTTTCATGCACAGTTATGCAAGTCACTGACTACAACACAGCACCAGGTCAGGGGACTGTCTGAGGCTCACATTTCCCGACAAGCACAAAGGTGCCCTGGGGTCAAGCAGCAGACAATCCCCACTTACAAAATGATGCCCAAATCCTTTAGCAGTAGCCTGAATTGCAGTTCTGTGGTCTGTTATCTCCTAACTGCTTCAGTCATAGTTTAGGAGCTCTTCCTCTTATGCCCAACTTGTCTTCCTGCTTCCACAATTACCACCACTGGATCCATCTTCCACATTGTCTGAGCAATGATTTTAATCCATACTTCTGAGCAGGCTCTCTACCAGTTCACTTGTTCCCCAAGAATCCTCATAACTCATCTCCTAATGCTAGACTCTGGTGACAACATTCCATACCCCATACCATGTTTTAAAAAAATACTTTGTGAAACTTTACATATGCTCATGGCATTCCCAGTATTTACTGTGTCCTTTCCACCCCTCTGTGTCTATCCAGCTCACCATATTGTATTTTCCAGTCTCATTGCAAAATCGTCTCTATGAAGCGTTTCTGACTTTCTGCTATTCCTCTCTTTCTCCCTTGCTCTCCTCCAAATATGGCATTTATTCTATAGACCTTCAGGGACTGTAAAGTTATTTAGGAAAATACCAGGATGTACTCACTTATTCATATTTGTATTTCTAGTATCCGGAAGAATGTCTGCTCCATACATTAGTACAGGGGAGAATGGCATTGAGGAAGCAATTGTTACTAGTTCCGAATAAGCATGCTTAAAGAATAATTTGGTCTTCTCAAAAGGATTAAGATTACACACATCTACTATTGTCATATTTTCTAAATACAAAGATTTCCCTCCATATTTTTAATTGTTTTACAAAAAGAGAAATATAACTAACCTACTCAAGTAACAAAAATAATTTAAATCTTTCTAAATGGCGGGCCATTGATTTACTTGTTTAATTGGTTTATTTGTTCTAGAGAATGTGTAGTGTAATGTAAATTATTTCCCTTTAACTAAAGACATCTACTATATTGAGAAATTCCACTTATTTTATACTGCCTGTGAGAACAGAAATAGCCTTTGCTTGTCATTTTTTAAATTTACTGACAAACCGAGCACTCTACTCTTGCCGACATTAGATGAACAATAAATTAAACGGCTCACTTTTGACAACTCAACTCTCTGAGGACATGCAGCTCAGAAACATCAAAGATTTCAAGGGATCAGTTTTGTGTGTAGAGCTACAAAATGTGTTGTTTAAGGTCATCCGGAAAAAAAAAGGGTAGGATAAACAGAATGAGTTTTAGTTACACAATTTAAAGATGTTGACATATGAGGCTATTTTTGTCATTTCAGAGGTTAATGTACTTAATGCTTTATTCTTCCTCCACCTAGGAATTGCATGCTATAGGTTGCTAGCATCAATTTACAGTGTCACTTCTCCTTAAAATAAACACAATAATTTTTTTTTCTTTTTTCTTTTTTTTTTTTTTTTTGAGACGGAGTCTCGCTCTGCCGCCCAGGCTGGAGTGCAGTGGCCAGATCTCAGCTCACTGCAAGCCACGCCATTCTCCTGCCTCAGCCTCCCGAGTAGCTGGGACTACAGGCACCCGCCACGTCGCCCGGCTAGTTTTTTGTATTTTTTAGTAGAGACACAGTTTCACCGAAACACAACAATTTTATCCTTTTCTTGGTGAAGGCACAGAGTTATATCTTAAGGTTAAATGTGTTTACTAAGAAAAATATTAGTTCCAAAAATATTAGTTCCAAATATTAGTTCCATTTAGTTCCAACATGTGACCAGTTTAAACAAGAAGAATTCGATTCTGTTGTTGTTTTACATTTTGCTTTGCAAAGTTCTTTTGAGAGGAGCAAAATGGTAATGTTCAACCTTTAGATAAATAGTATATAATAAGCCTGAGTAGAAGACTACCATATAAATATTTCAATCCTTGGTTATACGTGGTATGGAAAACACAGTAAAATAAAATTCACTAATCTGCTATGTAATTTTTATGTAGATCCAGATGAAGCTGTGTCTTCACTAGACAATTTATCAAGTTTACTGATTTTACAGTATCATTTACTAAATTATCACTCAATAGAATGCACAGACTTGGACAAATCTCCAGGGTGTGACTGCGTCAGTGCCCATGATTCTTTTGTAGTGCAATCACGCATAATAGCCTCAGAAAGTGGAGGCATGGGGTCAGTGACTGAAGTTGTACTTCCTCTTGCTTATACCTTAGTTATAGTGAGACAATGCTGTGCACCGTTAAAGAGTTTGCACACATCATTTTATCACTAACATCATTAAAGTTATTTTAATTATTCAGACTTAAAGAAATATTACAGAATTCTGAGCCATTTCCACAAATGTAGAAGCTAGAATGTAAATGACACTGGACTGGAAATTTTGTCTGTTTTGCTCTTTGCTGTATTCCCAGTGCCTACAATAAGGACTCATATAATACATGAACAAATAATAAATGTATTATTATTTATGTTCAGCAAATAGTTTTGAAATTAATAGTGAAAGAGAGAAGTCAGATGTGTTTGCTGGTGGTTACAGTCAGGATTGGCACCAGGAAAAACTGCAGAATTGGTTAAAATCCTCTACCTTCCTTTGGAATGTCTGTTTCTCCCCCTTTATAGCAAGGGAATACATGGAATGCACATACAGTAGGCTTTGGATTCCGCAGAATGTTCTCACAGAATTTGACTGGGCATCTGTTGAAGAACATGAGGAATGGGTTCCTGTTGAGTATTGCAGGGGATGGGGGTGCAATTACATTATTTTCCAACTTGAAAGATTCTTCAGTTCCTTCAGTACTAGCAGGATTCCTGCTATACACTTTTATCTTCCATAAACCATAGCTCTCTATACCACACAGGGCTGGGATCTCTTTCTGAAACTTTCCCTCAGCCTCGTGTTTCTCAGACCCTCTCCTGTACCTAGGTTCCTCCAAATCCTGCCTATTTTAGGTATCTGGAGTTACCATAATAAATAAGCCACCTGGTGTGCTCCCTGGGTCATTACATTATTTCTCCCTAATAAGACATTTAATACAACTCTATAAAAAGTGGCTTAACCACAGTTTCAGAATGCCATTTGCAATGCTGAAAGGTCCTTGAAAGAGGTTTCTTGGCCGGGCGCGGTGACTCACGCCTGTAATCCCAGTACTTTGGGAGGTCGAGGTGGGTGGATCACGAAGTCAGGAGATCAAGACCATCCTGACTAATACGGTGAAACCCCATCTCTACTAAAAATACAAAAAATTAGCCGGGCGTGGTGGTGGGAGCCTGTAGTCCCAGCTACTTGGGAGGCTGAGGCAGGAGAATGACTTGAACCTGGGAGGCAGAGCCTGCAGTGAACCAAGATCGTGCCATTGCACTCCAGCCTTCCAGCCTGGGCAACAGAGTGAGATTCTGTCAAAAAAAAAAAAAAAAAAAAAAAAAAGAGAGAGAGAGAGAGAATTCCTTTCTTCTTTTTAATCTCAAGAATTGGAGGGTTAATTATGCCATTTTTCACTGCTGTGTTCTCTACCAAATGTGAGGCCTTTGCAAGGAAACATCACTGTTTAGGTTGCTGGGGTTTTAGGAAAGTCCAATCTTTGGCAAATACCTAAAACTTATTAGGTTGCAGTTTCCAAATATTTTTAGGTCTTTCCAGTTATAATATCTTGGATTCCTAAATATAGCCATTAGTATAGCATATATATTACTTTATTGTGCTTATTTATTTACATTTGCTTATTCCTATTCGTTCTTCTTGAGGACAAAATCTAGTCGGTTATAATATTGATAATAATTGTACTCATTTATACATTTTTAAAATTTTTTTGTGATTTATTTATTTTGTTTTATTTTGCTCAGTTTGTCCCCCAGGCTGGTGTGCAGTGTGCAGTGGTGTGATCTTGGGGCTCACTGCAGCCTTGACTTCCCTGGTTCAAGCAATTCTGCTTCAGCCCCCCAAATAGCTGGGACTACAAGTATGTACTAACACACCTGGCTAATTTTGATATTCTTTATAAATACGAGGTTTTGCCATGTTACCCAGGCTGGTTTCGAACTCCTGAACTCAAGCAATGTCCATCTCAGCCTCCCAAAGTGCTGGGACTACAGACATTAGCCACCCTATACATTTATTTATTTATTTATTCATTCCTGCATATGTGGATTTCATTCATGTAATAATCATTGAGCGTTTGCAATGCAATTTTTTCGGCCTTGAAGTTTCAGCAGAGAACAAAAGACTTAAGGTCTCTCCTCAAACATCTTGCCTACTAGAGAGAGACAGTCTTACTTATTTATATATAAGAGCGACAGACATATATATGTGTGTGTGTGTGTGTGTGTGTTTGTGTGTGTGTAGAATGCAATGTCAGATAATGAAAAGGACTGTGAAGAAAAAAAAAAAAAAAAAACAAGGTAGAAAGATAGAGTGTGAAGTGCTATTTTTTAAAAGATTGGTAGGGAAAACTTCTCCAAGGAGGGTTATTTGTGCAAATATCTGAATCAAGTAGGGAAGCAAGCTATGTAACTATTCTGGGAAAAACTTTTTCAGGTGGAGGAAAAAGCTTGTGCACCTGCCATGTAATGGAAACCTTCATAGTGTGTTTGAAGGCCAGTGACATAATAAATGAGACAGACAGGTAAGAAATGACCCTGGGAAAGTTGCAGGGTTAGATCAAGGAAGGCTTTCTAGGATGTATGAGGGATTTGGAATTTTACTATTTGTATGATGGAGAATCAATGCAGGCTTTGAAAAGGAGTAACATGATAAAATGACTGTCTTTAAAAAATTACTCTGGCAACTGAGTGAAATATAGGCTACAGGAAAGAAAATGAGATCATAGAGACCAATTGGAGGGGTGACATAGCAATCTAAGTGACTGTTGCTTGTGTCCTAGACCAGGGTGTCAGGAATAAAGCTAAGTAGAAGGCATAGTTAGGTTATAATTTTAAGACAGAAAAGACAAGACATGTTGATGGATCTGATCTATGTAAGAGAAAGGGAGACTTCAAGATGCTGTCCGTTGTTTTGGAGTGAAAATGGTAGAGGCATTTATTGAAATGGAGGGAGGTTCATGGTAGGAAGCAGAATGAGGAAAGGTGCACGCGTGCTCTAATATTTGGTTTGAAATGTCTGTGACACACATATGTGTAATGAAATAGTCAGTGGGTTTGAGTCTGGAGTTCAGGGGACAGGTTAATTCTAGAGCTGAAAATACGGTAGCCAACAGTATATACAGATAGCATCTAAAACCGTGGGGTTGGATGACATCACTCAGAGTCATGCGGACAGAAGCGCAGAGGGAGGAAACAAGCCAGATGAGTAAGGAAGATTCAACCTGTTCCAGGTTGGTGTAACATATAACTGTAGTTGAGAGCATAATCTACTTGAATCCAGGACAAATCAGTTTGGATAAAATATGGAAAGAATGAAGGGTGTAATGTAGTATGAGCCAAAAGGAGAAAGCAGGCAATATTTTAGAAAACGGATGGCCAATGATGCTGCGGTCCTGAGGATAGACAGGATTCTCAGTTGGGAAATTACTGACATATTCAGTTACTTTTTAAAACCCCTCTGATTGAAGTGGGAAGACTGGTTCAGAGAGGAAAAGAGCAGAGGCAGATAGACTGTTCAGAATACTTACAGAAATACCTGAGAGGGATGATTGTGTCTGGCATCCAGATGGTCATTATGGAAAGAGACAAGCAAAAGCATTTGAAAGACAAGAAGATGTGGTTTAGGTTTCTAGGTTGAGTGCTTGGAGCAGGCATTACTCTCAGTTGAGACGAAGATGACCAGGGGGTGAGAGAGGCTCTGTGAGTTTAATGTGCTCCTTGTGAAAGGAATGTTTTGATATTTGTCAACAGAACTGGGATGTATATTTTAATATTTAGTTATCCACAACCTACAGGTGGCATTTAAAACTAAAAGAATGAATGAGCTCTCTCTGTAAGTGCATAACATAAGGAGAGGGAGCAAGGTGCACCTGAGGAAAAGCAGTGTGCAACAGCATTGAAGGAGACCCTAGCAGAGGAGGTAGAGAAGGAAGAGTCAGGGACCTGAGGCAAGACACAGCGAGGCCGGGTGCGGTGGCTCAAGCCTGTAATCCCAACACTTTGGGAGGCCGAGACGGGCGGATCACGAGGTCAGGAGATCAAGACCTTCCTGGCTAATACGGTGAAACGCCGTCTCTACTAAAAAATACAAAAAACTAGCCGGGCGACGTGGCGGGCACCTGTAGTCCCAGCTACTCAGGAGGCTGAGGCAGGAGAATGGCGTAAACGGAAGCGGAGCTTGCAGTGAGCTGAGATCTGGCCACTGCACTCCAGCCTGGGCCACAGAGCGAGACTCCGTCTCAAAAAAAAAAAAAAAAAAAA
>NC_045440.1:50993408-51011189 GCF_002776525.5 Piliocolobus tephrosceles
TCACGTGGTTGTCTGCTAGGGTTATCTTAGCTGAGTACTAAACATTGATTGGTTTAAACAACAGAAATTTGTGTTCTTGTGATTCTGAAGGCTAGAAGTCCAAGACCAAGGTGTTGGCAGGGTTGGTTCCTCCTGAGACCTCTCTCCTTGTTGTAGATTTTCATCTCCTTCCTATGTCTTCACAGGGTCTTCCTTCTGTATGTCTGTGTCTTAATCTCTTCTTATATAGAACCAGTCATATTGGATTAGGGCCCACCTTCATAGGCTTCCTTTTCTTTCTTTTTTTCTTAGACTGAATCTTGCTCTGCCACCCAGGCTGGAGTGCAGTGGCACGATCTCAGCTCACTGCAACCTCCGCCTCCCCAGTTCAAGAGACTCTCCTGCCTCAGCCTCCCAAGTAGCTGGGATTACAAGCATGCACCAAAACCCCCAGCTAATTTTTGTAATTTTAGTAGAGACAGGGTTTCACCATTTTGGTCAGTTTGGTCTTGAACTCCTGACCTGAAGCAATCCACCTGCCTTGGCCTCCCAAAGTGCTAGGATTATAAGCACGAGCCACTGTGCCCTGCTGTAAGCTCCTTTTAACTTAATTACCTCTTTAAAGACCTTATCTCCAAACACAGTCATATCTGTAGTACAGGGATTGGGATTTCAATATATAAAATTGTATAGTACAAAATTCAGTCCATAGCAGTTAGACCACACAAATCCTACATTTGTAGGAGTTGTGACTTGGAAAAAAAAAAAAAAAAAAAAAAAAATTCTTCAGAAATCATTTAATATTTGATGTCATATAACTTTTGTATTTCTAGAGAAAAATAATTTATACTGTGACATTACTGGAAAGAACATCTTATCAGGAAAAAATTATGACCTAAACAATGATGATAAATTAATTTACTATCTGTTATTAGGAAATAATACTAATGGAAGTGGAAGATTGAATAAATTAATTTACTATCTGTTATTAGGAAATAATACTAATACTAGTGGAAGATTGAATCAAGTTGTGCAAATAGGTACACATGTCTACTTTCTCTTATATCAAAACTGTAGAAAATAATAAAATAAAAATAATCTAATAAACACAGAATAAAAAAGTTAAGACAATCTAATATTATTACATTTAAGATTAAGTAATTCCTAAAAGTGTAATAAGTGAAAATGTCAAATAGACCAGTAAGAACCTCTACACCAATTTAATTCTGAATGTGTAGTTCTAATCCACGTTAAATAACTACAAGAAACAAAAAAGGCTCAGGAGTCATCCAACAGCTTCAAAGTACTCTCAAGCTTTCTATGCCTTTTAAAGAGAAACAGAACAATAGGACATGTGTACATATCAATTTTAAGGAATTGGTTTTCACAATTATGGAGTCTGGCAAGCCCCACTTGAAGTTCAAAGAGGATCAGGCTAGAGACCTGGGAAACAGCTGATGTTGCACTTCAAGTTCAAAGCTTTCATGCTGGCAGAACTCCTATTTATGGGGCAGGAGGAAAAGAAGGAGTCAGTCTTTAGTTCTTTAGTTCTAGTCAGGCCTTTAACAGATTGAGTGAGGCCCACCCATGTTATGGCAAATCTGCTTTCCTCAAAGTCTGCAGATTTAAAAGTTAATTTCATCAAAAACACTTGCATAAAAATATTCAAAATTATATTCCACCAAAGTATCTGGGCACCATGGCTCAGCCAAGATGACACTGAAATTAAACATCATAATACTCTGCTTATCCTCTACATTTGCTTATCAGTGCCAACAGGAAAAATTAGTACGGAGGTCAGTGGAGCAGATGTGCACGTGAGCTGTCCTGCCAACGGCTCTCCAGAGCGGGACAACAAGCGCTAAAAAGTCTCCATCCAACACCACATCACATCTCTTTCTCTCTGTCAACAGATACAGGCTGAGGTCACCAGATCAGTTAGGCAAGTAGAATATTCAACAGACAAACCACTTTGTACATAGTATATACCTATGTAGGTACTGTAGTCTGAGAAGGAAACTATTTAAGACAATTCCTACCTCCAAGACATTCTGCAAATTTAGGGAAGAAGCAAAGACTTAAAATCAAACTTAGGGACAAAGTACATTCTTAAGGATATATTTTAAACAAGAAATTATAATCATGTTTTCTAATAATGATAACCCAGCCCACTGTAAACAGATAGAACCACAAATAATGGCAACATTGAAAGGAGATTGAACATAGAAAATGGTTTTGGTTGCCCAACTCCATCATCTCAAACATTCATAATACTTCTATATCTCCCTACTTATTCCAGAAAAATCCACATATCTTTAATCATTTTGAAGTTTACCTTAAAGAATATTTTTTCTCTTATAATAAGATAGGTAAATAATTTCTTTGAAATATTTTTTTTTTATCTAAACAGAACAGTGTTTCATTGAACATATTGCAGCTGCTTTGATTTAGTGTGAGTTTCCAGTTGCCATTACAGATATGTTGAAGTCACTTGCATAATCAAATCATAATTTCTTCTTTGTGCCACAAGTTGAAAAGAGAAAAACATTACTGCCAAAGGTTGTTTACATGTAGACAAACAACCTTCCAGAAATTTAACTACCCTCATTGTTTTAGTTCTTCTTTAACTGCCACAGTCAGCATTTGCTTGACAATTCAAAAGCCAGTTTAAGGACAATTTGGAATCTGCCAAGAGTTTGCCAAGATACATACAGTGTGTACTGAACATACCATACATAGAAAAAAAAGTGCTAAAGACAAGGATGTCTTTGGACAAAATGTTCCTCATTTGAGTCTAACTTCATTCTAGAGGCTTCAACACCTAACTATTGATAACAAAACTCTTAATGTAAAAAATGCACCTAATGCATTTAAATCCTGTGATGGCATTTGAGCATGTGTATAGCTCATTAATATGACCCTAGGCTGGGACAGTATGTTAAAGTGTTTAGGAAGATTTTAAAATTTGAAAATATTTAAGATTCAATTTGTTTTTCATCAGACTACTCACAGCTCTGCAGGAGAGATGCAGAACACCATATTCCTCATCTTAAATGAGAAACAATAGGTAATGGAAAGACTGTGTTGCAGGCTACAATTGAAAAAAAAAAAAAAAAAAAACATTGAAAGATGGTGTGGCAATTCCTCAAGGACGTAGAATCAGAAATACCATTTGACCCAGCAATTCCACTATTGGGAATATACCCAAAGGAATATAAATCATTCTACTATAAAGACACATGCACATATACATTTATTGCAGCACTATTTACAATTGCAAAGACTTGGAACCAACCCAAATGCCCATCAATGATAGACTGGATAAAGAAAATGTGACACATATACACCGTGGAATACTATGTAGCCATAAGGAAGAATGAGTTCATGTCCTTTGCAAGGACGTGGATGAAACTGGAAACCATCATTCTCAGGAAACCAACACAGAAACTGAAAACTAAACACTGCCTGTTCTCACC
Organism: Piliocolobus tephrosceles; assembly: GCF_002776525.5. Lineage (NCBI taxonomy): Eukaryota > Metazoa > Chordata > Mammalia > Primates > Cercopithecidae > Piliocolobus > Piliocolobus tephrosceles. The sequence continues at coordinate 50,996,864 of NC_045440.1, forward strand.
CATAAGTGGGAGTTGAACATGAAAACACATGGACACAGGAAGAGAACAACACACACTGGGGTCTGTCAGGTGGGTGGAGGGCAAGGGAAGGGAAAGCATTAGGACAAATACCTAATGCATGCAGGGCTTAAAACCTAGATGACGGGTTGGTAAGTGCGGCAAACCACCATGGCACATGTATACCTATGTAATAAACCTGCATGTTCTGCACATGTATTCCAGAATTTAAGTAAAATAAAAAATAAAAAGAGAAAGAGAGAGAAAGAAAAGGAAAACAAAAACAAAAACAGTTTATTCCATGGGCATTACATCATATTTAAGGAAATTAGCTATCCTGCTTATTAAATAGCAAGCACAATAAGTACTCCCTGAATACTTGTCCCACATAGCTCATAAATCCATCTGGAGATTTATTGTTCATCAGTTCAACTCTAGATTTCTTAAAAATGAGGTCAACCTTGTCCATCCCTAAATGTTTAGTTCTTGGCACAGGTTAGAATACATGCAGTGCCCAGTATATTTTCATGGTCTTTAATTTCATCAATGCAGATATTTTGGGGAATTAATTACTTTTTGAATGGGAAACGTTTGACCAATGAGTCATGATTGCACATGACAGTATGGTCGTCCTCCTTATCTGCAGAAGATACATTTTACAACCCCCAGTGGATGCCAGAAACTGCAGACAGTACCAAATCCCAAATACATTATGATTTTTCCTACACATGTCTGCCTGTGATAAAAATTTAATTTATCAATTAGGCAGAATAAGAGATTAACAACAATAATAATAAAGTAGGACAACTATAACAACATACTGTTTACAATTTCACAGACAGAGGATTCATTCTTACCATAGATCTTAGCAACCCCAGCACACAATTTTTTTTTTTCCTTTCCTTATTGAATCAAGGAGTTACAACTTTCACTTGGAAGCACTTTATGAGTTGTCTTTGGCATGTCTGAATTGCAAGCTTCTCTACTTTTGCACTTTGGGGCATTACACAGTAAAATAATTTGGACACAAGCAATGTGATACTTCAACAGTCCAAATGGCCCCTAAGAGCCTCAGAAGTGGGGAGCCTACACAGTGTGGAGACTCTGGAGAAAAGGAGTATTCACATCCTGGGCAGAAGAGTTGGAGATTTTGTCATACTACTCAGAATGGCATGCAACCTAAAATCTATTAACTGTTATTTCTGGAGTTTTCCATTGAATATTTTCAGATTGTAGTTACTGCAGGTATCTGAAACCATGAAGAGCAAAACCAGAGAGAAGAGGGGATTACTGTGGTGTGTTAGCAAGATAACTGAGTTGCAGGAGGAGGAAGATTTGGTTGAAATACGTGGCTTTTTTTTTTTTTTTTTCAACTATTTGGTTTGTTATGTGAGGACACTATTACAAAGAGAAAAATAAAAACAAATATTGTTTTTGTTGTCAAAAACAGGGCAATGGGGGAAGGAAAAAGACAAAAGCACATTATGTCACCATCCTGTTGAAAAGCTAAAAAAATCCATATTAAGGGCTGAATCATCTTGTCACTAGCCAGCTTTACACCTGCTCATGCATCCCTCTCCCCAAGGTAAAGACCTGATCCAAAGGGTAACGAAACTTCTCTTACCTCCCAGAGATGGACAAATGATCACATCTCAGATTAGATCTTAGTTTTTGTCTCCAAATATCAGGAAGAGTAGAGTAGTTATCTGCCTAAGTATTTACATTTCAAGAAGTAATAATACCTGGAAATTTGGAAACATCTCTAGGTTGGAAAGATTCAGATACATGAGGCTATTTGACTTCTGGAGAGTATATTTATATTCCAATAGTGTGGAGTTAGGGCTCAGATTCAGAGTGAGGGAAGCTGCCTTATTCCCTTTGTAAGCAGAGAAAACTCATTTTCTTCACCCCCTGCCCATGCAATGTACAGCTAGCTATGTTGGAAGAATTTCCCTCAGCTCTCATGGCATGAGATAAGGATGAAAGGCATGGATGGGGCTGATGCACTTACTATTTACTTTGAAGTAATAAGTGGTCTGTCTCTGGTCCAGAACACTTCATGTGTGCAATCAAGATACATTTAATAAAGATGAATATTAAAAACTTAACAGGCTTCAATTCAGTTTTATGACCCTTTGGATCAGAGAAACAGAACAAATGGCCATAGATCTACTCCTCATTGTATGTGAAGAGTGAAATGTTTCTAGGGGAAGTGACAGCAAACATTCCCTCTTTTTGTGCTGTATACACTTCTGTGTTTCGGGCTATGGCTTCTAGTGTGAACTCTGAGAAACACAGGCAAGTTTACTTCACAAATACTTTATTCTTTGGTTGGTATTTCATACTCCTTCAAAATTGATCTTATAGCAACAAAATCAACCATAAGAAATAATAGGAAGATTTAATTATTTCTAAAGTACTGAAGTTCAGGTTGTTTGTAATTGCCTTTATTTGAAAGTGAAATACATATATTGAACTTGAACACTCAAAATTCCCGTGGAAACAAATCAAATAAAGTAATTACAAAGTAATTGCTAATGTTAAGTATGATTAAATTTAAGGTGTCTCTTCTAGGACCAGTTTACACCTTGATAGTTTTAGCATGGCAGGTGAAGATTTTAGGGTACCCATGAGAAAGAGAAATACCAAAAGTTTCCCTAAGAGACAGGGTTTTGTTGGTCATCCCGGCTGGAATGCAGTCATGTGATCATAGCTCACTACAGCCTTGAATTCTTGAACTCAAGCTACCCTCCTGTCTCCTTATCTTTCTCCTTCTTCAATTTCACCTTCTCTTCCTCCTCATTATTGTTATTGTTGCCATTGTTTTTGTGAAAAAGAAAGAAGGGGGAAAAAGACATCATTTATTGAACATGTATTATAAGAGGGGCATTTAAGTAATCTCTTTGGAATCTTACAAAGTTTTCAAACAGTCTTTTGGGGAATAAAGAGACATCATAGGCTAATGCAATCCTAAGTTAGTGTCAAATTGAAATATTTGAGCCACATGTGAAACTTTAAGTTTCCTAGGAGTCACATTTAAAAAGTAAAAGAAATTGATCAAATTAATTATAATAGTGTTTTAATTTATCTCAACCGATCCAAAATATTAAAATTTCAGCTTATAATCAATATGAACATTATTAGAGAGGGATTTTACATTTTTATACTAAATCTTGTCTGTACCATACTTATTTTTGTTGGAATCTCCATTAGAACTAGCCCTATTTCAAAGGCTCAGTAGATACATGCCACTAGGAGTTCCCATTTAGGACAGAATAGGCCTATGGAAGAAGAGCTTAGGTCTACAACCAACTTGCCTGTACTTTAACCCATTTACTAAATTTTGGTGAGATTACTTAAGTGCTTTCAACTTTATCTTTCACAGCAGTACCTGATATAGGGTAGTTGTAAAGACTAAATTAATTCATATAGAACAGTGAAACTAAAGCCTGTCACATATTTTCAATTATTATAGTACTTATAATTACTGAATAAATTTATTTTTAAGACACTTTTTTGGAAATTAGTTTTAGTACCTCATTCGTAAAAGAGGAACTAAATGTAGAGAGGTCCAATAATCTGCCCAAGTTTACTCAGCTAGTTAGTAGCTAACTTTTGTCAAATTTATTGTAATTTTCCCTAATGCACTTATCTTTTCAGATCGAAAGCGTATTATGAAACAGTTGTAGTGTGCAAGCACCAGTTTGTGTACTTATTTGTTTCCGTACTTCATGAAGATTTTTTTCAGTTGTTACTTAAATACATGCATATGCATATCTATATCTATGTAGTGTACATTTTTTTGTGTGTGAATACACAAATTCATTTGATTTATGTTGTACTGTCCCGGAATACTGGAAGAGAGTTTCCTGAAAAAATATCTTAAATTTGTGCCCAGCCAGTAAATAAATCTTGCAGATTATTCTCCGTTTTTCTTTGCAGCATCAAAATATAAGAATGGGAAAAAAATTTTGAATTACTTAAGTTAAAATTGGTATTCTTCTAATAAATTTCAATAGTTTGAAATTTCTTCTTTTGATGATAGATTAAGTAAAGCAGACAAGTTTTCCCATGGAGAAAATTTTTTTAAAAAGGGGAGACTGATTAAAATAATTCTGATACAATTTTTATCAGCACTCATTGTTTCTCTGTGTGGATTCAAGTTACCATGTGGTACCTTTTCCTTTTAGCCTGAAGGAATTATTTTAGCATTTGTTGTAAAGCAGATGCTAGCAACAAATTTTGTCTTTATCTTGGAATGTCTTTAATATGCCTGTATTCTGAAATATAGTTTTGTTAGATATATAATTTTAGTTGACGTTTTTATTGTCTTTTAACACTTTAAAAACATTCTTCTTCTGCCTTCTGACATTATTTTACTAACGAGCAGTAAGAGAGTTATAGTGTGGTCCCCTTAACTATAAGGAGTAATTTCTGCTTTGCTGCCTATAGGATGTTTCCTTTGTCTTTTTCAACAGTTTGAAAAGTCTGCATAAATTATCTGGGTGTGTGTTTTTGTATATGCTTATCCTATTTGGAGTTTGGGGAGTTACCTAGATGTACAAGTTAATCTTTTTCATCCACTGTGGAAAGTTTTTATTCATTATTTTTCCATTTTCTTCCTTCATCACTCTCTCTTGCCTCTGCATCTTGGACTCATGTTATACTCAGGTCATTTTGTTTAATGGTGTTCTAATGGACTTTGGGACTCTTTATTTTTCTTTTTACTTTTTGTGCTTTCAATTGAGTGATCTTTATTGATTGATCTTTAGGTTCACTGATTGTCTATTCTGGCAGCTCATATCTGCAGCAAAAAAAAAAAAAAAAAAATGTTATTTCAATATTGTATTTTTGAATTCCAGAATTTCAACTTCTTTTTTTATATGATGTCTATCTCTTTACTGACATTCTATATTTCATAATTTATCATCATCGCACTGTCATTTAATTCTTTAAAATGGTTTCTTTTAGTTCTTCAAATATATTTACAATAATTGATTTGGAGTCTTTGTCTAGTAAATCCAACACTGGTAAATTCTCAGGGACATTGATTACTGACACTTTTCTATTTTTAAGCATATCTTATTGCTTTTTTCTGGAAATTGGACATTTTATATACTGGTTTATATAATAAATTGTTGCAATTTTAGATTCTGACATCCCCTGGGATTGCCATTTTTGTTGTTTTTCTGTTCATTTATTTTGGTTATTTGTTTTCACATAATTTGTCTATACCAATTATCTAGAGTTAGTCTCCCTTGAAACATGTATTTATTGAAGACTCCGCTCTGTTTTTGTTTTTGTTTGTTTGTTTGTTTGTTTGTTTGAGATGGAGTCTCGCTCTGTCGCCCAGGCTGGAGTGCAGTGACTCAATCTCAGCTCACTGCAACCTCCGCCTCCTGGCTTCAAGCCATTCTCCTGCCTCAGCCTCCTGAATAGCTGGGGTTACATGTGCCTGCCACCATGCCCGGCTAATTTTTGTACTTTTAATGGAGACAGAGTTTCGCCATGTTGATCAAGCTGGTCTGCTCAGTTTATTATTCTTACTTTTTAAGCCTGCTTTCGAGGGATTACCTGTAGATGAGCTTTGCTTAGTGGTCACCAAAAATTGTGCTTAAACATATACTGACTGACACTTTGCTGATGGACCAGTGTGTGGATTGGGGAATACATTTAATATGGAGGCAGTTTACAGGTCTACCCAGCTTTTAATTTCTGCATGTGTAAGCCATCCTGCCCCACTAAGGGCTCAATTAGCTGGGCCCTTTCCTGTTGCTTATTAGATGTGCAGACTTTCAGACAACCAACAGTTGTTGTTTCATCATTATTGTGACATCAGTTGTGATGTGTTTCCCTGATTATTTGCCACTGGGATCACTACAATTTTGATAAATGCTCTGGTTAAAGGTTTTTTTCATACTTCACTCAGAATCAAGACTGTCATCTTCTGTCGAGAGAGTCTGCCTGTCTCCATGATCATCCCTCCCTGGTTAAACTACCAAGCAAAACACCATAAACTCCAAATGTTCTTACTGAGGTTCAGTGAATTTTCTTGAATAAATGCCTTTTAATTTATTAATGGATTTAATTTAAAAAGGAATGGATTCCTGTCATTTTAATGGGAGTATGATACATATCTTAGGTGGGAACTCCTGAGAAGAGAGTAAGTTTTGCCTCCATTTTCTCTCTGTCTTTCACACTCTCATGAGTGATGCCTTTCAGCATGTTATAACACAACAAGGGAGCCCTCACCAAATGCTGAGCAGACGCCAGCACTCTGCCCTTGGACTTCCTTCCAGTCTCCAGAACTGTGAGCCAAACGAACTTCTTTTCTTTATAAATCACCCTATATGCTTTTGGTCAATTTCTAGTATTCTGAAATAATTGCTTTTGACGATTGTGTCCAGTTTTATGATTGCTTCTTTAGAAAAGATTTGCTGAGATGCTCACTTAGCATTTCCAGAATAATGAATACAAGTTTGATGGATAAAATAACTAATGAATGTATTCATATCAAACCATATGTCAAAATGTCGTAAAATTTCTCATTTTAAAAAACATTTAAAATAATTTTATAGTAAGCATATAAACACATATTTATGTTACTACCTTGAAAATCTGTAAGTATGTTGGTAGCATTTCTATGGTCTCTGAGATGAGGACTTGTTTTCACAATGGACTCCCAGATTACTTATTAAGTTAGTTAATTAGATATTAACTTCTTTGATTCAAATAGTACTTGTTTATAAAAGTGATTGACTTTTAATCACAACATTAAATTAGTTTCTAAGGGTAAGGGTATTTTTAAATTACGATTTTAGAATGTCCTCAGTGCATATAGAAAAATTAATATGCTAAAATTTCTCAACTTATTATTTCAATGTTATATAGTAAATAAAGGTAATAAATATATGTTATGATATATTCATAGTGGCTTACTAAATATACAATGGAATATGCTTAAAAATAATGTAAAACTTATAATTTGGCCTAAAATTATTTTGTATTAGCATACACAAAAATAAAACTACCTAACCTATATAACATGTATAATTTCATAGACGATATTAAATCTTCTACAAATAAGAAATGTATATTTGTAGCATTTTCAAATAGTAGGTGAATTTACAATGCATAAGCTTTGGTCGTCTACAAAAGTCTTTTTGTTCTTTTGTTTTTATTATTAAATATATAATTTAAAAAAACAAATTTTTGTCTTAATGTTTTAGCTCGTGAAGTTCATTTTGTGCCTGATTATAGACCCGAGAACATGCTCCTCTGTGAGCTGGACATAGGAAGTGTATTCATTTCAGAAACAAGAATTACAATTTCAATATTAGTAACTCCATTTGATGTTTTCATTTTTTTTTTTACTTTAAAAAAGAGTCATATTGAATTGCCAAATTGCTTTCTTCTATTTCTGCTACATGCAGTAGAATATTGCGGGTCACACTATAGTTATGCCAAAACAGGTATGCTTGTACTTTGCTTTAAAATCCCACATTGGCTCTGTGCTATTTTTCAAGGTCCACTCCAAAACTCATGTTGAAATTTAACTACCATATGATGGAATTAAGAGGGCTGTGCCATCATGAGTGGATTAATGTCACTATCATGGGAGTGTGTTGCATATCTTGGGTGTGAGCTCCTGAGAAGAGAATACGTTTTGCCCCTATTTTCTCTCTGTCTCTCACACTCTCTTCATGTGATGCCTTTCAGCATGTTATAACACAACAAGGGGGCCCTCACCAAATGCTGAGCAGATGACAGCACTCTGCCTTTGGACTTCCAGTCTCCAGAGCTGTGGGACAAACAAACTTCTTTTCTTTATAAATCATGCTGTTTGTTTGTATTCTGTTATAGAAGTAGAAAATGGATAAAGATATCTCATCTCTACCATGACATTACAGCTTCTTTTGAATTAGTAATTATTTGGATTAACTATAATACTGCACATTATATCAACTGATTTTTTCTGTAAATAGACTGACATATTAAAACAAAGACAGAAAAGTTAAAACAAAAGTGCAGGCAAAGATATGCTAGGCAATACCAAATAGAAAGAAAGCAGGGGTCACAAACATGATATTTGACAAAATACATTACAGAACAACAACCAAAAAAGCATTTAAAAAAGCTAAAAAGTTTATTTTATCCTGCTCCCACACACTTCTAGTTCTTGACTTATATCTTTATTGTCTGAGTAGATAGCTTTTTCATACTGTACTCTGTCTAATATAGCCATCATTTCATGATGATCCACAATCGGATAGAATTTGTGTGACCACTATTTCTTATGTCACAATCTCTCTTGTCATTTTGGTTATTTGAACTTTATTCTCTGTTAGATTCTTTGAGTTGCTCACAGGAATTTTTTTTTTTTTTGAGATGGAGTCTCACTCTGTTTTTGCCCATGCTGGAGTGCAATGGCATGATCTTGGCTCACTGCAACCTCCACCTCCCAGATTCAAGCGATTTTCCTACCTCAGCCTCCTGGGTAGCTGGAATTGACAGGTGCGCACCACCACACCTGGTTAATTTTTGTATTTTTGTAGAAGCAGGGTTTCACTATGTTGACGAGGCTGTTCTTGAACTCCTGACCTCGGGTGCTCACAGGAACATTTTATTGAGCTCTTGTATGTTGAACGGAGTTCAACATAGTCTTTGTATTTCTCACATTCTCTTTTTTGAGTATCTTAAATATAGTACTGCATTTTCTTTTGGCATAAACTATAGCAATGAAAAACATCTAAGTACAGTCCAATTTTCTTTCTATTATGGTATACCTGCTCAATTTTTGCTTGGGTTATGAAACAATTTTTAATGTTTGTTTTTAAAATATAGTATTTTTTACTAGAGTATGTCTTCTTGGTGTTGGTCATTTGGATTTGGTTTTTCCAGGTTTGATGTATTATTCAAATACAAATTTCAAGTTTTGTTTACATTTTAATTTGTGGAAAGTTCTGTGGATGTTTGATTTGTTTGTGCTTGTGTGTGTGTGTGTGTGTGTGTGTGTGTATTTCTTCCCTTCCACTATTTTCCTATTATTTTTGTTTTTACTTTTTTTTTATTTTATTTTTTCCAGTGTGGAATTTCGCTATATATGTGTTAGATTGCTTCGTCTGTTACATTTTTTTATAATACCCTTTTATTTATCTTACCTAAAAAATTGATTTAAGTAGAACATATAAGCCAAAAATTACTCATTAAAAAAATTAGGGTTCAATGAATTGGATGTCAAATAATTAGTATCTAGACTAAGAAATCTAAATTACAGAGTCTCAGAAACCCAGCAGCTCCAATGTACATTTATCCAACCACCAGCATTGCCAAAAATTAAACAGCATCCTGCGTTTTATTTATTTAAAACAAAACTGTTTCAATAGCTTTGCGGCCAGAAAGGGTTTCTGGTTACATGGATGAATTTTGTAGTGAATTCAGTGATTTTAGTCTACCCATAGTGTACATTTTACCCAATACATAATTGTTTATCCCTACCCCCCACCGTCCCCCTTCTGAGTCTCTAAAGTCCATTATATCACTTTGAATGCCTTTGTGTACCCATAACTTAGCTCTCACTTATAAGTGAGAATGTACAGTATTTGATTTTCAATTTTTGAGTACTTTCCTTAGAATAATGACCTCCAGCTTCATCCAAGTTGCTGAAAAAGATGTTATTTCTTTCCTTTTTATTACTGAGTAATATTCTGTGGTGTATATATACCACATTTTCTTTATTCATTCATTGATTGATGGACACTTGGGTTGGTTCCATATCTTTGCAATTGTAAACTAGGCTGGAATAAACATATATGTGCATGTGTCTTTTTCATATAATAACTTCTTTTTCTTTGAGTAGATAGCCAAGTAGTAAGATTACTGAATTAAATGGTAGATCTACTTTTAGTTCTTTAAATACTCTCCATACTGTTTTCCATAGAGGTTGTACTAATTTACACTCTCACCAGCAGTGTATAAGTGTTCCTCTTTTACCACATCCACACGAACATCTATTGTTTTTGACTTTTTCATATTGGTCATTCTTGTAGGTGTAAGGTGGTATCTCATTGTGGTTTTAATTTGCATTTCCCTGATGATTAGTGGCGTTGGCCATTTTTTTATTGTTTGTTAGCCGTTTTTATATCTTTTTTCAGAAATGTCTATTTATGTCATTTGCGTACTTTTTGATGAATTTTTTTTTCTGATTTCTTTGAGTTCCATGTAGATTTCGGATACTAGTCCTTTGTTGAATGCATAGTTTGCAAATATTGTCTCCCATTCTGTGGGTTGTCTCTTTATTTTTATGACCATTTCTTTTGCCATGCAGAAGCTTTCTAATTTAATGAGATCACATTTACCTATTTGTTTTTTGTATTTACTTTTGAGGTTTTAAAATTATATCTGCTTTTAAATTTTACATAAGGGGTATTTGCAGTGTGTGCCCTTTTGTGTCTAGCCTCATTGTCTCAACATCATGTTTGTGAGCTCATCAATATTCCTGCGTTAGTTATTCATTGCTTTTCATGGTGTTTATTTGACTGAATATACCATGATTTAATTCTTTGTAGTTCTGCTAATTAAAATTTGAACTTTTTAATGCTCTGGGCTATTATGAATAGTTCTGACTACCAAGGTGTCAATCTCTTGATGAACCTATATATGCATTCTCTTGTACATAAATGTAGGCAGGGGATTAATGGGTCTCAGGTATGAATATGTCCAATTTTAGGTACTGTCCTTTTTCCAAAGTGATTGTATCTAGGGTTATATGAGATACTTAAGCACTGTTCAACACAATTAGAATTGTATATATTTCATTATTATTATTATTTAGTTGATTGGACTATATGTAGTGATATTGCATTATAATTTTAATTCATATTTTCTCTATTTATTTTTTATTTCAAAAAAAAATACCTCTCTTCCATCTTTCTGTTTTAAGGAATTTTCTATTTTTTTTAATTTTCCTCTTAGCCTTTATGTCTGAAAAAAGTATTTTATTTATGAAATAAAAAATATTCCTGTGTTTTATCACTTGATTTTTGTTTTTACTTCTAGTTTATGTCTTTATTTTATTTTTCATTATCTTCTTAGCTCATTTTGAAACATTGGGTCAAAATTTTCATCTATTTATGGGCATGTCCTATGCTAATGTTGCCTCTAAATACATTTTCTGTCCTCAATCTTTTTCTTGCATCAGCTTTATATGTAATTCAATGATAATTTCTTTCTATTCTTCATTTTGTACATGTTATTTAGTTATAGCTGAACTTTTAGGAAAGAGGGTACATAAGGATTTTTTTTTCTAGCTTCGTGGCATTAGAGATTTTTCTGTTGTCCTGTGAATTGTTTTAAAAGGCACTGTCCCACATTCTGAGATGTCTTGGATCTGTTCTAACATTTCAGTTTTCCCTTTGCCTGTATTTTTCTTATTCGTTCAATGAGAAATATGTTGCTAGAGGTTTCTCTCAGCTCAGGACTTTGTTCTAGAAGAAAGCTTGGACTGGACAGTAAGTTCACTCCCTCATAATTGCAGTGATGCTGCAATTCCTTGCATTGTCTGTTTTGTTTTGTTTTATCGTTGTCCTGCAAGCAATCTTTGGAAGTGCTCACAGGACTCAGATGGTCCCAGCACCTTCAGACTTCATCAGAGATCCCTTTCACTCTGGTAGTAATTTGAAACAAAAACACTTCAAGTTTCATCTTTTGTTCTCAAATTAGTACATTGTACTTTCCAGAGAGTTCCTATAAGTGGTATTAGTTTTTCTTTATTTAGTTCTTCCATCGTCATGAGAGACTTCTCTGTTTCTCTCTGCTTCCTCCACACAGACACTAATGCCATGCCAGGCCTATAGAGTTCTCTTGTATTTTCTTCTTGACCAAGCAAGCACATTGGGGTGTGTACAGCTATCATATCTCCTTTTGTGTAGTCATTGTGGTAGATGTTGACCATATTTTAACATTTTATATATAATCACTCTTCTCATTTTCAGGGAGATTTAAGAATGTTAAAAAATCTACATTATCACCGCCTCCATCTTCTTTCTGTTTTCTTTTAAGATTTGTAATATTCCAAGTTCTATTAAATATATAGTCAGCTGAATAGAGCACACTACCATTAATTTAATGTCATTGTTTCTAATGGATAATATGTTATACCTACTCATTTATGTGTTATTAAATGCTTGATACAATAAAAGTTGTTATCATTTCACAATTTCCATAGATATTGGTGTCTTCTAACAATTGGCTCTTAAAGTCAGAAATGTTATTTAGACATTTTTGTTCTTGCTAATTTTCTGCCCTCATTTTCCTGGCAAATGATTTCCAGAGCTAGATAATTATACAAATGATGTTTTGTTTTCTAAAAACATGCTTCTATTCATAAAGTAAGTTTTTGTTTGTTATAACTAGGCAGCAATAGTTTTGATATACACATCAAAGATGACTTTGAAAGGCTTTCCTGAGAGAACACAAATGTGTCTTCACAAATTCTAGGCATTTATAGTCATCTGGAAAGAGCTACTACTTAGAAGAAATAAAAAATATTTTTCTAAAGCTATTTTACAACATTCATAACTTTTACTGAGTTTAATGAAGCTTAAAGTTCAGAAGATGAAGAAAACCACACTCTCTTTGTTATAGTTATATATTTGAAAGGACACCTAGGTTTAAGTTTCTTTTGAAATCTGTGTATCATTTTCTGAAGCAAAAATGACAGGATTTCATGATAAGAAGGAAGCCACGTATTTATTCTTTTCTCTCAGGTTTTTGAGCTCCTAAATATTAAACAGACTTTGCCTCTTTCTTTTCTAAGAAAAAATTTACACTATTCTGTAAAAATGTATTGATTATTTCAAGAAGAGAAAGTCAGATGGTTTTGATTCCTTTGGCCCACATAGTTAAATGCAAAGCTAATGCTGGGAAAACAAATGAATTTGGTATCAGATGTTATTTTACCGTGCTCATACTTCAAGGAGATGACATGCAAGCTGCATTCATTAATTTGGGATAAATTTTATCCCCATTAATTTGGGATAAAATTATCTTTCTTGGTAATAAAACTTCAAAAAGCTACAGAAGTGGCAGGTTACATTGACGGCTGGAACAAAAATGCCATCTCTTAGTAGTGGTTTAGGTATGCAGCTATTTTAAAGAAGAGGGAGGAAGTGGAGATGAAAGGAAAATGCATGTATAATTTAGCTTTAACCGATTATCTTCCAACAGGTTTTAAGACCTTAGAAGCTAAGAATTTTAATACTTAATATCAGGAAAAAAAATGTTTCTTAATGCAACAATGAATTAATTCCCTGTACGCAAACTCCATTGACCAGTATCCAAAAAATATTGGACTGAGACAATTAACTGGAAAACATTGTGTTTTAACTTCTGTGGTTTTATTTTTTTTATTTTTTATTTTTTTATTATATTTTAAGTTGTAGGGTACATGTGCATAACGTGCAGGTTTGTTACATATGTATACTTGTGCCATGTTGGTGTGCTGCACCCATCAACTCGTCAGCACCCATCAATTCATCATTTATATCATGTATAACTCCCCAATGCAATCCGTCCCTCCTCACCCCTCCCCATGATAGGCCCCAGTGTGTGATGTTCCCCTTCCAGAGTCCAAGTGATCTCATTGTTCAGTTCCCACCTATGAGTGAGAACATGCGGTGTTTGGTTTTCTCTTCTTGTGATAGTTTGCTAAGAATGATGGTTTCCAGCTGCATCCATGTCCCTACAAAGGACGCAAACTCATCCTTTTTTATGGCTGCATAGTATTCCATGGTGTATATGTGCCACATTTTCTTAATCCAGTCTGTCACTGATGGATATTTGGGTTTATTCCAAGTCTTTGCTATTGTGAATAGTGCTGCAATAAACATATGTGTGCATGTGTCTTTGTAGTAGAATAATTTATAATCCTTTGGGTATATACCCAGTAGTGGGATGGCTGGGTCATATGATACATCTAGTTCTAGATCCTTGAGGAATTGCCATACTGTTTTCCATAATGGTTGAACTAGTTTACAATCCCACCAACAGTGTAAAAGTGTTCCTATTTCTCCACATCCTCTCCAACACCTGTTGTTTCCTGATTTTTTAATGATTGCCATTCTAACTGGTGTGAGATGGTATCTCATTGTGGTTTTGATTTGCATTTCTCTGATGGCCAGTGATGATGAGAATTTTTTCAAGTGTCTGTTGGCTGTATGAATGTCTTCTTTTGAGAAATGTCTGTTCATATCTTTTCCCCACTTTTTGATGGGATTGTTTGCTTTTTTCTTGTATATTTGTTTGAGTTCTTTGTAGATTCTGGATATTA
>NC_045440.1:51011589-51033660 GCF_002776525.5 Piliocolobus tephrosceles
GGTCTGTCAATTTTGTTGATCTTTTCAAAAAACCAACTCCTGGATTCATTGATTTTTTGGAGGGTTTTTTGTGTCTCTATCTCCTTCAGTTCTGCTCTGATCTTAGTTATTTCTTGCCTTCTGCTAGCTTTTGAGTGTGTTTGCTCTTGCCTCTCTCGTTCTTTTAATTGTGATGTTAGAGTGTCAATTTTAGATCTTTCCTGCTTTCTCTTGCGGGCATTTAGTGCTATAAATTTCCCTCTACACACTGCTTTAAATGTGTCCCAGAGATTCTGGTATGTTGTATCTTTGTTCTCATTGGTTTCAAAGAACATCTTTATTTCTGCTTTCATTTCGTTATGTACCCAGTAGTCATTCAGGAGCAGGTTGTTCAGTTTCCATGTAGCTGAGTGGTTTTGATTGAGTTTCTTAGTCCTGAGTTGTAGTTTGATTGCACTGTGGTCTGAGAGAAATTCTGTGGTTTTAATATCAAAAGTAAAAATTCAGTGTCTATGTGCGTAAAAATAGTCAAACAACCCATTTTATTTAATCAATGTTAATTGAAACTCAATCTGTGTTTGAGCATATCCACTTGCATATGCATTTATCTATAAGATCCTCATATATCTAAGCTTACAGTTTAAAATGAACATTGTCCTTTAAATTGGTCACCAGGGGAAGGAGTTTACCTACTCCAAAGATGTGGCATTGCTTGAAATATCTGTTTTGTTTTATGTCAAACTTGTTACCTGGATTCTTCTCTGGTTTTATTAAATAAAATAATTATGGGTTCCTTGGAGTGTTATAACATTTACATTTCAAAGGATAAAGATTTTAATTGCTGAGGAAAATTGCAGAAATACATTCTGAAAGCAGTTCTAAGGGTAGAATTTCAAGAATCTTTAACTATTGCAATTTTATTTAATGTAAGTATCCTGGCTGGGCTTGGTGGCTCACCCATGTAATCCCAGCACTTTGGGAGGTCAAGGCGGGCAGATCACCTGAGATTGGAAATTGAAGACCAGCTTGACCAACATGGAGAAACCCTTTCTCTACTAAAAATACAAAATTAGCCAGGTGTGGTGGCACATGCCTGTAATCCCAGCTACGCAGGAAGCTGAGACAGGAGAATCACTTGAACCTGGGAGGCGGAGGTTGCAATGAGTTGAGACCATGCCATTGCACTCCAGCCTGGGCAACAAGAGCAAAACTCCATCCCAAAATAAATACATAAATAAATATAAGTATCCTTTGAAAGTGAGTCTGTGAAACTATTAAAGTGTTCTTACATAAGATTTGATATATTGGTTAAACAATTAGTATTGTGAGATAAGATATACATACCAGTATAAAATACACATTTCCCATATATAAAGAATGTGTGTATATAATTGAATCATGAAATGTCATAGCTAAATAGAGTCTTACAGTTAATCTATTTCAGTGTTCAATTGCCACCTCCTGCCTTTAGACAAATGAGAACACAAATGTCCAGAAAATTTTATTTCAAGATCACAGAGCTACTTAAGGCTTAAGCCAAAATTAGGTCCTGACTTCTGATTCATTGCTTATTTCACTGAGGCATGATTCTTTCTAAAAGTGTTATGAGCCTTCCTATGAACTTAAAATTACTGCTTTTAAGTTCCGTTTTTCTTTCGTTTTATACTTGGCTATCTAAGGTTTGTGTTCCCTCTGTGTGTTCTCCACCATCCCATTTATCTTACATAGTCAAGGGACTGTGGCTGCAGCCAAGCCTGAATAATTGGATACCTCTGTCAGCATTTATTATCAAGGACTGCAAGAACCTACACAGTGTGCCACTTTAGGAAAGGTTATGTTCCATTGTAGACAGCAATATGTGTGCTGATTAACCTCCAACTTCACATTTTAAATGCAGAGCCTAAGTGCTTTTATAATCACGTTTTGATGAGGTGTGTGTTTATGTATGGGTTTTGACTGAAAGCAAAATTAACCTTTTCTTAACAGGATCCCTTGAGTGGATACATTAAGTAGGTTGTGTGCCTAGGGTTACAAATCATCTTTTACATACAAACGTCTTATTCTTAAAATATGTCTTTTTGGTATGCATAACGTGACTGAAAATATAAATGCTTTGGGCCTATGTACCTTGAAATTCTGAAAATATACTTCAAAATCTTAAATTGTTATCCACTATAACTGGTTCAGTTCTCTTTTTATGTATATTTCTTATGAACTCAACAAAGAAAACATTCTTAAAAGTAGGCAAGTGTTGGAAAATTGTATCTTGAGATTATTCTCAAAAATATTCTGTAGAAAATACATGGAAATACACTTTGTATAGTTTTTGACTCACCCAAGAGTAATGTGAAATATTCAATTAGGTAAGTTGCCAGGGTAACCAAGTAGTAGTCTTTGCATTTAATTTCTCTAGTTCAGTTATTTGATATTTGTGCATTATCTGTTCTCCTGGGATCACTGCAGACTCTTAATTATCCCCATTAATGGAGAGGACTGGAAGAATATATTCTCCATAACAGTAACGAAAAGTAGTGTGCATATGATTCTAGAATGTATTTTGTGAAGAATATGTTTTTGTTTGTTTTCAAAGTAGAAAAAAATCTAGCTGTATGACAATGGACAAGTTACATAGTCTACTCTGGGTTTCACTGTGGGTTCAGTGTTCCTATTTTGAAAATACAAAAATTTAATAGTAAATCCAAAGCTATTAGAGTGAATATTATCTGTGATTTCAGTGATATTGTAAAAAATTAAACCAACAAATACTTTTAGTTCTCCCCATCTATCTGTTCTGGTCAATTCCTTGCTAGTCTTATTTCCAAGAAGATGGATGTTTAGTGGTTGTCTCAAAATAACAGAGATAGATGGCCCCAATGAGAGATAGCTTATTTATCCAAATGAAATTTTGGTATAATTTTTTAAATTCTAGATAAAATATAATATTTTTATGCACAATGAATTCAGAAATATGTAAGGTGAGTAACAGAGTAAAATTGAAAATCCAAGCAGTACCTGGAAGCTGGCACTTCAGCTGCCTCAAGGAGGAAAGAGATTGTGGAAAAAGTAACAATCTTTCAGTCAGTAGCCAAGGGTTTGGGTTAAAAAGTACTACAATTATGAAAAATTTCAAGCATATACAAAAACAATAAAAATAGCATAATAAACCACCCCATACCAATTACTAAACTTCCACATGGCAAAATATGTTCATCTATACCTTTTCTCAATTCCTAGCATGTCTTCCAGTATTATTGTGAAACAAAAACCAGGGAACAATATAATTTCGTCTATAAGGTTCTCCACTAGGCATATGTTAACTATAAGGGATTTAAAACATAAATATAGTAAAATACAACTATCTTACCCAAAATTACTAACATCCAGTTAGGTTTCAGATTTGAGGAATTTAAAGTTTAACAATCACGTGCAGTCAGATGCCCTATGTTTGTGGATTAGGATAATTAATATTGTTAAAATATTCACACTACCTAAAGCAATCTACAGATTCAATGCAATCCCCATCAAAATTCCATGGTAATCCTTCACAAAAGTAGAGCACACATGGGGAAAGGACAGTCTCTGCAATAGATGCTGTTAGGAAAACTGGCTATTCACATGCAAAAGAATGGCACTGGACCCTTAGCGCACCCCATATACAAGAATAGACTAAAAATGGAGTGTATGCTGAAATGTAAGATTTGAAACTATAAAACTATTCAAATAAAAACTTAGAGGAAAAGCTGCATGATATAGGCTAGGCAATGATTTTTTTTATATGATCCCAAAAGCACAGGAAATCAAAGCAAAAATGTGCAAATGGGGTTTCATCAAACTAGAAAATTTCTGCGCTGCAAAGGAAACAATTTAACCCAGCAAAAAGACAACCATAGATGGAGAGAAAAATATTTGCAAATTGTACTTTGATAAGGGGTTAATATTCAAAATATGGAAGGAATTCAACTCCATAGCAGGAAAACTATCCTATTAAAAAATGGGCAAATGATCTGAATTGACATATCTAAAAAGAAGACATACAAATGACCAAACATAAATGAAAAAATGTGCAACACTGTTAGTCATCAGAGAAATGCAAAAGGAAACCAAAATGAGCTATATCCCACACAAGTTAAAATGGCTATTTTATTTTCAGTTTATTTTATAATGCCAAAATTATATTAAACATATTTTTAAAAACTGGTGTTTAAAATATATATCTTTTATATACTTACAGTTGCTTTAAATTATATTCTGGATAACCTAAACAGACACAAAAAAAAACAATGTAAAGAACTGACAGTGATCAGTATCTTCTTTTATCTCCCCTTATCATAATTTGTTTTCCAGAAATATTTAAAAGTTAAGTTTCGGCACCCTCTTATTTCTACCTCAGATACTTCAGTGTGCATATCTGAAATACAAGGATTATTTTTCCACATAATTAGCTTGGCATTATCATGCTTTAAAAAATTATTGATAAAAGATTTATCAGTATTTAATAGCCAATCCATTTTCTTATATATATATATATTTTAATTTTCCCCATGCTGTCTTTTCAATCTTGGTTTCTCCATTTAAAACACAGACACCCATTAGGTACACCCTAATGTATGGTTACATACATTAGGGTGTAGCTAATGTATGTACCAATGTTAGGTACACCCATTGCCATTAGCTCATCCAGTCGTCCCCTCTAGGCCCCTTCAGTGGACAGTTACTTATTAAAACCGAGGAGAACATTCCATTTCAAATCTGGGTTCAGTGTTTGTATTTAATTTTCTTGAGTTGATGATTTCATCTTTACTCCCTGATACTATAAATCTTGTTGTTGTTGCTGCTGTTGTTTTTTTAAAATTCACTGGCTCATTTAAAGTTTTCCTTTTTATCTCTAGTTTTGATCAACTTGATTGGGACATGCTTCTGTGTAGTTATTTTCATTTTTCTTGTGCTTAAGCTTTATTGGGATTCTTGGTTCCATGGATTTATAGGTTTCACCAAATCAAACATTTTTGAGCCTTAAAAAAAGTCCCTCTTCCCTCTTTTACTCTAGGCATTCCAATTAAGTGCACAGTGACTGGAATGTCTGAAGGAGATAATTTTCAATGAAAGACTTTGGTAGCCTTATTAGGCACACTTATAACAAGTAAAAAACCAACCAATCATTCATTTGAAGAAAATATATTGAGAGGTATAGATGGAGACATGAATCTCATCAAAGAGTTTCAAAGTTTTTGATATTTCCTGAAAGTGACTTATGTCTAAAATCATGCTTTTCTTTATGTTATTTCATCAATCTGAAATGATCTATATCACCTCTTCCTTTACCCCATGTTGAAATGTAAATAATTATAGAACAATTTCAAATGTTATTTCTTTTACAAAGATTTGTGTAATCTCCCCAATTAAATGTGATATCTTCTAACTCTACATCTGGCTTATGCCTTTTTGAGTACTTTTACTTTACCTAGTGTTGTAAGCACTGGTGAACTTTTCTATCTACTAGGTGATCATTACCTTGAGAGTAAGACAACGTGTTACAATTTTTCTACCCCTTATCTTACTGCTTCTAACTATAGTGTTTTGATAGATTGACAGCATTAAACTCATTGATTGTAATTTATTAAATAATTCATCAAAAAATTTAATTACTAAGTATTGTGAATGGATTGCCTTAAGAAATAAATTTAAAAAGTCATTTAACTTTATTATAATGTTCTTGTATATATATATTATTTATAATTTCTAAAATGCAAGATAAGGGATAGAGCTGCAGTGGTCACTGAGGAATGTTAATTTATCTTCAGTTTGTTATGTCTATGGTGCAGTGTTGAGTGCAATTCAATTTTATTTCCCATACGTAGCCTATGGGAAAGGAACAGTATCATTGCTTTATGGGAGTCAATAGGAGATATTTTATATGTTGATATGAGTAATTACTTTTAAATTTACTTCATAACCTTAGTAGCATTCAAATTTTGTATGAACTTTACTGGCATTCCCCACAAATTATATAGTGTACAATAAAAGAAAAATTAACTGTATTGATCGTATTATGCAACATTATTGAGAATTATTTTAAGAATAGATAAAAAAAAGTAAGATATAATGAACTAATACTGTAGGTAGTGAAAATGATAGTGGAGAATCATATTGAAATGTTGAGTGGAATGACAAAATGCAGATTGTTTCAATAAACAAAACAGAAAACCTGTAGTGTAGGACTGAAATGAAGCATACTTCAAGTATGTAGTGATTCTAAGAATATTTACTTTCTCTTGGACACTTAATAGTGAAAATAGGTATGCCTTCTTAACTATCTTTCATTCAAAACCATTGAAAAGAAAATCGTAGTAATACTAAGGATGCATCTCATCAAAGCTCTGCTCTTGTTATTCCCACCATGAACACCTGCACTGCAATCAAGCACAACAATTCACAGACGTGAGCAAAAGTATGCTGATAAGCACATTTCTACCATTTAGATTCTCATCGAATAAATACTACCTGGAAGTTCAGAAAAGTGGAAACCGAATGTGAGAAGACTTCACTGAAAGAAGAAAAATCTCTCAAGTGTTTTTCCCAATGTTTTTATTCATATCACATTTCAGTTGCTTTTCAAGAAGCCAACTTTTAAATTCTTTCTTCTTCAGACATCATGTGACATGGTTTACCTTACTTAATGTCACTATTCTTTCATTTATGTTTAATCTTCTCTCAGTCTTGTCACTGCAAGTCATCAATTCAAAACGTTTAAAAACAATGAGGTAAAACACAATAAACTTGTACAGATTTTCCCAACTTACAGAATTTGGTAAACACGGTAGAATCTTTGATGATGCCACAGCATATTTGTTAGAAAAAAAAGTTTCAGTTCAAGCATGAAAGTTGGGTGCATATTCTCCATCTCCTATGATGTCATACTGTGTCTGGAATTGGTGGGTTCTTAGTCTCACTGACTTCTAGAATGAAGCCGCGGAACCTCCCGATGAGTGTTACAGTTCTTAAAGATGGTGTATTCAGAGTTTGTTCCTTCAGACATTCAGTTGTGTCTGGAGCTTCCTCCTTCTGGTGGGTTCATGGTCTCGCTGTCAGGAGTGAAGCTGCAGACCTGCGTGGTCAGTGTTACAGCTCTTAAAGACAGCTTGGATCCAAAGAGTGAGCAACAGCAAGACTTATTGCAAAGAGCAAAAGAACAAAGCTTCCACAATGTGGAAGGAGACCCCATGGGGTTGCCACTGCCTAGCTCAGGCACCCTGCTTTTATTCCCTTGTCTGGCCCCACCCACATCCTGCTGATTGGTCCATTTTACAGAGAGCTGATTGGTCCGTTTTGACAGAGTGCTTGCAGTGAGTCCTTGAGCTAGATGCAGAGTGCTGATCGGCGCCTTTGCAATACTTGAGCTAGACACAGAGTGCTAGACAGAAAAGTTCTCTAAGTCCCCACTAGGTTAGCTAGATACAGAGTTAGCTAATTACAGAGTACCAATTGATGTATTTACAAACTTTGAGCTAGGCACAGAGTACTAATTGGTGTATTTACAATCCTTGAGCTAGATACAGAATGCTGATTGGTGTATTTAGGATCCTCTAGCTAGACATAAAAGTTCTCCAAGTCCCCACCAAATTAGCTAGACACAGAGTGCTGATTGGTGCACATACAATCTTCCCGCTAGATATAAAAGTTCTCCAAGTCTCCATCCAGCTCAGGAGCCCAGCTGGCTTCACCTAGTGGATCCTGCATCCCGGCTGCAGGCAGAGCTGCCTACCAGTCTGGAGCCGCAGCCTGCACTCCTCAGGCTTGGGTTGTCGATGGGACCAGGCGCCTCCAGAGCAGGGGGCGACACCAGTAGGGGAGGCTCAGGCTGAGGGGGAGCCCATCGCAGTGGGGGAGCTCAGACATGGCGGGCTGCAGGTCGCCAGCCCTGCCCTGCGGGGAGGCCCGGCGAGAATTTGAGTGCAGCCGGGTGGGCCAGCACTGCTGGGGGACCCGGCGCAACCTCCACAGCTGCCTGGCAGTGGTGCTAAGCCCCTCACTGCCCTGGACCAATGGCGCTTGCCACCTGTTCCGTGGGCGGGGCCGCCAAGTCCACGCCTGCACCTGCTGGAATTCGCACTGGGGCGGGAGTGTGGCACGTAGCACCAGTTCCCGCCGGCGCCTGTCTCTCCGCACCTCCCTGCAAGCAGAGGGAGGAGGCTCCGACCTCAGCCCGCCCAGAGAGGGGCTCCCACGGTGCCATGGCAGGCTGAAGGGCTCCTCAAGCGCAGCCAGAGTTGACTCCGAGGGCGAGGAGTCGCTGAAAGTGAGGGCTGCTAGCACACTGTCACCTCTCAATACCGTGTGGCCATGATCATGTCTACTTAATTCATTTTTAATCTTTTGATGTACTTGAATTTAGAACTTGTTTGACAGAATGAGGAATTAATGCCTTTACTAATGTTACCATTTTAAAATGTCACAAAACCTAATTAAGAGTACTGCAAGTTATTGAAACATTCTTTATATGGCTTCTTGTTTGGTCACTATGTTATATAGCAAATCTGTTCAAAGAAAGGAATTTATAAAAAATTTTAAAATAATTTCATTTTCTGCTGATGGCAAACTTTTCATGGCCTAGGCCATATGAAAAAGAATACGTTTAATAATTCAGCAAATGATGAGAAACTAGTATGTTCCAAGCAATCCAGTTAGTACTAAGGATTTAATTCTAATCTAGATAAGTATACAGTTGATTGCAGAGGGATATGTACTAGATAATACAATGAGAACTTGTAAACACAATAAGAGTATGCAATCAACAAATACATATTGAACAACCACTATGACCAAGAACTGTGCTGAAATTTATATGTGCCGAAATTCCAGTAATAGTGGAGCAATATTTCCACTGGAAAATGTTTAAAAAATTAATGGAGATAGTATTTAATCTGCATTTTGAAAGATAAGTATGTTGTTAAATGAAGAGGAGTTCAAGATTTCACTGCTAAAGAAACAATGATTATAAAGGTCTAAGCTGAATCTATATTTAAAAAGTAGTGAGTGATTGTCACTGAAGCCCAAAATAAGTGGGGAGGAGAAGGAAAAGCTATTGGAGGTGCTTTTGATAAATATGTGGTAGATTCCTTAGGGGAATTATTTCCTTTAAGAGAACCTTTTCTGTTCTGGTAGGGTAAGTTTCAACCCAGCCAACAGAGGTATCTATTAGTATTAGCAAAAATTTGTATCCTTTGCAACCTGGCATGTAGGTGAAGCCTAATTGCCAGGTGACATAGTTTGTCCAGAACAATCCTGATTATATCACTATTTCTAAAATCATGACTGACAGTGTCCGTTTTTACTCCCAAAAGCTTCTTTGGTCTGAAGATAAAGTGCAAGGTTATTCTCTATAGAACAGTTAACTTTCAGAATTCTACACATCAGTCCCTTAGCAACAGTAAACAGCAGAAGACTCTAGGTGGAAAAGTAATGCACATGCCTATCCTTAAGATAATCCTGGCAGCAATATGAAGAATAGTCAGGAATGAGACCGAAATAGGATGATGGTGTGTGAAACAGTGTTAGCACAGACAGAAACAAAGGAGTTTGAATTAGAGCAATGCAAGTGGGAAGGAGAGGAGTCCTACCATAGGAAGAATTTGGTCTTTTACATGTCTTCTCTGGAAAAGAGCTAGAACACATTCTTACTTTCCTTTTCTTCTCTATTTGTGTGCTCATGACATCGTTTGCCTATTCAGAACATATCACTTATTGTCTGAGTTGTAATTACTACGTGCTTGTCTTTCTCCCTGGACTTGAGAGTAGGAACTGTCTCATGTCACTTTTGCTAGTCTGTTCTTGTAGATGTTTTCAACATGTGCAAGGCAATCTACAAGTATGTGCAAAAGAATGTTTGAAGGTAATTATATAATTGTGCCATTGTGGAATGCATTGGATACAATGCCTAACTGCATAAAAGCATCAGTATTTGTTTAACTTGAAAACACATACTGATACGCTCCTCTTGGCCCAGATCTTGTTTACCTCCCTAAAGCTCCATCTATTGAATTTTCCAACTCATTTTCCCCAGGGAAAGAAAGATAATGCCTGATTCATTGCCCTCCATCACTTCACAGTAGAGAACTAATCTCTCAATTACTCATAATACAAATGGCGCTGTGTGACTCCCACGGTAAGCCTCTGCACTATTTTTCTCCAAAGGATGTTAATGGGGGACAAAGATCTCTGCTTCCGATACCACTGGGAAAATTTCCTTAAGTAGATTTGAGAAACAGAGGCTTTCCTGTCAATTCCTGAATTGTGTTATCTGTGGAAATTTAGACTATAGAGCCATGGATATCAGTTCTAACGTACTGAAATACACATTCTATATATGTGTGTGCAACAATGTGTTTACATAAAAAATAATACATGCACATACATCCTGTCATCAACCTTCTATTATAATGTACCTCTCTTTTTGAGGACTTTTCAAGGTGGTATTGCATATATTTTCTATTTCAATTCTATTATTCCTACGTTTTATCAACTAGAATACATATATGTATTCTATCTGTGTATATATGTATGTGTATTCATATATATCTATATATGTATATGTGTGTATATATACACAGAACACATATGCACATGTGTTATATATATCTATGTATACAGATAGATATATATATACATATAATGTATTTATTCTATTTGTTTACCTTGTGTTATAGCTCTTATAGGAAAGCCAAGACAAAAGCTTGATTCTATTTAATGATTTTTGGAAATGATTTTATATTTTTAGTAGAAATACATACTTACAAAAGTACAAAAATTAGCTGGGGACGTGGTGCTGTAATCCCAGCTCCTCGGGAGGCTGAGACAAAAGTATTGCTTGAACCTGGGAGGTGGAGATTGCAGTGAGCCGAGATCTTGCTACTGCACTCCAGCCTGGGGGACAAAGCAAGACTCCGTCTCAAAAATAAATAAATACATACATGCATACATACATACATACATAAAACAAAATGCTGCTGATTTTTGTATATTGATTTTTTTATACTACAACTTTACTGAATTTGTCTAACAATCTTTTAGGGAAGTCTTTACGTTTTTCCAAATATAAGATTACAACATCTGCAAACAAGGATAGTTTGGCATCTTCCTTTTCAATTTGTATGGCCTTTATATCTTTAACTTATCTGATTAATCTCGCTAATACTTCCAGTACCTTGTTGAACAATAGTGGTGAACGTGGGTATCCTTGTCATGTTCCAAATCTAAGAGAAAAGGTTTTTTTCAGTTTTTCCCCATTCAGTATGATACCATCTGTGGGCCTGTCATATATAACCTTTATTATGCTGAAGTATGTTGAATTTTATCAAATGCTTTTTCACCATCAATTGAAATGATCATATGGTTTTTGTCCTTCATTCTGTTGATACAATGTATCATATTAATTGATTTGCATATGTGAAACCATTCTTGAATCCCTGGGATAAATCCAACATGGTTATGATGAATGATCGCTTTAATATATTGTTGAATTTGGTTTGTTAGTATTTTGTTGAGGATATTTACATCAATATTCATTAGAAATATTGGTCTGAAGTTTTCTGTTTTTGACGTACCTTTGTCTGGTTTTGGTGTCAGGGTAATACTGGCCTTGTAGAATAAGCTTGGAAGTATTTGCTCTTCCTCTGTGTTTCAGAACAGTTTGAGTAGGATTGCTGTTAGTTGTATTTCAGTGTTTGGTAGGGTTTAGCAGTGAAGACATTGGGTTCTGGACTTTACTGGGAGACTTTTTATTAAGGCTTCAATCTCATTCTTTGTTATTGGTCTGTTCGGGGATTGGATTTCTTTGTGGTTCAATCATGATAGGTTGTATGTGTCTAGGAATCTGTTCATTTCTTTTAGATTTTCCAATTTATTGGCACAAAGTTGCTTATAGAAGCCACTAATGATCTTTTGAATTTCTGCCATATCAATTGTAATGTCTCACTTTTCATCCGTGATATTATTTATTTGGCTTTCTCTTTTTTCATAGTCTGACTAAAGACTTGTCAATTTTGTTTATCTTTCATGAAAGCAACTTTTTGTTGAATTGATCTTTTGTATTGTTTTCTTCATTTAGATTTCATTTAATTCTGCTCTGATCTTTATTATGTCTTTTCTACTACTTTTGTATTTGGTGTTCTGTTGATATTTCTAGTTCTTTAGGATGCATCACTGGGCTATTTATTTAAAAGTTTTCTTCTTTTTTAATATAGGCACTTGTAGCTATAAATTTTCATCTTTGAACTGTATTTGCTACATCCCACGGATTTTGGTATGTTGTGTTTCCAATACCATTTGTTTAGAGAAATTTTCCAATTTTCTTCTCATTTTCTTCATTGATCCACTGGTCTTTCAGGATCATATTGTTTCATTTTCATGCGCTTGTTTAGTTTCCAAAATTCTACCTGTTACTTATTTCTAATTTTATTCCGTTGTGCTCAGAGAAGATACATGACATTATTTCATTTTGTTGTATATTTTAAGTCCTGTTTTGTGGCTGAATATATGGTCTATCTTTAAGAATGATCCACATGCTGAGGAAAAAAAAAGTATGTATTTTGTGGCTGTTGAGTGAAACGTTCTGTAACATTACGAATGTACCTAATACACATATAGGTCCTTTTGGTTTATAGCACAGATTAAGTCTGACATTTCTTTGCTGATTTTCTGTCTGAATGATCAGTCTAATGCTGAAAGTGAGGTTTTGCAGTACCCAGCTATTATTGTGTCAAGGTCTATCTCTCTCCTTAGCTTTAATAATATTCCCTATGTGTATCTGGGTGCTCCAATGTTGGGTGCATATATATTTACAGTTTCTGTATCCTCTTGCTGAATTGACTCTTTTATCGTTATATTGCCTTGTCTCTTTTTATAGTTTTATCTTGAAATCTATTTTGTCTGATATAAGTGTAGTAACTCCTGCTCTTTTTTTTTTTTTTTTTTTTTTTGGTTTTAATTTGCATGGAACATCTTTTTCCATTCCTTTATGGAATAAACCCTTTTGGGGTTATTGTCTAGATCTCGTAGGCATGCTTCATTGTCTTTTATTCTTATTTCTTTTGTCTCTTCTGTGTATTTTCAAATAGTCTGTCTTCAGGTTCACTAATTCTTTCTTTTGCTTAATCAATTCTCCTATTAAAATATTTTGATGTGGCTGGGCACAGTGGCTCATGCTTGTAATCCCAGCACTTTGGGAGGCCAAGGTGGGCAAATTTCCTGAGGTCAGTCTATGTGTGTCTTTGTATGTGAGGTGTGTTTCTTGTAGGGAACAGGTTATTGGGTCTTTTCTTTTAATTCATTTAGCCACTCTATATTTTTGACTGGAGAGTTTAGTCCATTTAAATTCAGTGTTATTATTGATAAGTAAGGACTTACTCCTGCCATTTGTTATTTTCTTGTTGTTTTGTGATCTTCCTTCCTTCTTTCTTTCCTGTCTCCTTTTTAGTGAAGGTGACTTTCTCTGGTAGTTTGATTTAATTTCTTGCTTTTTATTATTTGTATACCTGT
Organism: Piliocolobus tephrosceles; assembly: GCF_002776525.5. Taxonomy (NCBI): domain Eukaryota; kingdom Metazoa; phylum Chordata; class Mammalia; order Primates; family Cercopithecidae; genus Piliocolobus; species Piliocolobus tephrosceles. The sequence continues at coordinate 51,025,102 of NC_045440.1, forward strand.
TGTGTGGTTGTAGATTTGAGGTCAAAATGAGGCTTGAAAATAATATCTTATAACTTATTATTTTAAACTAATAATAGCTTAACAAAGATTGTGTAAACATACAAGCAAAACGAAAACTAATATAAACTGTACACTTTAACTTTGTTCCCCCAATTTTTAAATTTTTGTTGTTTCTATTTATATCTTATTTTACCTTTTAGTGTCTATGTCTTAAAAATGTGTTGTAGTTATTATTTTTGATCAGTTCATCTTTTAGTCTTTCTACTTAAGAGTAGTTTATACATCACAATTACAATGTTATAATTTTCTCTGTTTTCTGTGTACTTACTATTACCAGTGAGTCTTGTGCTTTTGGATTCGGGTGTTTTTAATTGCTTCTTAACATTCTTTTTCAGATTGGAGAATTGCCTTTAGCATTTCTTATAGGTCAGGTCTGGTGTTGATAAAATCCCTCAGGTTTGTTTGTCTGGGAAGGTCTTTATTTCTCTTTCATGCTTGAAAGATATTTTTACTGGAAATACTATTCTTGAAAAAAAGTATTTTTTCTTTTGTTTTTCTTCAGCACTTTAAATATATAATGTCTGTCTCTCCTGATCTATAAGGCTTCCACTGAGAAGTCTGCTGCCGGCTATATTGGAGCTCCATTGTATGCTATTTGTTTCTTTTCTCTTGCTGCTTTTAGATTCCTCTCTGTATCCTTGACCTTTGAGAGTTCGATTATTAAATGTCTTGAGGTAGTCTTTTCAGGGTTAAAACTATTTGGTGTTCTATAATGTTCTTGTATTTGAATACTGATATATTTCTCTAAGTTTGGAAAATTCTCTGTTGTTATTCCTTTGCATAAACTTTCTACTATCTCTGTCTGCCTCCTTAATGGCAGTAACTCTTAGACTTGCCCTTTTGGGGTTATTGTCTAGATCTCGTAGGCATGCTTCATTGTCTTTTATTCTTATTTCTTTTGTCTCTTCTGTGTATTTTCAAATAGTCTGTCTTCAGGTTCACTAATTCTTTCTTTTGCTTAATCAATTCTCCTGTTAAAATATTTTGATGTGGCTGGGCACAGTGGCTCATGCTTGTAATCCCAGCACTTTGGGAGGTCAAGGTGGGCAAATTTCCTGAGGTCAGGAGTTTGAGACTAGCCATTAGACCTGGCTAATATGGTAAAATCCAGTCTCTACTAAAAATACAAAAATAAGCCGGGGTGGTGGCACATGCCTGCAGCCCCAGCTACTCGGGAGGCTGAGGCAGGAGAATTGCTTGAACCCGGGAAGCGGAAGTTGCAAGATCATGCCACTTCACTCCAACCTGGGCTACAGAGCAAGACTCTGCCTCAAAAAAAAAAAAAAAAAAAAAGATACTCTAATACATTCTTCAATATGTCGTGTGCATTTTTCAACTCCAGAATTTCCACTAGATTATTTCGCTTATTTCAATCTCTTTGTTAAATATATATAATGGGATTCTGAATTCCTTCTCTGTGTTTTCTTGAATTCCCTCGGGTTCCCTCAAAACAGCTATTTTGAATTCTCTGAAAGATCACATATCTCTATTTCTCCAGGATTGCTCCCTGGTGACTTATTTAGTTAATTTGGTGAAGTCTTGTTTTCTTGGATGGTGTGGATGATTGTAAATATTCTTTGGTGTCTGGGCATTAAAGAATTAGGTATTTATTATAGTCTTCTCAGATTGGACTTGTTTGTACCTGCCCTTCTTGGGAAGACTTACTAGGTATTTGAATAGACTTGAACCCCAAGCCAAATAATGCTATCGATTTTATAGACTCATAGAGGTACTAGGTTGGAGGTCTCAGAAAGGATCCAGAAAAATTCTCTGGATTACCAGCCAGAGTCTTGTTTTTTTTCCTTTAATTTCTCCAAAACAAGGGGAGTCTCTCTCTCTCCCTGTGTTGAACCACCAGGACATAGGGATGTCGTGATGCAAGCACCTCTGTGGCCATCCTCAGCACCCGAAGCTTAAAGCCCTTACCTTCAGGGTGGCAAGATCCCCAGTCCCTGAACATGTCCAGAGATGCTGTCTGGGAGCCAGGGATTGGAGTCAAAAACTTTAGCAATTTACCAGGTGTTCCATTCTACTACAGCTAAGCTGGTGCTTCAATCCAATACTGGGGTTTGAGGAGGAAAGGCACAAGTGTTCCCTTAGCTATTACAGCTAGTGTCTCCTTAGGTAACATGTCACCCTAGTCCGCCTGCTCTAAGCCCAGCCTAGCACTAGGATTTGCCTAGCAATTGCAGTCTTAGTGTCTTATATTGCCTTTCAAGTTTACCTAGGACCCCAGGGTCCTTCAGTCCATGATGGCAAGGCTTGCAGAGAAACTTCCAACTGCTGGGATGGGCCATTCCCCTCTGACTAGGGCTGGTAAGTATTCTCCCTCCTTGTGCCGGCCCTCACTAATCCCAATATGGCTTCGTTCTCTGCTGTAACAGGGCAGCATTGAGTTCAATGTAAAGTCCCTCAGTTGCTGTGCTTTTCCTCCCCCAGATACACAGATTCTGTCTCCACAGTGCTTGACATTGGCAATTTATGCCACAGTTGTTGGCATTGGAAATTTATGACTGTCTCTTCGGCCCTCCTCAATACCTCTTTCCACAATATAAAGTTAAAATTAGGTACTGTGATTTTTCACATGATTTTTGGTTCTTGTGATGGTGCTTCTCTGCATGTAGTTGGTTGTTAAAATTTGGTGTTCCAGCATGTGGCGGGGGTAGGAGGGATGAATAGTACTGTGAGCTTCTATTCTGCCATCTTGCTCTGCCCCAACATCTCCTTGTTTTGGCTTGCATTTCTCTCTTTAGTTCTTGGTATATTTTGAAAAACATTCCCTTATAGAATATGCCTTTTGAAAATATTTTTTGGAAATATTTTTCCCCAATATGTGGCTTGTCTTCTCATTTCCTTGAGAGTGTCAGTTGTAAAGCAGATGTTTCTAATTTTACTGAACTCCAGCTTATCAGTAATTTCTTTCATGAATCATGCCTCTGGTGATATATCTAAAATGTCATCACCAAATTTAAGGTCATCTAGATTGTCTTCTATTTATTCCTATAATTTTTATAAACTTGTGTTTTACATTTAGGTGTATGACCACGTTTGCATTAAGTGTGTGTGTGTGCATTTTATACATACATAGAGAGAGAGAGAGAGAGAAAGAGAGAGAGATAATATTGTGTGTGTAATACACACACACAGATAGATCAATAGAACAGAATAAAGAACACAGAAATAGACTCACACAAATATATGCATATATACATATATACATATATATGTATATCTTGATTACTATAGTTATATGGCAAGTCATAAAGTTAGCCAATGTCAGCCAGTCCTTCAACCTTGTTCTTTAATATTGTATTGCCAATTTTGTGTCTTCTGTTTTCCCATCTTAACTTTAGAATTAATGTGGTAATATTCAAAATATAACTCTCTAAGGCTTCTATTGGGATTGTAATAAATCTGTAGATAAAGTAACAAAGAACTGACATCTTGACAATTTAGTCTTACTATCCATAAATATAAAACAATACTTTATTAATTTAGCTCCTTTTAAACTCATTTCATTCAAGTCTCATAGTTTTTCTAATACAGATCTTGAACATTTTTAAGAAGATTTATGCTGAAATATTTCACCTTTGTGGTGCTAATGTAAATGATATTACATTTCTAATTTCAAACTGCACTGGTTCATTGGTGGTATATAGAAAAGTGATTAAAATTTATATATTTACTTGTATCATGCAAGCTACCTATATTACATATTAGTCCTAGGAGTTATTTTGTCAGTTATAGTATTTTCTACGTAGACCATCAATCTTGCAAACAAAGACAGTTATGTTTCTTCCTTCAAATCAGTACAACTTTTATTTCCTTTTCACATCATATCATGTTAGCTAGGACTTCCTGTATGATTTTTAAAAGGAATGGTGATAGGAAGTATCTTTTTCTTGTTCCTGATCTCTGTGGAAAAGCTTTTGGTTTTCTACCATTATGTGTGATGTCAGTTATTCTGTAAATGTTCTTTTTCATGTTCAGGAGGTTTTCCTCTATTTCTAATTTGCTGAGAGTTTTCTTCATGAACAGATGTTTAAATTTTGTCATACTTTTTTGTGTGTACACATAGATAAGATCATGTGTTTTTTTATTAGCTTGTGAATATGATAAATTACAATAATTAATTTTCAAATGATGAAACAGCTTTGGAGCCTGAAATGAATTCCAAGTGGAAGTAATGCATAGTTGTATACACTGTTGGATTTTACTTGCTATCATTTTGTTCACTTTTTTGCCTGTAATTTTCTATTCTTGTAATGACTTTATCTTGTTTTGGTATTAGTGTAATACCTGCCTCAAATGAGTTGGAAAATATTTGCTCCAATTCTGCCTTCTGGAGATGCTTGTAGAAAATTAGTATAATTTCTTCCTAAAATGTTTGGTAGAATTCATTTGGTAGAAGCCTTTTGCTTCCTGCTTGGAAAGGTTATTAATTGTTGCTTCAGTTTATTTAATAGATATAGACTATTCAGACTGACTGTTTCTTCTTGTGTGAGTTTTGGCAAATTGTATCTTTCAAGGAATCAGTCTGTTTCACCAACATTGTGAAATCTGTGGGCAGACAGTTGTTATTTTATAGTATTTTTTGTTATTTTAATTTCCATGTGATCTATAGTTATGTCTCCTCTGTACATCTGATATGAATAGTGTCTTTTCTCTTTTTTTATTCTTAGTCTAGCTACTGTTTTGCTAATTTTATTTATCTTTTCCATGAATTAACTTTTAAAAAAAATTTTTCTCCATTGATTTTTGTTTTCATTTTCACTTACTTGTGCTCTAAGTCTATTTTTTTCTTCCGGTTACATTGAATTTCATTTACTTTTATTTTTCTAATTTTCTAAGGTGGGTATTAATATTACTGATTTTGTGCTTACTTTTGCTCTAAAAATACATTATATGTTCCAAATTTCCTTCTAAGCACTGCTATCTCTACATCCCACGCACTTTGAAAAGTTGTGTTTTTTTTGTTTTTATGTACTTTGTTTGAAATATTTTTAATATCTTTTGATCTTTCTTTTTTGACCCATGTTTTCTATAGAAGAGTTTTGTTTAATCCTCAGGTGTTTTGTGGTTTTGTAGATATCTTTCTGTTATTGATTTCTAGTTTAGTTCCATTGTAGTGTGAGAACATATATTGCATGATTTCTATTCTTTTAAATATTTTAAGTTGTGTTTTATGGCCCAGAATCTGGTCTAACTTGGTTAATGTCCCATATGAGCTTAAGAAGAATGTTATGAATACCAGTTAGATCCAGATGATTGATGGTTAATATTGAGTTCAACTATAAGCTTACTACTTTTATGTTTCCTGGGTCTGTTCATCTCTGACAGAGGGATGTTTAAGTTGCAAAGAAAATAGCGATTTCACCCTTTCCTCCTTGCAGGTCTATCCATTTTGCCTCACATATTTTGATACTTTGCTGTTAGACACATACACACTAAAGACTGATAAATCTTGTTAGAGAACTAATCCCTTTATTATGGTTCAGTGCTTTACTCCTGTTACTTTTACTTGCTTTTTAGTCTGCTGTCTCTGAAATAAGTCTTTCTACCCCAGCTTTTTTTTGGTTTGTATAAACATTGTATGTCTTTCTGTATCCTCTTACTTTAAGTTGTATGTCTCTTCATATTTAAGTGGGTCTCTTATAGACAATATATAGTTGATTTTTATATTTTTATCCACACTGACAACCTGTGTTTTAATTGGTATATTTAGACCATTGACATTATACTGGTTTTTGATACCATTAGATAAATGTCTATAACATTTATTGTTATTTCTATTCATTGCCCTTCTTTGTTTAATTTTTGTCTTCCATTCTTTTTCTGCATTTTCTATTTTAATTGCACATTTTATATGTTTCCATTTACTCTCCATTCTTAGCATGTCAGCTTATTATTTCTTCACTTATTTTTACAGTGGTTTTAGAGTTTGCAATATACATTTACAATGAATCTAAAACAACTTCAAATAACTATTCCTCTTCACAGGTAGTTCAAATACTTTCTAATAACAAAATATTCCTAATTCCTCTATCTCATTTCTTTTATCTTTGTTGTCATTCATTTCACTTATACATAACCTATTATTATGAAACACATTATTGCTATTATTATTTTTAACAAACTTTTTGCTGTTAGATTGATTAATAATAAGAAAAATAAGAGTTTCATTTTACCTTCACTTATACCTTCTGTAATTATTTTTCTTTATGAAGATCGGAGTTTCTGATCTATATCATTTTACTTCTCTCTTAAGAAGTTCTTTTAGCATATTTTGCAAGACAGGGTTATTGGCAACAAATTCTCTGAATTTTTCTTAGACTGTGAAAATTTTTACCTTTCACTTTTGAAGGATAATTTTCAAGATTCAGAGTACTAGCTTCATGCTTTTGTCTGTCAACTTTAAATATTTCATTCCACTCTTCTTGCTTATGTGGTGTGTTAGTTCGTTCTGATGCTGCTGTAAAGTAATACCCAAGAGTGGGTAAAGGAAAGACGTTTAATTGACCCACAGTTCTGCATAGCTGGGAGGCCTCAGGAAACTTAAAATCATGGTGGAAGGGGAAAGGGAAGCAAACACCTTCTTCACAAGGCAGCAGGACACAGAGAGCATGTGTGAAGGAGGTGCTGTCAAACAATTATAAAACCATCAGATCTTATGAGAATTCACTCATTATGATGAGAACAGCATGGGAGAAACCACCTCATGATCCAGTCACTTCCCTCCCTCAGCATGTGGGGAGTACAGGTCCTTCCCTAGACATGTGGATATTATAACATTTGGGTGGGGACACAGAACCAAACCATATCATTCTGCCCATGGCCCCTCCCAAATCTCATGTTTTTCACATTTCAAAACACCATCATGTCTTGCCAACAGTGCTGAAAAGTCTTAACTAATTTTAGCATTAATTCAGAAATCCAAGTTCAAATTCTCATCTGAGACAAGGCAAGTACCTTCTACCTGTGAATCTGTAAAACCAAAAACAAGTTAGGTACTTCCAAGACACAATGTGGGTATAAACATTGGATAAATATTTCCATTCAAACTTGGAGAAATTGGCCAAAACAAAAGGGCTACAGGTCCCATGTGAGTCTGAAATCCATCGGGGCAGTCATTAAGTCTTAAAGCTCCAAAATAATATCTTTTTACTACATGTTTCACATCCAGCAGGTCACACTGATGTAAAAATTGGGTTCCCACCCTGTGGCATTGCAGGATTCAACCTCCCCGACACCGCACCTCCCCCCCTCAGCTGCTTTAACAGCTGGCATTGAGTGTCTATGATTTTTCCAGGTATACAGTGAAAGCTGTCATTCTGGGGTATGGAGGACAGTGGCTCTCTTCTTACAGGTCCACTAGGCAATGTTTCAGTGGGAATAATATGTGGGGGCTCCAACCCCACATTTTTCCTCTGTATTGCCCTAGTAGAGGCTTTCCATGAGGGTTCCACCCCTGCAGCAGACTTCTGCTTGGACATCCAGGCATTCCCATACATCCTCTGAAATCTAGGTGGAGGTTCCCAAACCTCAATTCTTGACTTCTGTGTACTGAAGGCCAAACACCACTTGAAAGCTTCCAAAATTTGGCCCTTGCACCTTCTAAAGCAACAGCCTGAGTTGTACCTTGACCCCTTTTAGCTATACTAGAGCTGTAGTGGCTCAAATGCAAGGCATGATGTCCTGAGGCTACACACAGCAGCCAGGTCCTGGGCCTGGCCCACAAAATCATTTTTACTCCTAGAATTCCAAGCCTATAATGTAAGGGGCTGCCACCAAGATCTCTGACATGCCCTGGAGATCTTTTTCCCATTGTCTTACAGATTAGCATTTGGCTCCTCCTTACTTATGCTAATTTCTGCAGTCGGCTTGAATTTCTCCCCAGAAATTTTTTTTTTTTCCTATTGCATAATCAGGTTGCAAATTTTCCAAACTTTTATGCTCTGCTTCCCTTTTAAACATAAGTTCCAGTTTCAGATCATATCTGTTAAGTCTAAGTTCTGCAGATCTCTAGGGCAGGGGCAATTTGCCACCAGTCTCTTTGCTAAAGCATAGCAAGAGTGACCTTTGCTGCAGCTCCCAAGAACTTCCTCATCTCCATCTGAGACCACCTCAGCCTGGACTTCATTGTCCACATTTAATATGGTTTGGCTGTGTCCCCACACAAATCTCATCTTGTATTGCAGTTCCCATAATCCCCACATGTGGTGGGACTCAGTTAGAAATAATTGAATCTTGGCTTTTGCTGCCGTTGCTTTTGGTGTTTTAGACATGAAGTCCTTGCCCATGCCTATGTCCTGAATGGTACTATCTAGATTTTCTTCTAGGGTTTTTATGGTATTAGGTCTAACATTTAAGTCTCTAATCCATCTTGAATTAATCTTCGTATAAGGAGTAAGGAAAGGATCCAGTTTCAGCTTTCTACTTATGGCTAGCCCATTTTCCCAGCACCATTTATTAAATAGGGAATCCTTTCCCCATTTCTTG